>NC_057409.1:19404484-19726587 GCF_019320065.1 Cervus canadensis
GATGTTAGTTTTCTGAATGTTGAGCCTTAAGCCAACTTTTTCACTCTCCTTTTTCACTTTCATCAAGAGGCTCTTTAGTTCTTCTTTGCTTTCTGCCATAAGGGTGGTGTCATCTGCATATCTGAGGTTATTGATATTTCTTCCAGCAATCTTGATTCCAGCTTCTGCTTCATCCAGTCCAGCATCTCATTTCTCTGCATATAAGTTAAATAAGCAGGGTGAAAATATACAGTCCTGACAAACTCCTTTCCGGATTTGGAGCCAGTCTGTTGTTCCATGTCCAGTTCTATCTGTTGCTTCTTGACCTGTGTACAGACTTCTCAAGAGGCAGGTCAGGTGGTCTGGTATTCCCACCTCTTGGAAAATTTTTCACACTTGGTTGTGATCCACACAGTCAAAGGCTTTGGCATAGTCAATAAAGCAGAAATAGATGTTTTTCTGGACCTCTCTTGCTTTTTTGATGATCCAGCAGATGTTAGCAACTTGATCTTTGGTTCCTCTGCCTTTTCAAAATCCACCTTGAACATCTGGAAGTTCACAGTTCACGTATGTTGAAGCCTGGTTTGGAGAATTTTGAGCATTACTTCTGCAGAAGCTGAAAAAACAATCACCTGGGGTAAGATGGAGTGGGGTGGAGGGGAGTATTCTGACGGCAGTGACTTTGGGTTGGAGGCTACCTTGGGAATCTTTTCTAAGGTTCTGTGCTCCTAGGACTTTAGGTCACTGAGAACAATATTCTAAAAAAAATTCTGAATTCAGTTTCTTTGATCACATCACTCTGGGAGAAATCTTGGTTATGCTTTCCACCCACCCCCCCCTTATTTCCAGAAAGAACTAGATCCAAAAATGGAGTTTTGTGTGACTTTACAAAAGAAGCTGGCTTCAGCAGGATGTATGCTTCAGTGTCCATCAGTATCATGACATTTTGGCAGTGGAGGGACTGTCTCAGAAACTGGGAGGCCATAGGTACTGGAAGAAGGAGAAGTAGAAATCAGGACTCATCCAGAAAGTAATCAAAACAGACAGAAATGAGAAGGGGAAACTTGCTCCAACCTCCTGTCTTCCTCGACGACAGAGGAGGCAATCGGGTGATTTGACATGGTATTCTGATAGAGTTTCAGGGAGATTTATATTTGTGCAGTCAAACCACGCAGCTTCCCATCTCTATATACTGCATGACTTGGGGAAAGATACTTAACTTGTCTGCACCTCAATTTTCTTACCTACAAAATGGGGACGAGAATGGTGTTAGGTCATAAGAGTGTTGTGAGAATTAAATGGGTTAAGACATACATGTCACTTACCCAGAGGGCTCAGGACACAGGGAAGGGTAAGTCTTGGCTAGTATTACTGTTAATAATTATTTCTCTAAATGTGAGATATTCAGGCACACTTGTTTCCTTGAGTTGCCCGAGTTTTGATTCAGAGATCATATCGTCAGCATTTTTCTAAGTAGAAATTTCAATTTCTACTTAGCAGAGTAATTACATAGCAGAGCACTAGCTTGGGTTTTGGAAACTACAGTTAGTGAACTACTAGGAAAAATAAACGTCTTGAAAAGAGACAGTTTGTATGAGGTTGAAAATACTGAATTGCCCTGGAGGAGGTCCCTTCAGAAGTAAAACTTTTTATGTACTAGAAATTAATGGAGTGGGCTTCCCTGGTGGCTCAGTAGTAAAGAATCTGCCTGCCAATGCAGGAAACGAGGATTTGATCCCTGGGTTGGGAAGATCACCTGGAGAAGGAAATGGCAACCCACTCCAGTATTCTCACCTGGAATATCCCATGGACAGAGGAGCCTGGCAGGCTACAGTCTATGGGGTCACAAAGAGTCAGACATGACTGAGTGACTAAACAACAAAAACAATTAATATAGTGCTTGATATGAACCAGGTATTGTTCTAGTCCTGCATTAATCAGAAGTCTTTAAAAAAAAAAAAAAAAACCTTCCATTTTCCTATTTTCAGCAGAGAAATAGAAATTAAACAGAGTCTTTTCTTCGCTTAGCATGTGCTTCTGCTCCATCTGGACCAGATTAGATCTTGGCCCAGATTAGATCTTGGCCCAGATTAGAACATCATATGATGGTTTTATCTAAATGGATGAGGGATTTTCCCTGCTTTAATACTAGGAGTAAATTTAAGAAATTTATTTTATTTGACTGTATATGAAATTCAACTAAACCCTTACATTTCCATTTCCAGGTATCCAATATTGGTAGACCCTACTCTCAACCCCTGATCTATAACTTTATAGTCAGAGTTTATTTCTGGGGACAGTACAGAAAAATAGTAGGTTGTGCAATGTTCGTTGCAGCACTATTTACAATAGCCAGGACATGGAAGCAACCTGGATGTCCATCGACAGATGAATGGGTGAAGAAGTTGTGGTACATTTATACAATGAAACATTACTCAGCCAAAACAGGAACAAATTTGAGGCAGTTGTAGTGAGGTAGATGAACCTGGAGCCTCTTATACAGAATGAAGTAAGTCAGGAAGACTGGTTGGATGGCATCACCTACTTGAAGGACAAGGAGGCCTGGCATGCTGCAGTCCATGGGGTCACAGAGAGTCAGACACGACTGAGCGACTGAACAAGTCAGAAAGAGAAAAACAAGTATCTTAATGCATGTATGTGGAATCTAGAAAAATGCATATTAATTTATTTATATTAATGCATATATGTGGAATCTAGAAAAATCGTACTGATGAACTTAGTAGAGAAACAGACTTGTGGACACAGTGGGAAAGGTGGGGGTTGGGAGGGATTGAGAAAGTAGCATTGTATGTAAAAGAGATGGTGGGAAGTTGCTAAACAGCACAGGGAGCCCAGCCGAACATTAAAGGGCTGGGATGGAAGGCAGGAGGCAGGCTTTGAGGTAAGGTACTGTGTTTGGGTTTATCTCCCAGGATGATCTAGAAAAGACAAGGGATGAATCTTGAAGGGCAAGGGAAGGCTAAGATTGCCCAAAGCAAATTCTTAAGTGTATCTGTGAGGATATGCATCCCATGCTCTGTTCCCTTCTGTGCTCTGTCGCTCAGTCGTGTCCGACTCCTTGCAACCTCACGGACTGTAGCCCACCAGGCTCCTCTGTCCGTGGGATTTTTTTCAGGCAAGAATACTGAAGCAAGTTGCCATTTCCTTCTACAGGGGATCTTTCTGACCCAGGGATTGAACCTGCGTCTCCTGTATCTCCTGCCTTGGCAGGTGGATTCTTTACGACGGCACCACCAGGGAAGCCCTGTTCCCTTCTACTTTGCACAAACTGGAATCTTGGGCAATACTGTTGTTCCTTTTTGCTTTCTCCATGAATGTCATTCCTCTTCCAGACCTTTCAAAATGATTACAGTCGATTCTGAGGGTTTCACATCTGAGGATTCAACCAACCTCAGAGCAAAAATATTCAAAGAAAAAATTCCAAAAATTTCCTAAAAGCAAAACTTGAGTTTGCCACTTCTTGGCAACTATTTACATAGCATTTACATTGTTTTAGATATATAGGTACTCTAAGGATGATTTAAAGCACACAAGAGGGTGTATGTAGGTTATAAACAAAAACTATGCCATTTTATATAGCACCACTGGGGTGACCAGCCAGCCCTTGTGGCCATTAGGTGCAATAATAAAGGCAAAACATCTTTGTGACAACCTCCAAAACTCTTGTTAGTGGCATCAGCAGCAGACTGGAACAGGTCCTGGGGGATAGAAAGAGAAAAGGTCTTCCCCCTTCCCATGTCCCGATATCTCATGGACACAGCCATGAGTCTTGGTGTACATGCTCCTTATCTTTCACCCAAACTTTCAATCTAGGAACCTTTCTAGATGGGAAATTAAGCATCTTATCTCTAAAAGCCTGACAACTAGCAGATGTCACCAGCATTAAATCATAAAGGATCGCTTTGGGGGATAGGGAACATAGAAGGAACAGCTTTGGGGGATGGGGTGCTTAAACTAGTCAAAGAAGAGTTTCTGTAAATGTCCTCTGAACTGATTTCAAGAACTCATCCTCCACTCCTTATCAATTAGGATGGTACATGACGATTTAATTATACTTATTTGAGAAGACGATCTTAAGTCAAATACCACACAGGTTCAATCTTTGGGAGTAGCCTGTAAGGACAAAGGAAGTAACCAAGTTTGTGGGTTAACCTGAAAGGAATGAAAGAAATGAGATGATAATCATGTCCTAACCCAGTAGGTAAGGGGGAAAAAAAGACTTTAGGCTTTGCATCCTTACAGAATTGGATTCTAAATTCCATGACCCTGGGCAAGCCTCATTATCTGTCTCTGAATCTCTGGTTTCTCATCCACGCCATGGAGATAATATCTACTTTGCAAACTTCTCAAAGGATTAGAAACAAAGCATGGAAAACAAGTGCTATTAATATCTGCCCAAATAGGAATTAAGTAAAAAATGTCAGCTACCAGCAATATTACTTTTATGAGCTTGTTGAAAGCACTTTTTGTTTATTTTTGTGTTTTTGTCTGCACCACGCGGCTTGCAGGTTCTTACCTCTCTGATCAGGTATTGAACCTTGACCCACAGCAGTGAAAGCACCGAGTCCTAACCAGTGGACCACCAAGAAACTCCCAGAATTTGATTTGTTTCTTTTTTAAATTAATTATTTATTTTTGGTTGTGTTGCATCTTCATTGCTGTGTGTGGGCTTCTCACTGAGGTGGCTTCTCTTGTGGTGGAGCACGGGCTCTAGAGCTTGGACTGGGTAGTTGGGGTACACAGGCTTATTTGCCCTGTTTCATGTGGAATCTTCACGGATCAGGGATTAGACCCATGTGTCCTGCATTGGCAGATGGATTCTTACCCACTGGAGCTCCAGGGAAGTCCCAGAAATGATTTGGTTTTGCTGAAGAGTTGCATACTTGGAGGACAAGTTAAACACTCAGAATCTCCAGAAATGTGGACAGACAGGAAAAACCAGACTGAACTAGGTTGCTAGAAACCATATTTATAGGCAGTTATTAAAGTTAAGGGGCAGGGGCTTCCCTGATGTCTCAGTGGTAAAAAAAAAAAAACCCACCTGCCAACGCAGGAAACATGGGTTCAATCCCTGATCCAGGAAGATCCCACGTGCTACAGAGCAACTGAGCCCATGCACACATATTGAACCTGTGCCCTAGATCCTGGGAACCACAACTGCTGAAGCCCTCTCACCATGGAGCCTGTGTTCCACAAGAGAAGCTACCCCAATGAGAAACCTGCACGTTGCATCTAAGAGCAGCCCTCACTTGCTACAAGTAGAGAAAAGCCCATGCAGCAATGAAGACCCAACACAACCAGAAATAAATAAATAAATAATTGTTTTTAAAAAGACCCAACACAGCAAATAAACAAAAATATTTTTAAAAAATTAAAGGGACTTCCTTGGTGGTTCAGTGGTAAGCTCTGCCTGCCAATGCAGGTGTTGCAAGAGATGCGGGTTCAATCCCTGGACCAGGAAGATGCCCTGGAGTAGGAAATGGCAACCCACTCCAGTATTCTTGGCTGAAAAATCCCATGGACAAAGGAACCTGGCAGGTTAAAGTCCATGGGGTTGCAAAGAGTCAGACACAACTTAGCAACTGAACAACAACAAAATTACAGTTAAAGAGGTGTTAGAAGACCAGTTCAGTTTCACTTCCAGGGAACTCCAGGAGGTGTGGGGGAGGTAGAAGTTTTCTGTGGGCTGGTGAATGTCAGCTATTCGTGTGCCTGTCTCTTTGCGACAATGAAGCCCTGTCTCTTCGCTCCATGCAGCACTAACCCAGGACAGCATGGAGGTCTGACTCTCAGGCGATCCCTTTCTGGGAAAGCCATCCAGACAGGGGCTCCAGAGTGGTCCTTAGCTTGGGGTGGGACACATCAGAAACAGAAGAATCACAGAATAGAAGCTGAAAATTGCACATAGGAAATTCTAGTACCTCCTCTTGGTAGGGCATGCCAGGATCTTCGTGAGAGATGGAGAAAGCCCTAAGTAAGGTGTAATAAATTCACCTCCCACCTTTGTGAATGTCACTGTGGTAAATACCTCAGGAGGTTGCCTTTGGGAGACCTGGACCAATGGAGAGGATGAAATGCAGGGTCCCTTGGTCTGCTGCTATGAACTGTGAACACTCTCCATCAGTAAGAACAGTGCTTTGTGAGCATGCAGATTCTTGGGTTTCGAACCTGACCTATCCAGTCAGAAGCTAGAGAGATGAGACCAGTACATTTCTATTTTTCCTAAGTTCCCCAAGTGAATATAATCCTAAAAGTTACTCATTACAGTCTCGGTAAATCACCTGCACGTGCATGTGAATGGGTCAAAGTATAAGGTCAGCATGTAAATACGTCAGTTGGGACAGTCACCCACACATTGGAATAAAGGTGGAGCTGGAGGGGTGCCCACATCTAAGCATTTGAGAGGCAGGATTCCAGACTCAAAAGCCTCACCGACAGATCTCAGAGTTGAGGTTGAAGGTCGAGGCCAATAAAATTGCTTCTTCCCAAGGCATCCTCTGATGATTACTGAAAACCTCAGTTCTCTGCAATCCTGGACTTTGGCCTCTCCACCCATCCTCCCAAGAACAAAGGGCTCCAGTTGTTTTGAGCAGATGATTTGCCTGTCACTTATGCTTGGCAGAAGCACCTGCTCTGGACACAGTGGAAGTGAAGAAGGAACCTCCCCAGAAGTCAACAACAAACCTCCACCTCTCCCTAGACCACTATTCATTGTTTTCATCTGCCACAACCAGAATCTGGGCCATGAACACCCACACACTCACGCAGGCAAGAAAACAGTTGTTAGTTATAAAATGGAGGGAGGAACAAGGGGGAAGAAGGAAAAACTGGAACCAAGACAATATTGAGCAGTAACTTCACACCAGATTCTGTGTTGTGTTCCTTACATGCACAGATATCATTTAACTTTCACAGCCTTAGTCTAAAGTCTGTATTATGCTCCCTAATTAAAAAAAAAAAAAAAATGAGGCAATTGGGGATCTGTAGATTTTCCATTCATTAAAAATATATTTGTTAAGCCCATACTCCACCAGATCCTTTTCTAGACACTGGGGATAGACTTGCAATCAACAATAACACACTTACTTCCTGATGTCATGGAGCTGACAGACTAAGAGAGAACTCAGCTCCTAATAGACACAATAATGAATGTAAAATCACAAACTAAAATATTGGCTCTGTAAAAATCCCAGTTTTCCCCCACAAGTGTGATCAAAGCATTTACAGGCAAGGGAGTTTAGGGTGTTGGTATGATTATTACAGAAATAAGAAGGGAAAGAAAGGAAGGATAAGCGTGGGAGATTGGAAGAACAGAGGTATCTTGATGAAGAAGTATGCAGTGGAAGTTGTATTGTTCCGTCATTCAGTTGTGTCCGACTCTTTGCGACTCCATGGACTTAAGCACACCAGGCCTCCCTGTCCATCAGCAACTCCCGGAGCTTACTCAAACTCATGTCCATCAGGTTGGTGATGCCATCCAACCATCACATTTTCTGTTGTCCCCTTCTCCTCCTGCCTTCAATCTTTCCCAGCATCAGAGTCTTTTCTAATGAGTTGGCACTTCACATCAGGTGGCCAAAGTACTGGAGCTTCATCTTCGGCATCAGTCCTTCCAATGAATATTCAGGGTTGATTTCCTTTAAAATTGACTGGTTTGATCTTGCTGTCCAAGGCACTCTCAAGAGTCTTCTCCAGCACCAATGGGAGTAGTTCATCCAGTAATAAGCAAGAAGAGATGGCTGTAGTCAGAGTCAGATGACTGAATTCCTTATTAGAGGGGGAATAGGGTGTGGTCTTGAGAGTGGGTGACTGAGGTAGAATGCAAAAATAAGAAAGGTCTTTAAAACTAAAGAAGTTTGGGGAACCAGAAAGACAAGATGCCTTTCATGTGGCTGTTGAAGAACTTGCAAGATAATAGTGGGACTTGGGATGAAGAGTTGATGCCAAAGAGGTTGATGACTAAGGAAAAGACACCAGGAAGTCAACAGATACCAGCAACTAGGAAAAGGTGGTCAAGTTAAACGAGTTTCCAGAAAATGAACATGTTAATGTTCTCCCAAGGAGTTGGGGATAGTTGTCTGGACACAACAGTAAGAAGCAAGAATAATATCAGTTAACATATGTTAAAAGCACAAAATCACAGCTAGAGAATGATGAAGCTAGTATTTGAATTCAAGGACCTGAAAAATCCTGGCAGCATTATTGGTCTCCTTATTAACTGGGCAAAATAACTTCCGTCTGCCTTCCTCCTGAAGATCACCTGCCTTCATTTCTCCTTGATCCTAGCACCTTTTCCGATTCACCACCACCACCTCTTTGAGGAAGCTCTGGTCCTCTCCACCCACATTCTTTTTCTAGGGGAGTACCAGAATAATAATGTTAAGCATTATTTCTACCCTCTTTTTAAAGTGAAATTACCTGAGGACTAACCGATTGTCACTAGCAAGTTAGTGTAAAAGTATTTATCCATATACTTTCATCTCTCAAGTAGACAGGATTACTCTAGCTGATTATAGAGCCAGGTATTTAACATGAGTTCTTTAACACATCGAATCTATTTTCAGGCTTTCTTTTATTTTGGAGCCACCGCCTGCCCCCTCCTCCACCACCGAACTCCCCCTCTCCCCGCAACACACACACACAGCTCCACTCCTCACTCCTATTACCCTATAACCTCATTCAGAGACTTAGGCTTGGCTGGTGGGGAAGGTAGACCTTATCACTGTAAGTCAATTAACCTCAAAAACAACTTTGAAAGATCCTGGGCTTCTTTGTTGGGAACTCAACCTCACCCTTTACCACCACCACCACCTTCCAGCGCCCCCTGCCTCCTGCAAAGAAGAAGTCTGGGAAGGAGTTTGCTTGGATTCATTTCCCCATATGGTTGTAGATCAGTGTGCCCATCAGAGGCATTCCTGTGATGTTTGGAGAGGGGAAGTTTTTACAGTGGCCAATTTTCTCCAAGGCAATTATCTTCTCTCTCTCTTTTTTTTTTTTTTTAAAGAAAGCTATTGGGTTGGCCAAAAAGTTTGTTCAGGTTTTCCCGAAACATCTTACAAAAACCTAAGTGAACTTTTTGGCCAACCAGCCATGCTTGCTCCTTGGGAAAAAAAGTTATGACCAACCTAGACAGCATATTAAAAAGCAGAAACATTACTTTGCCAACAGGGTGCTTCCATGGTGGCTCAGATGGTAAAGCATCTGCCTGCAATGCAGGAGACCCAGGTTCGATCCCTGGGTCGGGAAGAGTCCCTGGAGAAGGAAATGGCAACCCACTCCAGTACTCTTGCCTGAAAAATTCCATGGACAGAGGAGCCTGGTAAGCTACAGTCCATGGGGTCGCAAAGAGTCAGAGACAACCGAGCAACTTTACAGTTAACACTCACTCACTACTTGGCCAACAAAGGTCCGTCTAGTCAAAGCTAGGGTTTTTCCAGTAGTCATGTATGGATGTGAGAGTTGGACTATAAAGAAAGCTGAGCACCGAAGAATTAATGCTTTTGAACTGTGGTGTTGGAGAAGACTCTTGAGAATTCCATGGACAGCAAGGAAATCCAACCAATCCATCCTAAAGGAAATCAGTCCTAAATATTCATTGGAAAGACTGATGCTGAAACTGAAACTCCAGTACTTTGGTTACCTGATGCGAAGAACTGACGCATTTGAAAAGACCCTGATGCTGGGAAAGATTGAAGGCGGGAGGAGAAGGGGACGACAGAGGATGAGATGGTTGGATGGCATCACCGGCTCTATGGGACATGAGTTGGAGCACGTTCCGGTAGTTGGTGATGGACAGGAAAGCCTGGCATGCTGCAGTCCATGGGGACGCAAAGAATCAGACACGACTGAGTGAATGAACTGAACTGAACAGAATGGAACATAAAATCTTGCACACATAGGCCCAGAGCCCTGGTTCTATGACTTTAAAAAGGAGTGCAGCTTTTATACTTATTTTTAGCATCATAATCTTTCTTATATATACATTCCAATGTGAAACATCAATAAACAAAACAGATAAAGTCAAAGATGCCTGGGCTGCAGCATAGTTTAGACTAGATGGAAATCAGTAGGCTCAATTCAGTGTGTGTGCTGTGGGGATAGCGCCCTCTAGTGTCTAATCTTCAAAGAAAATAAAGCTTACTTCAGAAAACTCTATTTTACAACTTTCAGCCTAAGAGTTGACCAAGTCGGTTATTTGCTAAGCAGTGACTCTCCAAGTGAGGTCTCCAGCCAGCAGCATCAACATCGCCTGGAAACTTCTTAGAAATTAAAATTTTCAGTATGAACCTGTATCTCCCTCCCCAACACACACTGAATTAGTTCATGGGGGCGGAACCCAGAACTCAGTGCTTAAACACACCCTCTGAATGAGGAGTAAAATCACAACCCAGCCTATCACCCCCAGGTGGAGCAGAAATTTTTTAAACCATATTCCCTTCAATTAAGAAAAAAATGAACTTGGGAACAGTCTATCAAAAACCTAAAGTTCATAAAGAGAAGAGATTCTATACTTAGCATTTGGTAAGCAGTTTTCATCCATTCCAACAGGATGTTATATCCATGCCAGCAAACCACTGGAGCCAAATTGGTGTAGCACTGCCATGAATAACAAAAGAACATTCTAGAATGGACCTGATCAACCCATTATAAACACCCATTCTAAAGAAAAAACAGGCTTTCAACTTGAAGTAGTGGTGGAAACTGTATAAAGCTGACCTATGATAAGATGAATAGAGGATGATATTTCTAGTATAAGTTTTGTTTTTTTCTGGCCAGCCATCATGGATTTATACAATGTTCATGATCAGGGAAACCAGATAAATGTGCATGAATGAATTAAAGCAATTTCACTACAAGAAAAATAAATGGCTTTCTTCCTTCTTCCTTCCCCAGAGGCTGCCTGAACTGTTAGGATGGATGAGGGCTCTGTTGGCTGAAAACATGAATTCATGAAATGTCCTGGGAGCACCAGCCTCCTATACAAGACACACCTCCATTATCACCACGGCACACTTGTTTCCAAAACTTGATAACTTGATAAAGAAGATGTCAGCCAAAAGGAAAGCAATAGTTATAAACATCCATTTCAAGTGGAAAATCAGTACAAGTAATGACTAAGCTATAAGTAAATTTACAAATTTTTTACTTGAAAATTACAATTTGCTTAAAAAGGCAGGTCACCTAAAAGCGTGAGGCAACCTTTTATCACTTCTGCAATTTATAACGTTACATTTAAAAAACTAACATTGCACTCTTATGAGAACACTTAAGTTTTCAAACAGCCACCATATGGGGTGTAACCAGTGTTTATTACCTAGCTAATGATACTTATGAGTCGCTGTGAAAACAAGCTGGAAATTTTTACTCCGTGTGCAAATAAAGACTCACCTGTCCTACTTACGTTTAACAATAATAAAAGTATGGATACATGGAAATCCAGATAGACTATATCTAATGAAAATCTTTAAATGTGAAATGCACCTTACGTTTTGTCCAAATTATCTAAAACTCAGAGTAAATATATCAGAGTCTACATCAGTTTCCTAGAGCAGCTGTAGTAAAGTATCACAAAATGTGGTTTAAAGCAACAAAAACTTATTGTCTCACAGTTCTGAGGATTATAAATCCAGCAGTAGGTCAGTAGGTCCATTCTCTCTCCCTGAAGCCTATAGTGGAAGATCCTTCCTTGTGACTATTAGCTTCTGGTGTTTGCTGTCAAACCTTGGTGAGTCTTCACTTGTAGATACATTACTCCAATCTTTGCCTTTGTTATCACATGGCCATCTTCTCCCGGTGTGCCTTTGTGTCTCTTCTTCTTAAAAACATTCCAGTCATAATGGATGAAGGAACCATCCTCCACAACCTCATCTTAACTAATTATATCTGCAATAATCCTGAAAGTGAAATTCATTCAGTCATGTCCGACTCTTTGCGACCTCAAGGACTATACGGTCCATGGAATTCTCCAGGCCAGAATACTGGAATGGGTAGCCTTTCCCTTCTCCTGGGGATCTTCCCAACCCAGGGATTGAACCCAGGCCTCCTGCAATAATCCTATTTCCAAATAAATCCCATCCTGAGGTCCTGGGAATAAGACCTCAGCACATTTTAGGGGAGGACACAGCTTAGCCCCTAACAGTCTACCCTCTGCCCTCTCCCCAAATTCAAGTTCTTCCCGTGTGCAAAATATATTCACCTTATTCCCAACACTCTCAAATGTCTTAAACATTCCAGTATCAACTCGAAGTCCAGAATTCATCTCAATATCATCAATTCAAAGTCCCAAATTTCATTATCTAAATCATGTAAATCAGTACGAGTGTGATTCTTCTTGGGGTGAAATTCTCCATCTGAGAAACTGTGAAATCAGAGAATAAGTTGTCTGCTTACTAAATACATTATCCAGGCATAGAATAGAAATGTTCTTTCCAAACAGGAGAAATTGGAAGGAAAAGGAGATAATAGGTCCCAGACAAGTCTTAAAAACTAGCAGGGAAAGTTTCGTTTGATTTCAAAGTCTGGGAATAATCCTCTGTGGCCTGATGCTCTGTCCCCTAGGCCTGATAGGATGACAGCCTGCCTCTTGGTTCAAGGAGGTCCCATCACCATAAGCTTCTGTATTTTGGTTCTATCCTTAAAGTCATTCTTTCTTCATTTTATGCTGTCTCTGTCTCTTTTATTCCAGGCTGGTAGTGTTTTTGCTGGTATATTCTCAAAAACCTTGTCAGTCTCCCATGTAACTCACAGAGTCCTAAGTCATCAGACAGGAGTGTCCTCCTTAGAGCTCTCCTGGATGACCCCATCTCTATTCCTGGATCCTGCTGAGATTAGATAAACTGGTAGTCGCTCAGTTGTGTCGGTCTCTTTGAGATCCGTGGACTGCAGCCCACCAGGCTCCTCTGTCTATGGGTATTCCCAGGCAATAATACTGGAGTGGGTTGCCATTTCCTTCTCCAGGGGATCTTCCCAACCCAGGGATCAAAGCTGGGTTTCCTGCATTGCAGACAGATTCTTTACTGACTGAGCTACCAGGGAAGCCCTTAGATCCATTAGCTAAATACTTAATCTCTTTAGCATTAATAAATGATTTTGCAGGCACACTCTCAGTTCTATAAAGTACACTGTCTGGGTAGCCTGAAAATCTTTCAGATCATCAAGTGCTGATTCATTTTTACTCATCAGTTCCTTCTTCAATTTATCTTTTTACATTCACATTTTACTGTAAACGGTATGAAGAAGCCAAGCTACACCTTCCACACTGCTTGGGAATCTCCAAGCAAAATGTCCAAGTTCATTATTTACAAATTCTACTTTCCTCTCAACAACAGAAAGAATTCAGACATGTTGTCTGACATTGTATAACAAAGATCACATCTCCTCCAGTGTCCAATAATATGGTCCTTTCCATCTGAGACCATGCCAGAAGCATCTTTACCATCTATATTTCTAGCAGTGTTCTGTTCATGGTGATATATGTGTCCTCTAAGACAGTAGACACTTTCTCTATAGCTCCTCTTTCTTCTTTCTGAGCCCCCATCAGAAATTCCTTTCATCTCCAAATTTGTACCAACAGTCTCTTCAAGGCATTCTAAGTTTTTTCTATCAAGTACTTCAAAACTTTTCTAGCTTCTACCCAGTATCCGGTTACAAAGCCACTTCCACATTTTTAGGTATTTGTTATAGCAGTACTCCACTTCCCAGGACCAAAATTGGTATCAACAATTCATTAGTCCTGTGATTTCCTGGGCGCTTGGGAAACATACTATTGAAATGAGGCCCTCCACCTCGCTCATAGCATCAAAATAGCAAGATGAGTTAAGAAAATCTATCTAATCACCATTAAAAAATGATGAGGCTGCATAGTCAGTGTGTATTAACCAACACTACTGGTTTTAAAAAGGCAAATCAGGGTCCAGACAGAGAATGTTGTTGTGGAGTATTGACTTAGTAATCTGGATAAAATTATATTTAACACTGAGTCATGATGAGCTGGAATATAGAGATCATTTCCTTTCAATTCTTTAAAAAGTACATATAGCAAATGTTCATTAATTTAGACTATTTGGAGAAGAACCTAAATGAACTAGTAAGACAACTGAATGGGAACTTTCTTGAAAGTCCAGTGGTTAAGACTGCGCTTCCTCCACTGCAAAGGGCATGGGTTCAATCCTTTGTTGGGGAACTAAGATTTCCACCTGCTGAGTGGAGAAGCAAAAAAATAATAATAATAATAATTTAACATCTGAATGGAGAGGTGTGTGTGTGGACAACATGCATTTTGAGCAGAACCTGAATAAACTGACCATGTGTTCTTGTAGTGAAAGACCTAAAAATTTGATGAGAAGGCAAATAAGTATGACAATTTTTTATGTAAGTTAATATTTTTAAGGTGTTTTCAGACAAGGCAATTCCTTCAAGAAATAGTTTTCCTTGTGACCTTACTTAAACTGTAAATTTACTTTTTAAATATCTCCTTATCGTCTCAACATTAATTTTGCATTTTGTACTAATGATCAATAATTCAGATTAGCTGGGTCTGATATTATGAGCATTCACCTAGCAATTCGTTGGACCTTGTGATTTCCTGGGTCACTGAGACTAGATCGGATCTCAAAAGAAAGGCAAGGGAAAGACCATGGTATTTATTGTGTAGCATTTATTTACTGCCCTGAGTCTGCTCCTGTTGGCCTCATTTACTCCTCACACACAAACAGCTTCTCTGGGGGCTCAGTGGTAAAGAATCCTCCTGCCAATGCAGGAGACACAGGTTCAATCCCTGGGTCGGGAAGATCCCCTGGAGAAAGAAATGGCAACCCACTCTAGTACTGTTACCTGAGAAATCCGATGGATGGAGGAGACTGTAGGGCTACAGTCCATGGGTCTCAAAAGAGTTGGACACAACTTAAGACAAAACAACAACTCCTCACAAACAATAAAATAGATAATTAATTTTTATCTTCATCTAAATCAGTGGTACTCAGAAAGACTAAGAAATTTGAGTAAGGTCAGCCAACTGTGATTAACTACAACAGAAAAAAAGTATATATCTGATAGCCCACATCACATAATAATTGGGGTATTTATTTAATGCCCACCCACTCATGGAGTGAGCCAGCTCTGCAAACAGCCAGGGCTCCAGAACAGAAATGGGACCAGGAAAGACCAGGGTCCTGAAACAGAAGCCCACTACTTTCAATGCACCCAAGTTCCCTAGGAAGGATAGAAACATGGATTTTAACATCATCAGAAGCAAATCAGAGCATTTGTTTAGTAACATTTTAACTAACTACCAGTAACCTTTGAAGCAATGAGTTAAAATTTAACTAAAAATTATCACCTGCTTGAAATATTAAAAATTGCATTACTAAGACAATCTTGGATGGTAAATTCAGTATTCCTCTTTTTTTGAAGTTACAACTCCACCCCTAATTTTTAAAATTTAAAGAAAATACCTTAGAATTAGGGGGAGAAAAAAAAAAAAGCTCAAAGAAAGGAGTGTTTCATCTTTCAGGTTGAGTTTTTTTTTTTTTTTCCTCCCTTCAGTGTTAGCAGAGACCACATGTTAAGAGGACTATCGTACCCTCACGTTTTCAAAGTTCTTCCTTGAAAGTCACTAGTTTTCCATAGACCATAAGGAAAGTCATTCCATTCAAAGGAGCTGCCCAGGCAGAACATTTGTAGATAAAATAAAAACATGTATACGGATGGCTGAGTCGACTTGCTATGCACCTGAAACTATTACAGTATTGTTTAATTGGCTATACTTCAATATAAAATAAAAAGATTAAGTAAAAAAGTTTTTTTTAATTTAAGTAAATTTTTTAAAATAAAAACTGTCTTTTTACAGTAATAACAGCAGGGGGCAAAACTGGAACCTATCCTAATTGGAGCAATGAAAATCTCACATATGAGGGAGTTTGCTGCACTGTTTCTCCATGTTGTTTTTGTTTAGTCGCTAAGTCATGTCTAATTCTCTTACAACCCCATAGACTGTAGCCTGCCAGGCTCCTCTGTCCATGGGATTTCCCAGGCAAGAACACTGAAGAGGTTACCATTTCCTTCTCAAAGGGATCTTCCTGACCCAAGGAACTGCACCAGAGGGGAAGCCCGTTTCTCCATGTAATCACTCACTTGTTGAGTCTTTTCCTTCTAGTGGTAATAGATTTCATAGTCTAGCCAAACCAATCCACCTGTTTTGAGTCCACTATTCTGCTTTACAAACTGGTTGCTAACATTAGGGGTAGAATCAGAAGTCATTTTCAATATAAAATCTTAAGACATGATCACTTTGAAACCAAAGTCACTGGTCTTAGAAATGATGATATTTCATCCCTGCCAACACCTGAGGCGTGGATTCAGAAAGATGATTTCAGATTTCCTCAATCTGACCTCTGTTAGAAACTGATTCTACTCTGCATTTGTTAGTAGTATCCCAAGTATTACTAGTCTCTCAAAAACACTCTCAAAAACTTCAATGGGTATGACAGTGAGAAATTATGAATTTTTGTAAAGTATACAGTTACTTAATATGTCACTCTTTAGGGGGTTATTTCCTGATGAGTAGAAAGCTCCCTTGGCTGTTTCCCTTGACTTCCAGCAGGACTGATCTGTGTAAAAACAATCTAAGGTACTAAGCGTATTCACTTAACAACCTAATTGTCCCAGGTTCTAGAACCTCCCTGCAGGTTAAGCATGTCATACTCCAACAGAAACCAGCTCAGTGGTGCCAAACGCCGCCACTGTCTAGTATTTTCCCTGTTCATTCCCACAGAAGCTGGGTGTGGATTCTCTAGCTAAAGGCGGGAATCTAGCCCATGTTATATACCTTGCAACAATGACAGGCATCATACCAAGAAATTTCCACACAACTACACTTGTGTGATGGACATTCCTACCACTGTGCAGGTGAAGAAAATATTGAGGTCTCAACAGAATAGGAAACTTATCCAGGGTCACAAGACTTGAGAAGTCAGATTCGACATCTGTATATGCTCAGCCAAAAGCCCATGTTCTTCCCATCAGGAAATCCTCTTTTCCTTAAATCCAAAACTGCTCCAAGAATAACCTACACATTCTCGAAAATCAAGTGGCGTGTAGTTCCCACTCCAGAGAACACCTTTAAATAACTGAACACTTGGAAAGCATCCTGCTCTTATAATTTTGATTTTTTCTGGCCAGTTAGAAAATCCCATTTGGTTCAATGGCTGTACAACATTTCCAGGAGACCTTCAATGTATCGGATCCTGTGCTAGACTCTGGGTGACAAAGATGAATCTCTGCTCCCAAGGAGCTCCCAGGTTAAGGAGCAGAACTGCGTGTCCACACATTAGTACCTTTCAGGCCATCAGTATTACAGATTGCATGCTCGTGCCTAGCAACTGGCCTTGTTCTAACAACTAGAGGATTACTAATGTGTGTATTCCTCATCACATTAGGTAGTCATTATCAACCTCATTTTACACACGAGCAATCATACAAAGAAGTCCAGAAACTTGCTGTAGGTCACATGAGTGTAAGTAGCAGAGAAGGATTTGGACCTATTTGAATCCAGAACCCTGTTCTTGTTAGAAATATAAATTTTCAAGCCCCACTCAAGATCTGCCAAATCTGAATGTCTGCTCTTTTAAAACTGAACGATAATTATTTTACAATGCTGTGTTGGTTTCTGCCGTACATCAATATGATTAGCCACAAGTACACATATGTCCCCTCCTTCTTGAACCTCTCTCCCACCCTCCACCCCGAACATCTGTTTTTAGCCATTCCTCCAGATTAATCTGAGATTTGCTAAAATTTGAGAACCACTGCTTTAAGCCATTGGGCAAGAAAAAGATCAGATAAGGAATTGTGTCAGTTCACTTGCTTCAGGGAAAAACAAACAAACAAAAAAAAAACACGAATGTCACTAACATCTGTTTTACAGCCTGGTTATTCAGCAGATGGCGCATGACAATTTTATCTCCCTTTCTTCCTTGCCTTGCCCAGCCACCATCCACATCCCCCTCAGCTCCACACCAAGGACACTTTGCCCCCTAAACCAATCCACCATTTTTCCCTCACCCTAAACACCAGTCAAACTTGAATGCCAGTAAGTGCAATTTTAGGGGTAGCTGGGAGCTATTGCTGGGCTAGATTTAGACTCCAGATTGTCATAAAAAGCAGATTTGGAATGTAGCTTTTCCCAGGTTGGTAATTATCCCTAAAGGCCAGGATGAGCAAGAACATCTTCTACCAAATTTTAAGAATGCTTAGATAGGGCTTCCTTAGGTAGAGTATCCACTCTAGGAATCTGCCTGCCAGTGCAGGAGACGCGGGTTCAATCCCTGGTACAGGAAGATCCCACATGCCTCGGAGCAACTAGAACCTGTGCACCACAGCTACTGATCCCATGCTCTAGAACCCAGGAACCGCAGCTACTGAGACCTCTGCCGTGGAGCCGATGCTCTGCAAGAAGAGAAGCCACTGCAATGAGAAGCCCGTGCACCACTCTGAGAGAGTAGCCCCTGCTCATGGCAACTAGAGAAAGCCCACGCAGCAACAAAGATCCAGTGTAGCAAAAAAAAATAATAATAACCTATATCTTAAAAAAAAAAAAAAGAATACTTAGATAAAAGTCTACTGGGGAACCTAAACACCATATTAAAAAGCAGAGACATTACTTTGGCAACAAAGGTTCATCTAGTCAAAGCTAGGGTTTTTCCAGTGGTCATGTATGGTGTGAGAGCTGGACTATAAAGAAAGCTGAGCACCGAAGAATTGATGCTTTTGAACTGTAGTGTTGGAGAAGACTCTTGAGAGTCCCTTGGACTGCAAGGAGATCCAACCAGTCCATCCTAAAGGAGATCAGTCCTGGGTGTTCATTGGAAGGACTGATGCTGAAGCTGAAACTCCAATACTTTGGCCACCTGATTCGAAGACCTTACTCATTAGAAAAGACCCTGATGCTGGGAAATATCGAAGGTGGGAGGAGAAGTGGCCAACAGAGGATGAGATGGTTGGACATGAGTTTGAGTAAACTCCAGGAGTTGGTGATGGACAGGGAGGCCTGGTGTGCTGCACTCCATGGGGTCTCAAAGAGTCGGACACGACTCAGCGACTGAACGGAACTGAACTGGGGAACCCAAGAAGTGAGGACACAGATTCTGTCAAAACAAAGGACATTCTCAGGCTCAGTAAATCAGTGGGTTTATTTCAGTTGTTTGAGAGACACTAGGATTCGAGAGGGTCTATGCCAACCTCCTCATGCCATCTTCTGTCCACTATACTTTCCTCTTATGGAAACTGAAATAATCATGTGTTACTGATGGGCTCAGGCAATTTTGCTGATACAGCCAGTGTTCCTTGGGAAACTGTGACCCAAACTGACTTAAGCAAATGACTGACTGAGCAATCTCTCATGGCTCTTCCGTTACAGCCACAGCCGGGTGAAATAAGGCCAAGAATGTGGAAGAGCAAGATATACCAGTAAATTTCTTTCTTTGACTCTCAGTCTTAAAATATCATTTGTTTTAGAGTGGCCTGATTACTATGATGGTATCTCAGTTTGGTCTGGGCATTTACACGGAGGCAGATCAAAGGTGAAGATGCTCAGGTTCTTCCAAGACTGAAACATCCTTTTTACCCTCGTGGTTCTGACTTTGAAGAAGAGTAAATGACTAAGTGCTCACAGGCAGCAGTGCCTGAGCGTGAATTGCCCTGGAACTACCACGTGGTGTGAGAGATAAGTGGATGTGCGCATTGTGACCTCTTTTCCCAGCCTCAATAGCTTATGCAGATCAAATCACATGTTAAAATGTAAGGAGCACTTAATGACGAGCAATAGCTGCTCCTTCCCTACACTTAGAGGAACGAATCCACATGTTATAAACATCTGTTATCTTTGCAGTTTGTTTCTTCGAATTTCAGCTGTCTTTTGTTTTTCATTCTACTATCAGAAAAGCGTGTGAAGTATCAAAGTGGACCCCCTTGATCAGAGGCCAAACAATGTGTCCTCACATCGAGGACACATGCCGTATGCTAATGTCACGACGCTTTTCTCTTCCTGGAATTTTGTCCTCACACCCTGCCCATTTAATCTTGCAGATCACAAAAGACATCTTTCACTTTGAATTTTTTTTTCTTTTTAAGTGGGGGAGTCTTTCACTTTGAATACACTCTTACCTGGTGCTGCTGCTCCTGGTGTTTATCCTCACTTATTAAGTCCAATACAAGCCAGTCATCATCCTCCAGGGAATTAGCTGCATCGTTTACTAGCTGCTGCTCTTGTTTGGCCAAGGAGTCCAGACCATGCAGGTGCTGGAATTCTTCTATGGGATGGTCACCGCCACTGAGGTGGCCTACTACGCCTACATTTACAGCGTGGTCAGCCCGGAGCACTACCAGAAGGTGAGCGGCTACTGCAGGAGTGTGACGCTGGTGGCCTACACGGCGTCCTCCGTGCTGGCCCAGCTCTTGGTATCCCTGGCCGGCTTGTCCTACTTTTACCTCAACGTCATATCCTTGGCCTCTGTCTCCATGGCCTTCCTCTTCTCACTTTTCCTACCCATGCCTAAGAAGAGTGTGTTCTTTCATGCAAAACCTAGCAAAGAAGCTCATCCATAGCCAGTAGATGTGAAGTGAAAATACCTTCTGCCATATCAATAAACAAGAAATGTCACAGCCATTAGTGATTTCTACCCTCCAAATGTGAATGAGGATTCCCAAAACTGAGATCCAGCGTATGCTGCCACCTTGCTGAGGAGCTAGGGGAATGCAAGAAGCAAGGTGAACAAGGAAACAGGATTGGCCCCAGATAGCTGAGGAGCAGATGAAAGGAATGAATTCAGTGAGCCCAGAGACTTGCATCTTCCCATACATACAATGCTAGATTCCTTAACTTGATACCTGATCTTTGATGTTCAGACTGCCTGCTCCATTTGTTGTAAACTTGTGTAGAGCCTGATTTCCCTCCTGCCTCCTTGGAGCAGTTTCCTCAGAGCTACTGAGAGATGCTATCTCCCAGGCCCAGAGTCTGAAACGTTCTCACCAAATAAAATAACTACTTCAGATTGTAACTATATTATTTAGTTGACACAGGAAAGGATGCTGTCCCAGAGGAACATCAAAAAGATCACAAAGCAGTGGGAAAAGAAGTATTCACTGATTTAAGGAACCCCAGTGGTATCCAGGTAACCAACCCAAAGCCATAAAATATAGCTCTGAGTGTGTCCACAGTAGTTCTAAGACTTGAATGAGTGTTACTCCTCTACTCATCATTTTTACTGATCCCGATTGGGTGCACTTTCTCCATAGCAAGTTTTAACCAGGTTTTGAACTATGTTCAAATCCTGTGAGATTTATAAGGCACCATCCCAGAGTTCCATGACACAATAAGGTGCAATAGAAGCCCTTACAAACTGTGGGGCTAAGTATAGTTTATCTCTAGGGTTATGCATAGTTATTTTGTATAATTATCCTATACATACTCCCAAAGATAAACTATACTTACCCCCACAGTTTGCAAGGGCTTCTACTGCTCCATTATATATTATGGAACTCTGGGAGGTCCATAGTCAAAGCTATGTTTTTTCCAGTAGTCATGTATGGGTGTGAGAGCTGGACAATAAAAAAGGCTGAGTGCCGAAAAATTGATGCCTTCGAAATGTGGTGCTAGAGAAGACTCTTGAGAGTCCCTTGGACAGCAAGGAGATCAAACCATTCAATCCTAAAGGAAATCAATCCTGAATATTCATTGGAAAGACTGATGCTGAAGCTCAAGCTCCAATACTTTGGCCACCTGATGTGAAGAACTGACTTATTGGAAAAGACTCTGATGCTGGAAATGATTGAAGACAGGAGAAGAGGATGACAGAGGATGAGATGGTTGGTTGGCATCACTATCTCAATGAACATGAGTCTGAACAAACTCCAAGAGATGGTAAAGGACAGGGAAGCCTAGCATGCTTCAGTCCATGGGGTCGTGAAGAGTTGGACACGATTGAGTGACTGAACAACAATCAATGTGCAAGAAATGTATTCTTTCAAATTGCATTCTTGGATAATCTTATAGTGATTTCAGCATTGAATACCAGCTACTTTGAAAAATAAAAGAATTTTGTCACAAAATGTTAAAGAGACAAGGAATATAACAAAATGTTTTGATGAAGCTATACATGAGTTTCACTCATCTCTAAAAACAGGGGCTGCAAATTGCTATCCCACTAGTGAAGCACAGTTTGGCCGTGGCGAGTTAGATAGTTCAAGGTCAAACTATCAAAACTCTTTCCTCTCTTTAAACTTTTGGTAGCTCTAATCTTTAATCTGTGATTTGCAAACCATTAATATGAGGTGGCAAATGATGGCCAATGGGCTACCATAGCTAATAGTTTTTACACCTTTAAAACACTGTAAGGGGGGGAACTTCCCTAGTAGTCCAGTGGTTGAGAATTCTCCTTTCAGTTCAAGGGAAGCGAGTTCGATCCCTGGTCAGGGAACTAAGATCCCACAACTACTGAGCACTGCAACTACTGAGCCTGTGTGCCGCAACTAGGGAAGCCTGCCATTACAAACAAAGAAGAGCCTACAGTGAAAGATCCTGCATGCCACAAGTAAGACCTGACACAGATTAGTTAATCAAAATAATAAAACATTGTAAGGGAGAAAAAAGAATATATGACAAGGGTCGTGAAAATAAATACATCCCATCTAACAGCCAAGTGAAAACAAAGAAAGATATGTGGCCCACGAGTCTGAAATACATACTATCTGACACTTTACAACATAAAGATCTTGAAATCAAGTTAATGGATTTCTAACCAGAATAAAATAGACTAGAGCATATCAACTTGTAAGGATGAATTCTGTATTGTGACAATTCAGTTTACACATGCATATGTACTAACATGGCTAACATGTAAAATATACTTCTTTCTCAGACTATAGTCCAAGAAGTTTGGAAGTTACTGCTCTAGGATCTATCTTATCATTTCAAAGATTCCCAGTTGAGACAACTGAAATAATTATATCTTTCCCCTCACTATACATTTAGGGATTTGCAGAAGTTTTTGCCCTCTGTTAAGACTATTTTCCACACCCAGCTATCCCCTTCCCTACCATATCCTGATATATGCTAGAATAAAAGTGAATCTAGCCTCAATTCTAATAAACTTCCCTGCTGTCTCCTCTCCACAGTCAAGTTATTGTGTTATCCCATATACTTGTCTCACTGGCCTTTTATTCATGTAATACTTTCACTCAACTGTCATTAGTAAGAACAAAGACACAGTTGCCCTTAGCAAATAAACAGTAATCCTTGATTTTTGGTGAAAATGGCAGCTGAGGACAAACGGCATTTTAGAAAGGGTCAGGCCCTTCAGGAGGACGTGGTGAACCTGAACAGCTTTTCCTTGAGTTGTCTGATACACGTCTGTTTCATCCTTATTTACTACAGACAAATTTCTGACATTGCATCTTGTCCAGTAGAAAGAAGCCAGGGAGACTATGTGGCCTGGAGAAGCCTTGGTAAGGTCTCTAGGGGGTGGAGGGCCTCCAGCCTCTGTTCCTGGAGTGGGTATTACCCTCCACCCCTCCTGAGCTTTTTGTTTTAGCAAAACTTCCCTCCCAGCTGAGAAGCTATGGTCTTTGGTGGTTTTAGATGTGTATCCAGACACCCTTCCTTGTTCCTAGAACATATTGTGAAATTTGAAACACTTTTCCAGAAGGAGTAGTGTGCAGAGAGAGAGGGAAGGTGGCCTGATACAGGAGTTAATATCCTACAGTCTGGGCAGAACCCAAAGCCAGCTTTGAAATTAGCCCAACAATGCACACAGACCTTCCTGAAGAAACAAAGCCTTCACATCAAATAAGACTTTGAAGATACTTGCTTTTGAAGTTGGGCTGTTCCACACCCACTTATTTATTGAGCATTTCAGGGTCCATTGTTGAGCTCATATTCTTCTCATTTCCCTTTCTGGAAATTCTATTTTGACTCCTAGAAAACTGTTCTAGTTGGTTCTCCTCCACTTATTTCCTCTGTAAGTACTTGGTCCTGGGGAGAAGCAGGGGGAAAAAATCCTCTTCTCTCCAGGTAATGTACCCTTTCTTAGGCCATGTGGACAAAAGATAAAATTCTCATAAAATATATTCTTTACAAGCCCATTAAACACAAATAGTATTTATAGTCTCTTGGTGGTAGGGAAGACCTTACTTAGTGTCAAATTTTTAGGGAAAACTTAGTAAAGTAGGATTGGGTTGCTGACCTAAGGATGCATGTAAATTAAACCACATCTTTAATAAAGAAAGCCTTCCCTGGTGTCTCAGATGGTAAAGAATCCGCCTGCAATGCGGGAGACCCAGGTTTGATCCCTGGGTCAGGAAGACTCCCTGGAGAAGAGAATGACAACCCCCTCCAGTACTCTTGCCTAGAGAATCCCATGGACAGTGGAGCCTGGTGGGCTACAGTCATGGAGTTGCCAAGTCAGACATGACTGAATGACTAACACTTGAAGAAAGAAAGCTGAGAGTAGTAAGAAATCTGACAATTGACTACTTAGTTCCCAGCACATTGTGGGAACACAGTGGAAAGACATCTGTATAATGTATATTATAAAATAGAACTCTCCTAAGGATGTGTCCTATGGCCACATGTGCTTCCAAGCACTCCATTAGTTGGGTGAGGGCTTGGGTCAGGGTTTCTCATCCTCACACTATTGACATTTTGAGAGGGGATAATTCTTTGTCCTGGGGCGGAGGTGGGGAAGGGGTCCTGTCCTGTGCGTTGTAGGATGTTCAGCAGATTCTCCAGTCTCCAGTCCACTAGATCCCACTAACAACTCCCTCCTCCAGTCATGACAACAAAAAATGTCTTCAAATATGGCCATCTTTCCCCTGGAGGCAGAAACAATCCTGGTGATAACCATTTGGTTAGGGTTAGGTTCCATTTGAGTCAGGATCAGAATTTTTACAATCTTTATCACAAACTATTAAAACTACAAATTTATTACTACATGGTATCACTTATATTGGGCTTCACAGGTGGCACTAGTGGTAAAGAACCTGCCTGCCAATGCCGGAAACTTAAGAGACACGGGTTCAAACCCTGGGTGGGTGGGGAAGATCCCCTGGAGAAGGAAATGGCAACCCACTCCAGTATTCTTGCCTGGAAAATCCAATGAACAGAGGAACCTGGCAGACTACAGTCCCTAGGGTCTCACAGAGTGGGATATGACTGCAGGGACTTAGCATACATGCACACATCACTAAGTGGAATCTAAAATGGGACATGTTATCTATGAAACAGAAACAGACACACAGTCATAAAGAACAGACTTGTGATTGCCAAGGTGGAGAGGAGGTAGGGTAGGGATGGATTGGAAGTTTGAAATTAGTAGATGCAGACTATTATATATAGATTGGATAAATGACAAAGTCCTGTTGTATAGCACAGGGAACTATATTCAATACCCTGTAATAAACCATAATGGAAAAAAATATGAAAAGTAATATATATATATGTATAACTGAGTCACTTTGCTCTATGGCAGAAATTAACACAACATTGTAAATAAACTATAATAAATTTCTTTAAGAACTACAGATTTGTCTCATTTTCCCAGTGAGCTATATTATTTTCAAGAGCAAGAGTCAGCTCTGTAAAGATCTAGAGGGGAGGGATGGGGGGAAGGGAGGGAAGCACCGGAGGGAGGGGATATTTGTATAGTTATGGCTGATTCCCATTGTTGCACAGCAGAAACCAACAAAACATTGTAAAGCAATTATCCTCCAATAAAAAATATTTTTTTTTTTTTTTTTTTAGAAAAAAGAGCCAGGGTCCATAGTTTAGCACCACAATTTCCCACAGAGAAGCTCAAAAATTCTTGGTGGGCAAATAAGTGAATGAATGAGGACTGAACAAATAAAGAAGAAGATGAACAAACACACAAGTGGGGAAGAAGTGTGTAGAGAGAATTCTGGAAGAGAAGTTTGGTATCTGTTGGGGATCTTGAAGAAATATTTTAAATGATATTTCAGAGGAGAGCAAGAAAAGTAGAACCAAGGGCAAAGAGAGAGGTCATACTTGCTAGAGCATCGTAACATAGCATGAAGCAAGGGTGTGCTGGAATGAGCTGACATTTCAGTTGAAAAACTTGGCACCTCACTGGATCACGTAGCATTTACTATTGTCCATTTCTTACCCATTGCTTTTTCTTGACCAAACTTTAATCCGGCTCCTCTCTTTCCTGCAGGTCCCTACACCCTGCATGCCCACAACCCTGAGCAAGGACAAAAAAATGTGGACCGCGCCCAAAGCCTCCGCCGCTGCCCGCCCCTCCTTATCAGCTTCTCCCGGGAATTGGCTGACCACAGCGGGACACCTTCCTGTCAGACTCCACTGGTCACTTCCCCTGGCTTGTCCAGCTTCCCCTCCAAAGTTCTGCCTACCTCTGCTTGCCAAGAGCAAAGGATTATCTTTGAAAAGAAACCCCCTTTTCAGATTGATTTTAAGACACTTGCAGATTCCAATAATCGTAGCAAGTCTCCCAATTCCAGTAGTCTTCTCATCAATAAGGCTCTCCCTGTGGAAGTCTGGATTTGCTTTTGTTTGACACCAGGTTTCTAGCCTGAATTTAACTGCTAGCAAAGAGAAGAGAAGGGGAGAGAAAAAAATGGCCTCTATGGGTCCTTTCCAGTCTATGATTTATGGAGACCCAAATTTCGGTGGGTCTATTTCAAATGTTAAGAAAAAAAAGCTATGTGCAGTTTGCACAGTTGGATCAAGCGATTTTTCATTCAAAGTTCACAAGTCAACCTTCTGTACCATAGCCTAGAAATGCTTCAGTGCTTATACAGTTTGGATTTTGGCAAAATGGTGCAGTACTTTATTATGCAGAGAAAAATGGGATGACTGTTTTTTCCTCTCTCTTCAGGGGCAGAGGGCAGTGGGCCATGTGAGTGTCAACTGGAATCTACTGGGAGAGTGGGTTTTGGGAATCTCTCTGCAGCTGATGCAGGTGCTCTTTTTCTCAACTGTCCACAGCTAATATTTGGGTGTGCTCCGCTGATCTTTGATATTCAAGTTACAAGCTTCTTATTTTGATAATCAAGTTACAAGCAGCTTAGGTATTTATCACTTCTTTATTTAACCATGTAAATCTGAAGCAACAAAATACATTTCTTTCTTTATTCTTCCAGTTTCTCTGCATAGCATTTTGCATTATTTATATATAATGCTTCACATAAGAGACGATGGAACTATATCCCTATATTTAACCAACTTTCTCTTGGAACTTATTGTTAACTAGCAAGAAAATGCAGAGTTCTCACAGTTAATAAACAGGGACATACATTTTTCAGGTTTTGATTTTTTTTTTATCATTTTGGTATTCTATTTATTTATTTGACAGAATCGTTTTATTGATTTTTTTCTTTCATAGAGCTCCCCCATTAACCTGAAGTCTATCCTCTTAACAGATTTTTCAGTATACAATACAGTATGGTTATCTATAAGTACAATGTTGTACATCTGCTCTCTAGAACTTTATCCGTGTTGCATTACTGAAATATACACGCTTATATTACAGTTCCTCATTTAAATATACAGTTTAAATCCCCAGTTTAAATACACAGTTCGTCATTTTCCTCTCTACCCAGCCCTTGGAAACCACCATTCTTTGCTTCTATGAGTTTGATATAATGGAATATATCAGAGTAATGGAGTCAGGCAGCATTTGTCCTGCTGTCACTGGTGAAATGTCATAAAGCTTCATCCATGTTGTCCTATATTGAAGAATTTCTCTTTTTAAAGGCTGAATAATATTCTATAGTGTGTACATACCTCATATTCTTTATCCATTAATCCTTCAATGGACGTGTAGGTGGTTCCCATATCTTGGTTATTGTGAATAGTGCTACAGTGAACATGGCAGTGCTCACAGCTCTTCAAGATCCAGTCTCTGCAACTACACTCACATCTAATGGTTATTCTAACTTCTAGGCAAATTTTAAAATGAACTTAACAAGTGTAGGGTATTAAGTGTATCTCTAGTGCAAAGGGTTACCGCTCAGGTTTGGAAGAAAGTCTGAAAGTCGTTGACCATGGTTTCAACCACCATGTAATATAAGAAGTTCACGTAAAATAATTGTGTTTCTTATATAAAAATATATTTACTTCCTATTTCCTTCTCATGATACAAAAACTGATAAATTTCATCCAATATTAGACAAAGCAGTTATCTAGTACCAATTACTTATTCTGTGATAGACTGTGAGCTCTGTGAGGGTAGAGTCAAGCTTCTGCATGATTATACAGCCTGGTTCTTGCTTACACAAGTTCGTGCTTACCCTGGTTCTTGCTCCACAGTGAATACTTGACTAGCATTTCTAGAGAAAAAAAAAAGAACAAATACAACATTAAAAAATAAAAGTTTGGGCTATTGAATTTTTAAACATTCTATTTTCACATAAGCACAAATTAGTGTTCTTATTACTTTCCTTGAAGTTACAGGGTAAATTGGTAAATGCCAATCTCATGATTCCATAATACATGGGACATAAACAACAATTCAAGGTGATTCTACCTTTTAAAGTATAGACTATCCCAAAGACTCACCAGTATTAAGTGCTAAATGCCTAACAGAAGATCACAAATACTATTCTTTTTCTAAGAACTTATTAGCTGGGACCAGGTACTCTGCATGGTAGCTTTATGGTGAATAAGCAGGTGCCATTGAGAAACGACCCAGCAGGAATTTTGAAATAAGGTCTTAGATAATATGATTATACATGCAATTTCAGGTATGTGGAAAAGTAATTTCTGGGTTTAGACTGAGAAATCTTAGGAGTCAATGCCACGCTCAGCCTGCCCT
Organism: Cervus canadensis; assembly: GCF_019320065.1. Taxonomy (NCBI): domain Eukaryota; kingdom Metazoa; phylum Chordata; class Mammalia; order Artiodactyla; family Cervidae; genus Cervus; species Cervus canadensis. The sequence continues at coordinate 19,433,326 of NC_057409.1, forward strand.
CAAAATTGTGTTTTCTTCCGAATCCACAATGTGTATAGGTCTTATCGAAAACCAATTCGTCACTGACAAGCTGTTTAAGCATCTGTACAAGTGAAATCAAGATCCTAGCCTGGAATAATTTACATTCTAAATGGGAATCTGCCGTTTGATTTAATCTAGGTTTCAAAATATCAATCTAGTGTAACATTTGGTCAAGGGAAAAAAACTTTAGCTGAACAAGAAATACCTGGAATTTTAAGGCCCATTTAGGCCTCCTGCTCTGTTCTCTTTGTGGGACCTATGGTTATTTGCAGTTTTACTTATGTTTAGTTGATAATTCTTTGCACTGAAGTAATGCATTTTCACTGAATCATATAATTTTTAAATGCTTATATTTGCTTTTCAGTGTGAGAATTTGGGAGGGGATATAAAAATAGTTAAAACTTTTCATTTGGTTTTATATTTTTAAACAGATTCAAGTTACAAATGTTTGAGCTGTATTACATGGAAGAAATTTAATTCATATACGCCAGTCTTGTCTAACTAAATTTAAAAGCCAATACAATTGCCAGATTGTATCACCTGTGAAAGGAAATGAGTTTTCCAGAGAAAAAATTCACCTTTTAGACTCTGAAACTGCTAATTTAGACAATCAGTGATCCAATGAACAGTCTCCACAGAAGTAAATGTTCATCAATTGACCTGTGTTTTCACTCACTGATATGGCTCACTTAAAAAGCAACTAATACTCTGTAAGGGGCTTCCCTGGTGGCTCAAATGTAAAGAATCCACCTGCCAATGCAGGAGATGTGGTTTCAGTCCCTGGTTTGGGAAGATCCTTTGGAGAAGGAAAGGGTAACCCACTCCAGTATTCTTGCCTGCAAAATCCCATGGACAGAGGAGCCTGGAGGGCCACAATCCATGGGGTTGCAGACTCAGACACGACTTAGCGACTAAACAATAAATACACTATAATGGCCTATATGGGAAAAGTATCTTTAAAAGAGTGGGTATATGTATTTGTATAAAAGATTCACTTTGCTGTAATATGAAACTAATACAACTTAGTAAATCAACTATGCCTCAATAAAAATTGAAAAACTAAAAAAAGGTCTTTAAAAAGTGACGGCTGAACCTCAGCTACATCACATAATGTTCATGTTCTTTAGTTTCAGAGCAGTGGAATACTTGGCTTAATTCTAGAACAATTAACTAGTTTTAAATTCTTATCATAATCTATCACATCCCATGGAATGTTAAAATGCAACATTTTGGGAGGGAAGTGGGAGGGGGGATCAGGATGGGGAACACATGTAAATCCATGGCTGATTCATGTCAATGTATGGCAAAAACCACTACAATACTGTAAAGTAATTAGCCTCCAACTAATAAAAATAAATGAAAAAGAAAAAGAAAATACAACATTTCACTATCCCATTTATCCTTTCCTTCTTCTCTGCTGGAAGAGTTCTTAACAGGAAACTGTCAACAAAAGCCTGGGCTTCTGAGCAAAGCAATACCATTTACCTCTCTGTATTTAAAAGCCCACATATATACTCTTTCAAAACTCTTTCATTTGTACCATGTGAGATTTCAGATCATTTTCAATCTCAGCATGGAACCCTGCTCTCTAGTGTTGGAGGTCATGCCTTCACTGCTTTGCTGACCCAGACCATCCTGACGTGGCCATGGTTGATAATCAGGGACCTGGGCTTCCAGCCAACATTCAGGTAGGTGCATTGCTTCTGTGTCTACACCGACACAGAAGTGTATCTTTTAAAATACATATTTTTTTTTAAAAATCAGATTTATTGAAGGACTTCCCTGGCTGTCCAGGGGTTAAGACACCAACCTTCCAACACAGGAGGTGTGGGTTCTATCCCTGGTCAGAGAACTAAGATTCCACATGCCATGTGGAAAGGCCAAAAAAATTTTAAAAAAAAAAGAAAAAAAGATACTCTAGATGATGGGGTAGCAGTCAGCAAGTTTGTCCTTTTGAATAAAAGTCAGACTTAAAAAAAAAAAAGTCCTAGAAATGGAATCACATATTATACAACCTTTTGTTTCTGGCATCTTTCATGTCTCATAGTGTCTTCAGATGGAATAATTCTGTACTGAGAAACAGAAATAGAATGTACTTAAGATGCATTCTGTTTCTTAAGAATCTTTTTCATTAAACAGATGAACTTTTTATTCAGCAGGTGAACGAATTAGAACCGTAAAGTTACGCCAGTCTAATGGGTCCCATTACTTATTGAGTTTTTTCCTTGTTACTTGTTTTTTCCTTTTTACTTGTTTCCATTACTTACAAAAGTTTTTCCTTGTCTTGGTTAAAGCTCATTTCTATTAAAGCTTAGTTCACAAACTCTGTAAACCTACCCAATCTCATGAACAAAATGGTCAGTCTTACATATCTCTATAAATATTTACTTCAAAACATTTAGATATTGAGCCACTTTGAAAACAAAAAGATAAAATCAGTTCATAAAGCACAATTAAATAAAATAACATCAGAATATTTTTAAAAATCTATTTTAATCCCCCACTTATTCAATAGAAGGAAGGATATCTTTATTTAGTAAATATTAAAAGTAAAGGTTCATATAGATTCAATAATATTTGAGATAACAAAGCAGACAGTTTTTACTTTCTAAAATTATTTTTGAATTCCCAATTTATTATCCGGCTGGAAATTTGCTCCCCTGTTTTTCAGAAATTATTCAGTGTGTGATGGAGAGAATACAAGCTTGAAATGAGAAAAATACAGATTTGAATCTTCAAGTTTGTTAGTAAGTTTTTAAAAGCTTCTCATTGTGGCAAATTCCAAATATATTTTAATAGAATAGACAACATGGTGAAACCTCACCCAACAATCATTATCATTTTGTGGCCAGTCTTGTTTCATCTGTTTTCCCCACCCAATTCCTCATCTTTTTTAATGTCTCAGTTTTCTCATCAAGAAAATGGAGAATGTAACATCTACTTCATGAAGTTTTGCAGTCAAATGTCAGCCTGTTAAACACATGATTCCTGGCCCACAATGTATACAATACATGGTGCATTTCTCTGATTTCCTAACTGAATAAATATTCATGTTAGTCACACTGCTAAAATGCACTTACTTTTTCTAAGGACTTTTACATTAATCATCTCCAGATATTTCCTTTATTTTTTCACAAACCCATTGTGTCTTAATTTGAAATGAATGCATCCCTATGACTGAAGTAGGCAAAATAGAACTTGTGATGGAAATTAACCCATCAATCTCTCTATCCTCCTTCTGCTGCTATTTTGTATAACTCAATTGAAATGCCTCCTTTGTTGGCAAATCATGTTGCCCTTTCTGGGGAGTTCACGCAGGCATCAGAGACTCAGAAAAAAATTAAATTGGGCAGAAAAAGTCAAGGTTCACCTTGTTTCTCCTGATAATTCAAGATTTTTAATCTTTTTAACTTCTCAACTAAGGGAAATATAGATTTTTAGAAACTTCTCCAAAATCTTCCTTTGTATTTCTGTAATATATTCTCCTCTAGTTTCTGTCAACATCCTCAATGCTAAGACATCTTTCATTGAGATCCTTTCCTTGAAAGTTACTTTAAAACTCAGCTCCCAAAGGAAGGACTTTACCCAGGTGCCAGAGCAGAGTAAGCAAAAAAAGAAAAAAAAAAACACACACACAGTCCAAAGGCATAACAGAAAACAAATCCTATTTCAATAAAATATTTCCCTAGACAAAAATATGTTATTGCAAGCTCCTGGTTTTGAAAAGCAAACTTCTTCAAAATTGATTTTTGGTAGGAATCTAATTAAATGTAGTTGAATTAAACTTCTAAGTGCCAAGACTATAGAGACACATTGATTAATAACTCTCCAATCTCCACCATAAAATTCATTTATCATTGATTATACACTTATGATATCCCATGAGCTCTTCAATGTAATGCCATTGTAAAAGATTGGAACCAAAAAAAGAGAAAATATGCTGTCAGCATTTTCACATGACACAGAGATTCATCAGATAGAAGATTGCATTGAAACATCCTAAAGTAATTCTTCTATTTTCTCAGCATTTCTCAAACCATTATCACAACATAAGCTATTTATGAATTTCACAATTTAGAAAAGCTATGCATAGTTTAAAAAGAGATTTCAAACACATCTTTAAAGATTAATGAAAGGTTGGGGTGGGGAAGGCCCATGAGAAAAGCTAAAAAAAAACCTTTTTATCTCATCTAGAAAAAGCTAAGGAGTAATTCAATATCTTTAAACATACAACCAGTTAGGCAAGGAGTGCCACTATAAACTATCTTTACTGAAAACATAAGAATATATTGTTGTATACAGATGATATAAGATAATTTTCTGGGGGAATCTTGTTTTTTAAAAAAATAGATGGCTCGTTGCTTGTGGTCAGTTGCCATGGTTGGTGGGCAGTAACTGAGCCAAGATGCTGCGGAGTCTTCTGGCTCTCCGTCAGATTGCTAAGAGGACCATAAGTACTGCTTCACGCAGGCAGTTTGAAAATAAGGTTCCAGAGAAACAAAAGCTGTTTCAGGAGGATAATGGAATTCCAGTGCATCTAACGGATGGGATAGCTGATCCCCTCCTGTATAGAGTCACCATGATTCTTACAGTTGGTGGGACGGCATATGCCATGTATGAACTGGCTGTGGCTTCATTTCCCAAGAAGCAGGATTGACTTCAGTTTATCCTCCCAGCCATCAGTTGGTTCAATTCCATTCATCTCTCTGTGGACCAGTAATCTGATACATAACTGAGATCTTTGAGGATCAATATTTTTTGACTTGTACTAGCTGCCACCAATAAAGCAGTCTTCACCAAGAAAAAAAAAATAGATGAAATTTCTAAGTCTAAAATATGGGCTGGGGGCAAGTGTTGTTGGAGAGTGAATAATCACACAACCTCTCAATAAAGGTTAATTTCTTAAAATAATCCTTTACTTAGGCAAACGAAGTAATAACACTTCACTAGTATCACACCGAACACCCAGCTATTGACAGATTGGTTGCCTATTACCATCTCTCTCACACACACACGTACACACACACACCCTTCTACCCTCCACCTTGCAAAGATACCCCTCTGAATGGGAAACAGATTGGGTGAACATTCGTTTCTTGATCAAGAGAGTTAACAGTAAGAACATCCTTCCATGCATGAATCTCATTGTCTTCATGGTCCTCCTCCCTGGATGGTTTGGAGACTTGAGCTACAAAAAAGCAACTGTGTAGTTTTAGAAAATTATTTTTTCCTCCTACCTCCTTTGGTTCTCAGCTAAGTCTCTCCAACAAAAGACAGATTAACAAGAGAAAAGTGTGCAAATTTATTTGCCATAAGTTTTATGTGACACCAGAGCCTTCATAAGGAAATGAAGACCCAGAGAAACAGTTAAACCTGTGAGCATTTATCTTAGGTTTGATGAAGAGGGGAGAGTCATGAAAAAATGTGATAAGACAGAAAGGGTATGAGCTAAGAGTAGTAAACCGAGGGGAACTTAGCAAGGCCTGGTCATTCACATTCCTCTCTGTGTCTCTTGGAGGTAAGGAGTCTCTTTTCCCTTGAGTGGAGGGAGGGCATCTCTCACATGAGTGTCTTAGGACCTGCTCCAGGGGAAAGTCAGTCTTTCCTGCATGTGCCATGTCTCCAATTTCTATTAAAAAATATTTAGTATGTCAAGATGCCACATTTGGGGGTAGCATGTCCTGAAACCTATCACCACCAAGTTTGGAAAGTATACATGAAAAAGAAAAGGGGAAGACCAGTAGTGCAGAGTGGCCCCTTGATGTCAGGAAAACCACAGCTGCTGGCTGCTCTGCCCTCCCTGTCCTCACTGGGAAATGCAAAGTGATCCTTTCTATCCGTCCTGGCAGGAAGCCATTGCACTCAGCTAACTATGACCAGCCAGATGGATCCTGATTATACTGTCCATTAGGTTATTTAGCTCGGGTAACTGGTGTTTTTGTCTACCCTAAATTAAATAAAAATTAGAATCATGAAAATGGCTTTTTAGCTGTAACCTCCAAGGGCTTAGTAAAGGAAAGGTCACTGTAAACAGAGAGATTATCTCACAGAAAGTAGAGCAGCGATGCTGTTATTTTAAGTGCATGAAACAAGGATGTGTTCAAATTTGGGGCAGCCTCACATACACAAAAACTGAAAGTTTTCAGATGTGTTTAAAGCATATAATATTTGCAAAAAGTCCAGACAGTTCAGATGAGTGTTTTCACCTCATACCCATTCATTCAAACCTGTGATGTATGCAGTTGCTCAGCCTCAGGCTTTTCACTACTTCATATGCTATTTTGGGGTCAACTCAAAGTATAGCTGAAGTTGAAAGCCAGACTTTCAATATCAAACAAAATAGCAGTATATATGGATTTTCAATAAGTTTGGCTCCTGATCATTAGGACAATATTAGCTTATCTTTCTGTTCTCAGAAATGGCCTCATTGCAATTATTTAGGGGAATAGGATTGAGGGATTGAACTCGAAGAAGGATAAGAGAACTTACACAAATTTCAACAAGTGCTTTTTTAAAAAGCCATTTTTTAAAAATGTTAAAAGAAGAAAGGCTTACTTCCATTAAGGCAATGATAGGCTAGATATCAGGAAAATCCTTACAGAACAATCCTTACAAAACACCTAAAACTTGTGGATATAATTTTAACTTTTTAAAATAAAAATCTGAATTGGTGATAAGTAAGAAAAATTCTCAGAGACCAAAGCAAGACAGGAAACCAGATAAGGAAGCACTGAGTCTGTCATGTGCTCAAGGCATCTGCTGATTCAGTGACATGGAGTTTGTGTTTCAGTAGCGTCCCCAAAAGGTTGCACCTTCAGTAAGTGGTAAAATAGAATAAAACGGAGTTGGGGGGAACCTAACAAAAAAGATTAATTTGGATAGAGTTGGAGGAATTTACTCTAGGAATTTGTCTTCATAATCTAGCATTCCTAATTCTGGAGCCCAATTCCTACAAGCTGTTTTTTTTTTTAAAGCTGAGAATTCAGTGTAAATTGGTGCTCAGTGGCAATGGCCCTATATACATATATGTATTAAAAGCAAATACTCTCTGGAAGTGTCCGTCAAAACAAGAATCAAAAAATTGCCTCAGATAAAATTCCACCAGATAAGAGTTTATGATAAAAAATCCAAAATCACATAAGGATATAAAATATCATAAACAAGTCAACTGAAATAATAAACAGCATAATCAGACCAACAAAGATTTTAGAGTAATCATCAGCATTAAAATATAAAATGATATATAGTATGTTTTTACACAGAAGGAAGTAATAGCAAAAGAGAGAAATACAATTCATAAAAAATGATCATGAAACAAAGGGGTGATATAGAATTAATCAGAATTTAAAACTTAATAAACATGTTAAGAGCAGTGTAGACATATATAAAAGGAAATTATAGAACTGGAAAAATATCACTTAGAATGTTGCACTTTTTTATGAGAGATAAAAACGGAAGAATTAACACACAGAGAGATTAAAGTGAGAATGTTTAACAAATCTCTCTTTGGAGTTCCTAATAGAGGTGATAGAGTGAGGAAGATTTTAAAATTACTGAAGAATTTTTCAGACGTGATCAATGTTATGTATTCTCACACCTTTGATTACTTCTGAAAGGAATCAGAAGTAGTTACTTTGGGGAAGCCCCCAAAATAAAAAAAAAAAAGACCAAAAAATAAGTGAAAACAGATTCATATCTAAGCACACTGGTAAAACTGCAGAAAACCAAGGAAAAGACAAGCAGAGAAATGAGAACTTCCACTACAAAGAAATGTCAATTAGATTGACAGTTGATTTCTCAGTGGCACATAATGGAAGCCAGAAAAACAATGGCTTCGAAGTGTTAGAGAAAATAATTGCCAGCCTTCAATTATATGCAAGGAGAAACTAAATTTTAAAAATGAGGGGGGAAATGAAGACATATTCAGACAAACAGAAATGGAGTGACTGTACTATCATCAACAGATCTTTCCTTGAAAGCAACTTCTAAAGGATGCCCTTGAGGAAGAAGGCAAATCATCCCAAAAGGAAGGGAATCCCAAAAGAAGGAATGCAAAAAAGGAGGTTAACAAAACACTGACTCCGTGTTTTCAAAAGATGACTAAATAGTGAACAACAATATATTAGTCAAAGGATGTTCAAAATTAAAGATTTTTGTATTGTTCTGAAGGAGGGCAAAAATTACACTGACTAGACACTGCTAGGACTGCATGCCAAGCAGGGAGTTGGGAAGAAGTCTATGGGGCAGGGAGGCATATGTTTATCAGCATCATGGTTTGAAATTGCTGATTCATGGCAATAATAAAATGTAGACAGAGTTTTAATCAGTTTTATTATTGCTTTTAAATTCTCTGCAGACAATTCTCCCCCTTACTACCTGTACCCAGGGCAGACAGCTCCCACGACCACCATTCTTATACATCCCTACTTCATTTATTCAAGAATTAATATGTCCAGTGTAACTACCAAAAACTTAGAGATAAATTACATAATTTATAAACAGAAGGGAGGAATAAAACATATGGGAAATGTTAACACTAAAGAACTCAAGAAAGGAATGGGAAAATTAAGGAGCATGAAAAAATAGGAAATGAGTAGTAAGAAATAAATGCAAATAATAAATGTGCTTCTAGATTGAACTACTAATTAAAACTACTAATAAAACAGAGGAAATAGAAGAGTCATTAAATGACATCCAAGGATATCACTCAAAAACACCAGAATCTGGGAAAGTATGGCTTTTTTCAACAAATGGAATTTGAGGGGAAAAGAAAAAGAGGCTGATAGTATCTTAGGAGATCTACCAACCAGTGGCTGTGTATGAATCTTGTTTGAATCCTGTTTCATACCAAGAAACTAAAGTATGAGATAATCAGGACATTCTGAACACTGACTAGAGATATTAAAGAATTATTCACATTTTTAGGTGTGATAGTAGTTGGTGGTTAGGCTTTGCGTGTGTGCTAAGTTGCGTCAATCGTGTCTGACTCTTTGCAACCCCACGGACTGTAGCCCATCAGGTTCCCCTGTCTATGGGATTCACAGGCAAGAATACTGGAGTGGGTTGCCATGTCCTCCTCCAGGGGATCCTCCTGACCCAGGGATCGAACCCACATTTCATGTCTCCTGCATGGCAGCAGGTTCTTTACCACTAGCACCACCTGGGAAGCCGGTGGTTATGCCTTAGTAAGTCCTTATTTTTAAAGAAATAAACTTGTAATCATGAGCTATTAGACCAGCCAATATTCAACAGAGGTGGTTTCACGAGTCAACCTGAGGCAGGAATCATGAGCACCATCTTAGAGGCTCCTACGATAAAGAGCTTTTGAAACTTGTTTGCAGGGAGGTGTTTTTGGTATTATTTTCATCTATTTCTCTTCTTGCCTCAATGCCCTTTGCGTCTTTGCGTCTTCCTGTCTAGAAGTTTTGTATTAATAGTTAACTTTCCTGCCCCATCCCATAGTAGTTATGGGATAGCATAGGTGATTCTTGAGCAAGATTGTTGTTCAGTTGCTTTGTCGTGTCCGACTCTTTTTGACCTCATGGACCGCAGCATGCCAGGCTTCCCTGTCCATCACTAACTCCTGGAGCTTGCTCAAACTTATGTCCATAGAGTCAGTGATGCCCTCCAACCATCTCATCCTCTGCCGTCACCTTCTCCTCCAACCTTCAATCTTTCCCAGCATCAGGGTCTTTTCCATTGAGTCAGTTCTTTGCATCAGGTGGCCAAAGTATTGGAGTTTCAGCTTCAGCATCAGTCCTTCCAATGAATATTCAGGACTGATTTCCTTTAGGATGGACTGGTTGGATCTCCTTGCAGTCCAAGAGTCTTTTCCAACACCACAGTTCAAAAGCATCAAAACCAGTGTCTCTGGTGAACAGCAGTTTAGAAGCCATAGCCCCAGGCAACAAAGAGCAGTAGATTATTTTTTAAGATCCAAGAGGACCCACCCTGGCACCTAACCTCAAAAGTGAGCCTGACTCTGGTCCCCCATATCAAGTGAGATGTATTGGCTATACTACCACATCCCCACTCTCCATTTAGCCCACTGACAGGCCCAGAACCCAACACATGCAACCTTGTATTCTGCATTTCCATTCTGAGTCTCCTCCACAGAGATATTTGTCTTGATTTTGAGCCCAGCTTTACTGTTAACTCGGAGAAGGCAATGGCACCCCACTCCAGTACTCTTGCCTGGAAAATCCCATGGACGGAGGAGCCTGGTAGGCTGCAGTCCATGGGGTCGCAAAGAGTCGGGACATGACTGAGTGACTTCACTTTCACTTTTCACTTTTTTTTTTTTTTAAATTTTTTTTTTGGTACAATGCTTGTTTTTTTGTTTGTTTGTTTGTTTGAATTTTTATTTATTTATTTATTTATTTTTTGTCATACATTGATATGAATCAGCCATAGATTTACACGTATTCCCCATCCCGATCCCCCCTCCCACCTCCCTCTCCACCCGATTCCTCTGGGTCTTCCCAGTGCACCAGGCCCAAGCACTTGTCTCATGCATCCCACCTGGGCTGGTGATCTGTTTCACCATAGATAGTATACATGCTGTTCTTTTGAAATATCCCACCCTCACATTCTCCCACAGAGTTCAAAAGTCTGTTCTGTATTTCTGTGTTTCACTTTTATGCATTAGAGAAGGAAATGGCAACCCACTCCAGTGTTCTTGCTTGGAGAATCCCAGGGATGGAGTCGCACAGAGTCAGACAGAAGTGACTTAGCAGTTACTGTTAACTTGTTTTATTTTTCTGTTGTCCACACTGGATTTTTTCCACTTTTTTGAACATAGATGTTGCATCAAAGTGAAAAGACTGAACTATTGTGATCCAGATCTCCTCAGCCTCCCATCTCTACTGCTAATGAAACAGCAAAATCTCAACAACTGGAAAAAGTTGTAGAAAATAATCAGACATGATCAGGTGCATTCAGGTTGATATGGCTGTAGACCACAGATAATAATCAGAAAAAGAAAAGGAAAAGCAGCTAAAAGGAGAAGGGAGAGAAAGAAGGGAATAGGAAAGGGAAGGGGAAAAAAAGCAGTTACCCTGTTGCTTTTAATGAAATTTAACCAGTGGAAGAAAAGTCTTCCTCCGGGAAAAATGCATTGAAAGCTTCCTTTCCCCTTAATATCCTTTCATCCTTCCTTTCCTTCATTTATTACTTTTGCTAAAGATAATTGAGAAGATAGAGGCATTGGGAGAGTTTGTGGCAATTTAATGTGTTTTATTTTTAAATATTTCAGTGTGTTTTTATTGAATGTTGCAGTGTACTGAAAAAAAATTGAAAAAAGAAAACATCACACACAAAGAACAGGAAGAAGCAAAGAAAAAGATTGAATATATCAGTAACAGAAACCCATCACAAGCTCAGATAGTCTTATTCCCACCACTGAATTCTGTATTTGGGTCCTGAAGAGAGTGGCCGTGCTTGGCTTGCAGAGCAGCTGCAGATGGGCCATGTCAGTTTGCATCAATAAAACGGAGGAGTCGACACATTAGGGTGTAAGGGAGGGAGGGGTCACGGAGGCAAAGTGATGTTTCACTGGGAAGAGAGGTTGGTCCCCCTAGACCTGGCAGAACTTCTTATATGACCTTTGCTTGCGATGCTGCCACTGCGAGGGAGTTGAAGGCTTTGTTCAAAGACTAATTCTCTCCAAAGTTTCAGAACAGACAAACCAGGAATCAGTGTGATCAAAATACAATGAAGACAAAAGACTGGTTTCTTATGGGTATCTAGTTTTTATTTTATTAGGAAATTTGGACAACATTATGGGATAACTAAGAACACAAAAGGGAAAAAAGAAAACCATGCCTGCAGGCAGGGAAAAGTAGATCAAGGAAGGAGCCGCATGGTGCTATTCAGCTGCATGTATTCACATCCACCAAACCAAACATTAGGAATCAAGATTTCGTTCGGCTGAGTTTACTGATGTGCACAATCACTCAGGTACTGGGCTGCACACAGAATTTTTCCATTAGATGTTTCCTTTTTAGTTGGGAAACTTTCCAGATGAAGGGATTTGTGGTACCAAAGAAAGCCAGGAAGAGGGTCCAGGACCATAAAGTAGAGGAAAAACGGGTGAGAAGGCGGGAAATCTTACCAACAGGATGGGTACCAGCAGCACCCGAAGAGCAGCCCATCTAGTGGCAGCACTGCTTGTGGCAGCTGCACTTCTGCTGGCAGCAGCCCTTCTGCTGGCAACAGCCCTTCCCACCGCCGCAGCCACACGAGTTGCAGCTGCAGGTGCGGCGGTGGCAGCAGACCACGGGGACGCTGCAGCAGCCCCCGCAGCAGCCGTAGCAGCAGGGGCAGCAGCTGGTGCAGCAGCCCACCCGGTAGCACCTGCAGCTGCTGCAGCCGCCGCAGCCCCCGCCGCAGCCGCCGCCGCAGCCCCCGCCGCCGCCGCCGCAGCCCCCGCCGCAGCCGCCGCAACTTCCACAACCACAGCAGCCCATGGTGTCGGTAGAGAGGACTCGGGAGAGGTGAGGAGCGAGATTCAGGAGGACAGGGAGGTCTGATGCCGCCTTCTGCTGGGGGAGACCCTTATATACCATCTTGGGAGACGGGAGAGGGAGTGACCCGGGACTCATGACCAGTGGTCACTTCCTCCTTGCTGCCATTGCAGCTTCCAAATAGGGTTGTCTAGGCTTCTTCCTTGTTCACATTCTTATGGACTACATTTAACCCAACAACATTTGCTAATTTTAGCTTTCCTCTTTACAATCATTTTAGAAACAAGCCAAGAGGTGCTAACCTGGTGGAGGGGATCTTTGTAGAAGCACAGTTGAGTCTAAGATTCTGAATTAAGAGGTCCTGGATTGCTATGAGTTCCCATTCTGTTTTCTCCTTAATGGTTTTCTCTCCAAATAGTTCGTTGAAATCACCCTGCTTTCACAGAAATTTTGAGAGGCAGGCAAGTCAACGTGAATGTCCACACTGAACAAGCCATTCTCTTTCAAAGTTTTCCCCTTTGTTAGCATTGTGTCCTTTCTGCCTCATTACATTGGCCCTTTTAGTTCTTATGAAGCTACATGTTCACAGCTTTATTTCCAAAAATTGTTTTTGAATGAAATTAACTTCTTTCCTTTTTGTAACCTCAAAAGCTGTCTACTAGAAGCCTTGATCCATGCTCTTCTCTCTCACTGTACACTATCTCCCTGAATCTCATGTCCACACCCGTGGTTTCCATTTCCCCATGTATATGCCTGGATTTGTTCCTTGGATGCATACATCCAGCTTGGAATCTTCTTCAGATTCCACACTTAGCCAACCTGCAGTCCACCTTCTCCCTGCAGGCATCTCAGAGGCACCTCCAGTGTCACTTGTCCCAGACTCAAGTCATAATCTTCCCTGACTCCCCCTCCCCCCAAAATGTAAGTCAGCTACTTACACAGGGGTGCTTCTCTCAGACATCAACTGATGTCATATCGTCAAAGACAAAATAAGTCCCTTATCCAAAGCTACACATGCCAAGAACTACACTATTAGTATGCAGACTCTTCAGAGGATCTGTTGGGCTGGCCAAAAACTTCGTTTGGGTTTTTTCATGTGAGGTTAAACCCAAACAAACATTTTGGCCACTTCAATATTTCTGTTTTTAAAAGAATCATTACAGCCTGGCTGTGAGAAGATAAATCACAATGATACATGTCAAACGAAGAGGTGAAGAATGAAAACTTCTAGCCTCAGCAGTTCCCACTGGTCACAAAGCCTGATCACAACATCTGGCCTTGTTTGGAATTTGTAGCCATTTTCACATCCCCAGCTTCTAATGTCACTATACTGCAAACTCTTTGAGGTCAGGGATTGTACCTTAAGCTTCACTGTCCCAACCCCCTTGGAAGCTCACAGATCACTTGGCCTGGGGGCTGTCCAGTGGCAGGTGTGAGCTGCAGATGACCCTGCCCAGCGGTCACACTCACAGTGATGTTCCCCTGGTATTGCGGGATGATGGAGAAGTCTGCCCATCCCTGTAGACACCAGTTTTCAGCATGCTTCCCTGGAACATTGAGGCCTTTTCAAATTGCATTGGAATATAGTTTTATGAAGAAAAAAAAAACAACATTGAAAATTTGGTAAAGACAAAGATATCTAAAAGGGAAGTAAATAAGAGATGATGCAGTCTTCCATGTAAATCCAGACAAATAGCAACAAGGAAGTGGTCATGTGTCTTCCCTCTCCTGTTCCCAGGGCTGGTATATAAGGGTCCCCTCCAGCAGAAGCTGACATTCGACCTCCCTCTCCTCCTGAGTCTCGCTCCTCACCTCTCCTGAGTCCTCTCTACCGACACCATGGGCTGCTGTGGTTGTGGAAGTTGCGGCGGCTGCGGCGGGGGCTGCGGCGGGGGCTGCGGCGGGGGCTGCGGCGGCGGCTGCGGCGGTGGCTGCGGCGGCTGCAACAGCTGCAGGTGCTACCGGGTGGGCTGCTGCACCAGCTGCTGCCCCTGCTGCTACGGCTGCTGCGGGGGCTGCTGCAGCGTCCCCGTGGTCTGCTGCCACCGCCGCACCTGCAGCTGCAACTCGTGTGGCTGCGGCGGTGGGAAGGGCTGTTGCCAGCAGAAGGGCTGCTGCCAGCAGAAGTGCTGCTGCCACAAGCAGTGCTGTCACTAGGCTGCCAGTCTGGCTTCTGGGAAGATGCTGCAGGGAGCCATGTTCTAGGTAAGACTCCTCCCTCCCTTCTGTCTGCTCCTCTTTGACTTGTAAGTCACAAGCATGGCTGGATCCTTATCATCAGTCCACGGAGATCTCACATTTCTGGAGTTTCTGTTTTCCTGCCTGCATTTAATAAACACCAACCAAAATAATAAATGTGTAGTCTTCTCTGTTTTGTGGGGGGGTGGTGGGGTGGGTGTGTGCGTTCAGTCGCTCGGTCGTGTCTGACTCCTTGTGATCCCATGGGCTGTAGCCTGACATGCTCCTCTGTCCATGGGATTTGTCAGGCAAAAATACTGGAGTGGGTTGCCATATCCTACTCCAGGGGATCTTCCCGACTCAGGGATCAAACCTGGGCCTCTGGCTTTGGCAAACAGATTTTTTACCACTGTGCCACCTGAGAAGCCCCCTTCTCTGTCAATTACTGTTCAAATCATGTTCTCAATAAAATTGAGTCAAGATGGTTGATGTTCCACGTTCTCAAAGTGCCTCTAACTTTGTGTTTGTTTGTGTCCTCTTTTCACCATTTCATTGGCATCCCTGTATACACAAAGCAACTGTTGTCTTAACAAATTGCATTAGTGTTAGTTGTGGCTTCCCTGGTGGCTCAGAGGGTAAAGATTCTGCCTGCAATACAGGAGACCTGGATTTGCATTAAAACAAGATCCATCTCTTTTCTCTTTCCAGTCTCTCAACAGTCTATCAGGAGAAATGTGTTTTCATCTCAATAGACAAGGCAGATGTTACATAAGTAAAGACAGTAATGAATCAAAAACTAGATAGATTTTTTGTCATAGATGTAGTTAGTGAATGAATAATCCTGTGGGTTTATAAAGAAGCAAGGGATTAGGGGCACATCCTCAGTGTTAGCACTTCAATGTGGTACACTAGACTCTCCCCAAATCTCTCCCTGGATAGTGTCTTAGTAGCAGAAGTCTTAGTGCATCAGTAAATATTTATACAGATCCTGCATGGTCATGGGGTCACTTAGGAGCATGGTCACATTTAGGCTCACGTTTATGATGATCACTCTTCGTCTCCTCATAGAGCTTCCTTCTTCTGCATTTTGATCATAATTGCCATGCCTCATTACTGAGAAGAAAATGGCCATGCACTCCAGTATTCTTGCCTGGGAGATCCCATGGACAGAGGAGCCTGGTGCCTACACTCCATGGGGTCTCAAGGAGTTGGACATGACTTAGTAACTAGACAACAACAACAGCAACAACTTCAAAAAGCAACATAAATGGAGGCGTTGGGTCCCGCACACTCCTTTGCCACTAGCTCTACAGTTCATGTGTGCTTTCCAACGAGGCATCCCCCTCACTGAGCATCCATATCATCCAGCTCAGACCTCCCAGAGCCAGACCACAAAGTTCAGCTCTAGCCAAGACCAGCACCATGGATGTCTGAGACCAGCCTCTGCAAACGACAAGATCAGCCCTCTGTTACAACGTGAGACTGTGAGCGTCGGTATCCAAATAATCAAAAAGGGCACCGTTCCCTGAAGAGTCCATATACATGATAAAATGTGTCCCCAAACACCCCTTCCGTCACTTTCCCATATCTCTCCCTGGCCCTTTTCTGCACACTCCAGCTGCGTAATCCATCATGGTCGGTTCGGGGTTCCCAGCTGAGTCGGACAGGAGAGTCAAGCCTGAGGGAAGCCAAGCCCCTAGGAAACATCTCCCAGAAGGACATTCTGGCACCAACCCCACAGGCTCACTTGGGGCATCTTCTTGTCCCTCTACACAGACCTTGGCACAAGGCAGATGTTTAAACGGGTTGAACTAACCAAATGGAACAAAATAATCAAAGGAGACATGAGTGAAGTAACCATGTCAGGTAAGACTTCCAACGGAGGTCTTTCTTCTCGGCTCCTTGGAATTCAGAAGACAGCATTTGACGAGGGGGTGTGTCTCCCCACATTCTAAGTTGACGAGGTAGGTTTTGGCAGCCATCTGACTCTGTTTTCGTGTTTTTTCCCACCTCCAAGAGCTCTGAGTCTCTAGTACTCTCTGGTTACCCAACCTCCCCTTAGTTAATCTCAGCCTCAAGGATTCATCCCCGGGACCCCTACTCTCTGACTCATCCTTCCAGTCCCATACTTCACCCTTAGAACCGTGATCATCACATGGCTATTCCCAGCTGGGAGGGAGTGGTCAAGAGAGAAGCCCCATCCATCTTTCTTACACAACTTTTCTTCACTGGGGATCCTTGAGGCAGTTTTCCCACAAAGAAAGGCTGAGCAGATGAATTCTGGAGATAGAGCCACTCCTCCTATGGAAGATAGAACCCTTTTCAGGCAGTTGGTCCCTTGTCCCTCTCATTAGACATGTGCATTTGCTTTCAGTCACTGTCAATAAAAGACGTGAGGCTGTCAGGATGAAAGAGGTGTCATATTCACCATTGACACTGATTTGTGAGAAAGGGACCCAAATAGCCAGTCAACCACCGATATTACTGAATGTTTATTTGCCAGGCATGGAGCTGGGTCTTACAGGGGGATACCAAGAAGACACCATTCCTTCAGGTAGATAGGTGACAGTTTGATAAAGAAAAGAAGATATGTGTAAATCCATTAAGGCTACAGAGAAACAAAGCAAAGCAAATATAGGTCACTAGCAAAATCACATGAATGAAGGACATGTGATATGACATCTCTAGGTTGTGTTGCTCTTTTCTTATGAGTTGAACTGTGTCCCCCACTCCTGCTCAAATCAATATGTTGAAGGTGAAGCCCTAACCCCTAGTGCTTTGGAAGCTGACTATATGTAGAGATAAAATATTTAAGGATGTAATTAAGTTAAAAAAAGATCATTAAAGTGGGTCCTAAACACATGTGGCCGGTGCCCTTCTAAGAAGAGGAAGTAAGGACACAGACATGCCCAGAGGGAAGACCATGTGAGGACATGCAGGATGGCAGCCATCTGCAACCAAGGAGAGAGGCTGCAGAAGAAACTTAACCGCTGAAATCTGGATCTTCCAGCTGAGGAACTTGGACTTGATTGGACTTGCGGCCTCTATAATTGTGAGAAAACAAACTCCTGTTTAAGCCACCCAGTTTGTCCTACTTTGTTATGGCAGCCCTTGCAAAAAAATACACTCTCTCGGTAATGCGTGATGAGTATCAACCACATGTGTTTCTGTGGGTGTTGAGCTGTATGCCTAAAGAGATGCTGTGACTTAGGTGAACCTGTGTAATGAATCATTCTTGATGTTTAAATGAAAGAAACATGCTGCTGTTGTATTCACGATGTGGTCCAGGTATGCAGCCTGGTTCCTGGCTTTCCTTGACATGCTCTGCTCTCTCCCTCCTTCTGAACATGGTCCACACTTAATTCCCATCACATGAAACTACCATGAAATTCACAAGGAAGTCAGACAGACTCTATGCATGGACAGGGTGGGGAGAGGGTGTGATGGAGGTTGGAGAGTGTAGGAGGAGCATTCTGAGTTCACAGAGTCTACCGCCGCCGCCACCGTCATCAAGTCACTTCAGTCGTGTCCGACTCTGTGCGACCCCATAGACGGCAGCCCACCAGGCTCTGCCGTCCCTGGGATTCTCCAGGCAAGAACACTGGAGTGGGCTGCCATTTCCTTCTACACCGTACCTCAATTGGTGAATAGTTTGCTTTCTGTAATCCTACTGAGAATTTGGATCTTCACTAGGTTATCTGAATAATTGGCATAAACAGTCTGTGTGCTTTACTGTGGGAAACAGATAAGCAGGGCCTACAGGAATTTGCAAATTAAGTGGGAATAATATCAGATTGAAAAATGAAAAGATTTGCTGAGCTCAACTGAGCTACAGAAAATATTTTCTTTCTTACATTGTGACCCATCATTTTCTTCTCAGTACTTAGTCCATCTGAGAAACTCATGCCTGTCACAAAGGAATGAGGAAACTTATGCAAAAACAATGATTCTGACCACCCCATCTTGGGACAACAGCCTCTGCCACTCTCTGGCTCTTGTACAAACTGGACCACATGTGACGGAGAAAACATACACTGAAAAGGTCACATGGAACAAGAAGCCACACGGGTCAGTGCAATGAACCTGTTCTGTGTGTTTGTAAGAATGGTCTTCCTACCTCTGATAGAAACACCTAGAAGGCCAGGCATCACACTTAGCCTTGGATTATAATTATTTGTGTGCACATCCATCCCCCGCAAACATTCCAAGGCAGAGTCTGCTCCATCTTTGAACTGGCATCATCTTTTTAGACCTACTTTTATACCTAGGAGCCTTTCAATGAATGTTTGTCAACAGAAAGCAAACTCTTGTGAAATATTCAAATCCTTCTAAATTTTATCATGGTTTAAATCATAAAATATCACTTGTATTTCACCTTGCATCTTCAAAGTGAATGATGGTTATCGAGGATTAACTAAGGTCTAGTTTCCTCTAGGAATGAGAGAGGTAGATCTTACCCATATAATGATTTTCCAACAGGAAAGGACTTCCAACAGTCTGGCAAAGGGACACAGGTGAGATGACTGCTCAAAGTCCCAATAGGCTTAAGAGTCTAAGAAACAGAAATAAATACACAAAAGCATAAATTAAAGCTTAAGCTATTAAGATCTGATATAAATTAGAAAGAAACCCTGTCTTAACAATAAACCCCTAGTGAGGGTAAATTATTCTGTTGGTCAAAAAGTTTGTTCGGGTTTTTTGTATGATCTTACTTTTTGGGCAACCCAATAACACAAACAGAAAAGCAAGCAGCAGTTACTTGAAAAGAACCAGTGGGGCCTAAGGCTGGTGCAAGTGATCTAACATAACATAAATACCACATCCACCAGTGCCAACTCATTTAGCACAACCTGATGGTATTGATTTTTGTAGTTGTTTTGTTTGTTTTAGTCACTAAGTCACGACCCACTCCTTGCAACTCCATGGACGATAGCACTGCCAGGCTTCTCTGTCCATGGGATTTCCCAGGCAAGAATACTGGAGTGGGTTGCCATTTCCTTGTCCAGGGGATTTATTCCCAACCCAGGGATCAAACCTGTGTCTCCTGCATTGGCAGCCATATTCTTTACCACTGAGCCGCCAGGGGAAGCTAAACAAATAATAGGAAAATTCTAAATGTGCACTGCTACCTGAATTTATATGGGGAAAAAAATGAAAGGGCCTACACTGCAGAGGTGGAACTCTGCCCTCCAAGCAAAGAGTAAATGGCCCCAGTGGATGGAAATCTTAAGGCAATGTGGTCATCCATATTTTGGTAGTAGATGTATTTATGAAAACTTTGTTTAAACTGGTTCTTTGTGAATAATACAGGGCTTTTAATAAATTAGAAAAAACATCCATCTGTAAATAAAACTGTTACCTCAAAACTGAATTCAAATTGCGGACAAAGCCACACTTTCAAGCATGTTTGTTCTGCTTGCGTTGAAACTGAAGTTCATAGACAGTGGAGACAGAAAAACCGTTCTCATGGGCCTTCCTGGCTCCACTGTTACTACCCCTCCACCAAGAGACTTTTAAGAGATTGAGATCTTCTAGGAGGTGGAATATGATTAACCCAAAACAAAGGCAAAGAGAAACTTCTACATGATAAATTGAATTATTTTATTAGGAAATTTAGAAAACAGTTGCTGATAAATAGAAATACATGATAGAAAAGGTACAGAGATAAAAGCATGTAATTGGGAATGAAATGTGCATCTAAAGGATATTGGAATGATCCTATTTGATGGAGCTCAGTGATGTCGACTCTTCTTTAGGAGTCAGGTTGTACTTGGGCCTTTCTTTTGGGTGTTTGCTAATCGATTGGGAACTTTTCAGGGAGGGAAACTGAAAATACCCAAAGCAGAAGAGATAGGAATCCAAATCCAGGAGCAAAGTTGCAGCCCAGGAAGGTAAGTCCCAGAATCCCAGGTGGATGTCAGGTAGGTGATGAACAGGGTAGAGAGACGTCCAGAACAGAGGCTGAGCTGGTCACCTAGTGGCAGCACTGCTTCTGGCAGCTGCACTTCTGCTGGCAGCAGCCTTTCTGCTGGCAACAGCCCTTCCCGCCCCCGCAGCCACACGAGTTGCAGCTGCAGGTGCGGCGGTGGCAGCAGACCACGGGGACGCTGCAGCAGCCCCCGCAGCAGCCGTAGCAGCAGGGGCAGCAGCTGGTGCAGCAGCCCACCCGGTAGCACCTGCAGCTGTTGCAGCCGCCGCAGCCCCCGCCGCAGCCCCCGCCGCAGCCGCCGCCGCAGCCCCCGCCGCAGCCGCCGCAACTTCCACAACCACAGCAGCCCATGGTGTCGGTAGAGAGGACTCTGAGTAGAGAGGAGAGGTGAGCAGGGAGACTCAGGAGGTGAAGAGGGTCTGATGCCTGCCTCCACCGAGGGCCCCTTAAATACCATCTCTGGGGAGAGAAGTGACCTAAGCCTCGAGGTCACGTCCCTGCTGTTGATGCAGATACCCAGAGTGGAATCTCACATGGCCTTGTGTACTTCCTTAGTGGATCCTTCTCACTTAAAAAACTTGCTAAATTTAGCTTTCTCTTGTCTTTTTAAAGCCATCTTTAAAAATAGAACAGGAAACAACTATTAACCCCCTTTTCTCTCTAGGGAGTTGTAAAGGTCTGAATGGACCAGAATTCTTTGGCTGCTTTGACATCTCTCAGCCCTGTCAGCCCAGGACAGAGATTGTTCATTCCCGATTACCAGGTTGGAAAAACATTGTTTCAGGGGAACATTTTGAACTTGAAAGGGAAATGGGATTCCCGGTCACATTATTTCATCCTGGGATAATTCCTCATCCTCTACCGCAGGTTAGGACTCTGATTCAGAAGAGAATAGTCCTGTGTTATCAGGGGTTACTCCAGGACATGCTTTCAGTTATGTCAGATGATAGAAGCACATCCTAAGAAGAACATTCCCAAGTCACCTGCCAGATTTAAGGACACTTCTGCTATCATCAGCCTGTTCAAAAAGGACAAGCAGCAACAGAGATGCAGACACAGAACAGACTTGCGGACCCAATGGGAGAGGGTTGGACAAGTTGAGAGAGTAGAATTGAAACATATGCTTTATCATGTTTGGAACAGATAGCCAATGGGAATTTGTTGCATGATGTAGGGGTCTCAACCCAGTACTCTGTGACAGGCTGGAGGGGAGGGAGGTTCAAGAGGGAGGGGACATGTTTCAGCTTATTCCCTGGTGGCTCAGATGGTAAAGAATCAGCTGGCAATGTGGGAGACCTGGGTTTGATCCCTGGGTTGGGAAGATCCCCTGGAGAAGTGCATGGCAACTGACTCCAGTATTCTTGCCTGGATGATCCCATGGACAGAGAAGCCGGGTGGGATACAGTCCATGGCAAAGAGTCGGACACGGCTGACTGAGTAACACACATGGCTGATACATGTTGATGCATGACAGAAACCAATACAACGCTGTGAAGCAATTATCCCCCAATTAAAAATAAATAAATAAATAAAAAGCAGGACAAACCAAAAGACATGTCTCTGTGTGGCTGGGGTGGTCAGGGACCATCCACGTGGAATACTTACTTGAAATTCTTGCTTTCACATGGTTGCCACTGCACAGACAACTCTTTCCTGCTAGAGGCAATCACTGGAGTCTGCAGGTCAGGTTTTCTTTTTTTGTTTGTTTGTTTGTTTTTTTAGTTCTACCACTTTATTGCTACCAACCCATCTCCCTCCACCCTCGTGCACACATGCTCAGTCATGTGATCCCATGGACTTCAGCCCGCCAGACTCCTCTGTCCATGGACTTTTCCAGGCAAGAATACTGGAGCGGGTTGCGATTTCCTTCTCCATGCAGATCAGGTTTATTAGCCATTCTCAGATGATTAAAACACTCCTATGTGTCACCCTCAAAGAACACTGCAGTCAAGGAGGAAAATACTTTTTGCAGCAAATGAAACTTGAACCCATGGGCTCTGCAGTTGCCTTCACATACACCCAGAGGACTAAAAAGTTTCCTTATCCAGTGACTATACTTTTCTGACTCCAAAGAACATGCAGCTACTTCTATAGTGCTGGGCTTCAATCAGTTACTTGTGTATTAGTATCAGAGTTTACTACAAGATGGCAGAGTAGACTGAACAACCATCGACAGGAGAATGTTGGATTCCACCAAAAAAAAAAAAGATACCCCATGTCCAAGGGCAAAGCAGAAGCCCAAGAAAGACAGTAGGAAGGGCAAAATCATGTTTAGAATCAAACCCCATACCCACTCAGAGGGCTCAAACATACTTGTGTGCACCAGGACCCAGAAATCCCACAGAGACTGAGTCAGAACTGTGTTTGAGTGTCTCCTGCAGAGGGATGGGTCAGCAGTGGCCTGCCGCAGGGGAAGGGGCTCTGGGTGCAGCAGACCTGGATATGGCATAAGCCCTCTTGAAGGAGGTCACCATTAACCCCACCATAGAGCTGCCAGAACTTACACAGGACTAGGGAAACAGACTCTTGGATGGCACAAACAAAACCTTGTGTGCACCAGGACCCAGGAGAAAGGAGCAGTAACCCCACAAGAGACTGGCCCAGACATGCCCATGAGTGTCCAGGAGTCTCTGGTGGAGGTGTGGGTAG
This sequence comes from Cervus canadensis, assembly GCF_019320065.1. Lineage (NCBI taxonomy): Eukaryota > Metazoa > Chordata > Mammalia > Artiodactyla > Cervidae > Cervus > Cervus canadensis. The sequence continues at coordinate 19,456,567 of NC_057409.1, forward strand.
GCAGTGGCCTGCTACAGGGTTGGGGTCACTGAGTGCAGCAGTGCATGCATGGAACATTTTGGAGGAGGTCACCATTATCTTCATCACCTCCACCATAGCGTGACATCAGGTCAAACAACTGGGAGGGAAGATAGCCCCAGCCATCAACAGAAAATTGGATTGAAGATTCACTGAGCATGGCCCTGCCTCCCCGCTGCTGACCCATGCCTCTGCAGGAGACACTCAATCACAGTTCTGACTCAGTCTCTGTGGGGTCTCTAGGGGGTCTCTGGGTCCTGGTGCACACAAGGTTTGTTTGAGCCCTCTGAGCGTCTCTGCTGGGTATGGGGTTTGATTCTAAACATGATTTCACCCCTCCTACGTCTTGCTGGGGCTTCTCTTTTGCCCTTGAAGGTGAGGTATCTTTTTTTGGTGGGATCCAACATTCTCCTGTCAATGGTTGTTCAGTAGCGAGTTGTAATTTTGCAGTTTTCACAAGAGGAGATGAGGGCACATCCTTTTACTCCACCATCTTGTAGTAAACTCTGATACTACAAGACCCAGACCCAGACTACAAGAACAAGACCCAGTTTCCCCCTCAGCCTCTCCCATCAGGAAGCTTCCATAAGCCTCTTATCCATATCCATCAGAGGGCAGACAGAATGAAAACCACAATAACAGAAAACTAACCAAACTGATCACAGGGACCACAGCCTTGTCTAACTCAATGAAACTATGAGCCATGCCATGTAGGTCCACCCAAAATAGATGGGTCATGGTGGAGAGTTCTGACAAAACGTGGTCCACTGGAGAAGGGAATGGCAAACCATTTCAGTATTCTTGCCATGAACAGTATGAAAAGGCAAAAAGATAGGACACTGAAAGATGAACTCCCCAGGTCACTAGGTGCCCAATGTGCATGTGCTACTGGAGATCAGTGGAGAAATAACTCCAGAAAGAATGAAGAGACAAAGCCAAAGCAAAAACAACACCCAGCTATGGATGTGACTGGTGATGGAAGTAGTCCAATGCTGTAAAGAGCAATATTGCATAGGAAATGGGAATGTTAGGTCCACGAATCCAGGTAAATTGGAAGTGGTCAAACAGGAGATGGCAAGAGTGAACATCAACATTTTAGGAATCAGTGAACTAAAATGGACTGGAATGGGTGAATTTAACTCAGATGACCATTATATCTACTACTGTGGGCAAGAATCCCTTAGAAGAAAAAGAGTAGCCATCAGAGTCAACAAAAGAGTCTGAAGTGCAGCACTTGGATGCAACCTCAAAAACGACAGAGTGATCTCTGTTCATACCTAAGGCAAACCATTCAATATCACGGTAATCCAAGCCTATGCCCCAACCAGTAATGCTGAAGAAGCTGAAGTTGAATGGTTCTATGAAGACCTACAAGACCTTCTAGAACTAACACCCAAAAAAGATGTCCTTTTCATTATACGGGACTGGAATGCAGAAGTAGGAAGTTAAGAGATACCTGGAGTAACAGGCAAATTTGGCCTTGGAGTACAAAATGAAGCAGGGCAAAGGCTAACAGAGTTTTGCTAAGAGAACGCACTGGTCATAGCAAACATCCTCTTCCAACAACATAAGAGAAGACTTTACACATGGACATCACCAGATGGTCAATATCGAAATCAGATATTATATGCTTGGCAGCAAAGATGGAGATGCTCTATACAGTCAGCAAACGCAAGACAGGGAGCTGACTGTGGCTCAGATTATGAACTCCTTCTTGCCAAATTCAGACTGAAATTGAAGAAAGTAGGGAAAACCAGTAGACCATTGAGATATGAGCTAAATCAAATCCCTTATGATTATACAGTGAAAGTAAGAAATAGATTCAAGGGATTAGACATGATAGAGTGCCTGAAGAACTATGGATGGATGTTCATGACATTCTACAGGAAGAAGTGATCAAGCCCATCCCGAAGAAAAAGAAATGCAAAAAGGCAAAACAGTTTTCTGAGGAGGCCTTACAAATAGCTGAGAAAAGAAGAGAAGCTAAAGGCAATGAGAAAAGGAAAGATATACCCATTTGAATGCAGAATTCCAAAGAAAAGCAAGGAAAAATAAGAAAGCCTTCCTCAGTGATCAGTGCAAAGAAATACAGGAAAACAATAGAATAGGAAAGACTAGAGTTCTCTTCAAGAAAACTAGAGATACCAAGGGAATATTTCATGCAAGGATGGGCACAATAAAGGACAGAAAAGGTATGGACATAACAGAAGCAGAAGATATTAAGAAGAGGTGGCAAGAATACACAGAAGAACCATACAAAAAACATCTTCATGACCCAGATAATCATGATGGTGTGATCACTCACCTAGAGCCAGACATCTGGAATGTGAAGTCAAGTGGGCCTTAGGAAGCAACATTACAAAGCTAGTGGAGGTGATGGAACTCCAGTTGAGCTATTTCAAATCCTGAAAGATGATGCTGTGAAAGTGCTGCACTCAATATGCCAGCAAATTTGGAAAACTCAGCAGTGGCCACAGGACTGGAAAAGGTCAGTTTTCATTCCAATCCCAAAGAAAAGCAATGCCAAAGAATGCTCAAACTACTGCACAATTGCACTCATCTCACACACTAGTAAAGTAATGCTTTAAATTCTCCAAGCCAGGTTTCAACAACACGTGAACAGTGAACTTCCAGATGTTCAAGATGGATTACAAAAGATCAGATTGCAGAGATCAAATTGCCAACATCTATTGGATCATTGAAAAAGCCAGAGAGTTCTGGAAAAAAATCTACTTCTGCTTTATTGACTATACCAAAGCCTTGACTGTGTGGATCCCAACAAACTGTGAAAAATTCTGAAAGAAATGGGAATACCAGACCACCTGACCTGCCTCCTGAGAAATCTTTATACAGGTCAAGAAGCAACAGTTAGAACTGGACATGGAACAGACTGGTTCCAAATCGGGAAAGGAGTATGTCAAGGCTGCATATTGTCACCCTGTTTATTTAACTTATATGTAGAGTACATCATGAGAAATGCTGGGCTGGATGAAGTACAAGCTGAAATCAAGACTGCCGGGAGAAATATCAATAACCTTGGATATGCAGATGACACCACCCTTATGGCAGAAAGTGAAGAAGAACTAAAGAGCCTCTTGATGAAAGTGAAAGAGGAGAGTGAAAAAGTTGGCTTAAAGCTCAACATTCAGAAAATGAATATTATGACATCCGGTCCCACCACTTCATGGCAAATAGATGGGAAAACAATGGAAACAGTGACAGACTTTAATTTTGGGGCTCCAAAATTACTGCAGATGGTGACTGCACCCATGAAATTAAAAGACACTTGCTTCTTGAAAGAAAAGCTATGGCCATAACCAACCTAAACAGTGTATTAAAAAGTAAAGACATTACTTTGCCAACAAAGGTCCACCTAGTCAAAGCTATGGTTTTTCCAGTGGTCATGTATGGATGTGAGAGTTGGACTATAAAGAAAACTGAGAGCCGAAGAACTGATGCTTTTGAACTGTGGTGTTGGAGAAGACTCAAGTCCCTTGGACTGCAAGGAGATGCAACCAGTCCATCCTAAAGGACATCAGTCCTGAATAGTCATTTGAAGGACTGATGCTGACTCTGAAACTCCAATACATTGGCCACCTGATGTGAAGAACTGACTCATTTGAAAAGACCCTGATGCTGGGAAAGATTGAAGGCGGGAGGAGAAGGGGATGACAGAGGATGAGATGGTTGGATGGCATCGCTGACTCGATGGACATGAGTTTGAGTAAGCTCCAGGAGTTGGTGATGGACAGAAATGCTTGGCATCCTGCAGTCCATGGGGTCGCAAAGAGTAGACACAACTGAGCAATTGAACTGAACTGATGGGTCACCCTCAGCCTGTCCAAGCAGCAAACAGCTGAGGAAAGCCCAGGTGCCCCTTCAGCCCTCTCTGGGACCCTGAGGGAGGAATTTGTAATTCCCCTGAAATAATGTTATGATCTGGGTCTTTAACACAGGCTCTCTTCCGGTTAGTTTTTAGTTACTTTAAGAAGTCTTAAAGATGCCTTCTGTCTACTCCTTAGAAACCCAGAAAGTTAATCAAGTAGTTGAGTGCTCTAAATACCCTGCCTACACTCACCTGACATTAGTCATTACATTTTCAGGATAACCCCTGTGTAAAACACCGAGTTCATTTCTGCTGATATTTTTTGGCTGATGTTTTGGAATGTAATCATTTTCTATGAATGTTTGGTAGTTATTCTTTCCTGTAACATAGTAAAGACAGAACTATAAAATTACTTAAAGAACTATACCAGAAAATACAGGATGAACAAGCATTTCTTCCATGCCTTCAGCTAGTATACAGTTCTTTCCAACTCTCTAATCTTCAGAATTTGTCTATTTTTATTAAAAGGGCACATGAACTTCTGATTTAATACATCTTAATACTTTCCCATTGTATAAACTGAGAGGAGGGCAGTGTAATCAGCTTAATAAATGGTTGTTGAGTTACTTCTCATCTGAGGAAGTGGCTCTGCAGGGCGCTATGAGAATTTGTGGTGGTGGTTTGGTCTGAAAGTCAAGTCCAACTTTTGCAACCCCACAGACTGTAGCCCACCAGGCTCCTTTGTCCATGGGATTCTCCAGGCAAGGACAACAGAGTGGGTTTTCATTTTCTTCTTTAGGGGATCTTCCCAACCTAGATATCAAACTCAGCTCTCCTGCATTGCAGGTAGACTTTTTCCTGACTGAGCCACCAGGGAAGCCCATGAAAACATAACAAGATGACTCCACAAGCTCTTTGTCTTGTAAAAAATGCATATAAAGAAATCTCAATGCAATGGGACAAGAACTAGAATAACCTTGTAAATGGACTTTCTTAGAGGTATGGGGCCGGGGGTGGGGGGGTGTTGATTCTAAGTGGATCTGAGAGAAGGAGAATTGAGATGACTAGGAGGACTGTCACATAAAAGGCCTCCTATGTAAGAGCTTCGGTAAAGACTGGAGATGGGAAAATGTGAGGGGTGGTCAGGCAGCAGCTGCTATAGGTCTATGGGTGGGACTTGCAGGATAGGACTTGGGAGAGGCCCAGAAGGCTAAGAACAGTGAGAACAGAACCTGGGGACAAAGGTACAGTCAAAAGGGAGACATCCTTGGGTACCACATTGAAGACTCATTTGAAGTGTGGAAGTTGGCGAGAATGTTACCAAGGCTATTGCCCCTCCCCTGAATGGAAACGTGCTGTTCTTATCTGGGTTTCAGGCCCAATGACAAAAACAGGAAGCTTCAAAAAGAAAAAAAAAAAGAACTGGCTTGAACTAACTAAGCTCAAGATGGTGGAAGACCCGACTTCCAGGGGACCTTGGGACTCATTAAACGCTCCCAGTGACGTCCCAGGTGGTTCAATGGTAAAGAATTCGCCTGCCAATGCAGAAGACACAGGAGATGCAGGTTCAGTCCCTGGGTCTGGATAATTCCCTGGAGGAGGAAATGGCAACCTATGCCAGTATTCTTGCCAGGACAATCCCATGGACAGAGGAGCCTGGTGGGCTATGGGGCCACAAAGAGTTGGACACAACTGAGCAACTGAACACACGCCCGCACACTCACTGTAATGCATTAACAAAGTAAATAACACACCTACTAGTGCCCTGACAGTTGGCAGTTGCCATGGCAACACTGGGAAAAACCCACACAAGAACTGAAAAGTAGTGCTGCCTCCGTTCCGGGTCCCAATCAGACCCCTGTTCTTGGATAAGTCATGACTATTCCCCCCTCTCTTTACTCAATTCCCTCCCTTTTACCTCCACCTTGCTATGTATATGGTGCCCATGCCCGGAAGGAGTTGAGAAGTCAATATGGCTACTGTGTCCCCACTTCTCCATTCTTTGGCCATTGAACAAATCTTCCCATCTCAGCTTCACTTTCACTATCAGCTATGCAAACCTGAGCAGAAAAGGAACCTCTCCAACTAAGACAAGGGATCCCAGCCTGGGTTAGGACCCTGGCACAAGCCCAAGCAACCAATTTAATAACAGAAAATGCGATTCACGTTTCAAGAACAGCAAAACCAGGACTTGGGAAGATGAAACTGAACATGGGAGTGAGTTAAAAGATGTGTGCAACAGTCCTGGCCAGATAGAGTGTGGCGTCCAGAGGGCAGAAGCTGGGGAAGTGAGGGAAGGAAAGAGTGGTAAACTGGGGATGGCACGTTTCCCAGGGGAGCATCTCCGCAGGAGAGAAAACAGGGTCACAGTAAGAGTAGAAGTGTTTTACTAGACCTGCTGTTAGTCACTTAGTAAGTGGCCAATAAACACTTGTTGAATGTGTTGATCAATTATTGGTTGATTAATTAAATGAATCCACCTTTATGCTCCATGTGAGTCTTCTCACTCTCTTCAAAGTCCTCCTACTTCAACAACCGTTAATCCAGGCATCCATGTGCTCACACTCAGCTTTCCTGTGGACCAGCTCTTTCCTTTGCTTCATTTTCTACCCTGCACAGTCTCCCAGGCCAGTGGCGATACAACTCCGAGGCCTTTCGGCAGGAAACACCATGAAAGTATATGATGGATGTGACCTCCTGCAGGTACCAGACGAAGGTCCTAAACTGGAGCCCACCAGTGTCACCAGCTACCAGGCTGTGTTGTACATGCTGCCATGGCAACACTCCTGGCCACATCTGTGGCATGTCACCCTGCCCTGATGTCACTCTTCCACAGTGGAAAGAGTGTCCTGCCCCCACATTTTGCCACATTTTGTTACGTGGTCCCAAAATGCTGACTCCCCATGACTCACAGGGAATTGTTCTCACTGCCTTTTCTCTGCATCATCAGGTTCAAGTCCATAGTGGGATGCAACTATTATAGTTCCATGACTTGGACTATTCAAAAGATCTCCAATAACTAGGGCGCTGTCATAAAGTCAAGCTTCATTGTTGTTCTTCAGTCACTAAGCGGTGTCCGACTCTCTGCAACCTCATGGACTACAGCACACCAGGCTCCTCTGTCCTTTACTATCTCCCAGAGTTTTCTCAAATTCATGTCCATTGAGTTGATGACGCCATCCAACCATCTCACCCTCCACTGCCCACTTCTCCTTTTGCCTTCAATCTTTCCCAGCATCAGGGTCTTTTCTAATGAGTCAGCTCTTCACATCAGGTGGCCAAAGTATCAAAGTTTCCACTTCAGCATCAATCCTTCCAATGAATATTCAGGACTGATTTCCTTTAGAGTTGACTGGTTTGATCTCCTTGCAGTCCAAGGGACTCTCAAGAATCTTCTCTAGCACCACAATTCAAAAACATTAATTTTTCAGCACTCAGCATTCTTCATGGTCCAACTCTCACATCCGTACATGACTATTGACTAGAAAAACCATTGCTTTGACTAGATGGACCTTTGTCGACAAAGTGAGGTCTCTGCTTTTTAATACGCTGTCTGGTTGTCATAGCTTTCAAGCTTCACTGTCTGACTCCTTTCCTTTAAAATAACTTTACTTGCTTTTCTGACACAGTGGGGAAGGGCATGGTCGGATGAATTGGAAGATTAGGATTGATATATATATACACTACCATGTGTAAAATAGATAGCTAGTGGAAGCTGTTGTAAAGCACAGGAAGCCCAGCTCAGTGCTCTGTGATGTCTAGAGGGGTGTGATGGGGGTGGAGATGGGAGAGAGGGATATATGTATAGGTACAGTTGATTCACACTGTTGTAAAGCAGAACTAACCCAACATTGTAAACCAATTATATTCCAATTAAAAAAATAAAATAACTCTACTTGCTTTTGTTTTTGTTTAAACACTCCTCAGTCTTCATCTCAAGGGGCTCCTGGCAATCACCATTTCTCTAAACCTCACCAGACACATCAACACCTCCAGCCCAGTGGAGCTGAAGTTTAAGCTGGACAGTCACTGGTGTCGATGACATCATGGGAGTACAACTGATAGAAAAATCTGTGGTTATTCAAGACACTTTCCATTTTGTACATATAAAGAGGGTATGCACACTGTCCTAGAGGAAAGACCAGAAGCTGGGGGATGTGGCAAAAAGGTGTGTCAGGGACACTTCACAGAGTCAAAGAGGTGATAGAAAGCATTATACATTGAGAAAAGGCAGATAGAAGCTAAAGAAATAAGGATTCAGAGTACACCAAGGTCACCTATGGATCCTGGACCATCATGTTTTAATCCTAACAACACCTTGCATTGCAAAAGAATGCAGGAGTCCCTATAATTACCCGAAGACTAAATTAGACTTCCAAACAGATGCCATATAATGGATTCTTTGCTTTTCTTGAATTTTTTTAGCCAAACTCAGAAAAAAATAACATTGGGCAATAATCAAAACACATTCAATTAACCTACATAACAGAGCCATCAGCTTGGCCCCACTCTGGGGACAGATAACAATCCCAAACCACATTCAGCCAACTTGTATGACAAAGGTCATTGAAAACCACAGGGCATTCAAACGTGTGACCCATTAATCAGTAGCACAAATGCCTACATAAAGCACGGCTCCCAATATGTAAGCATACCAGTTAAAAATAACCAGGTGCTGCTGACCTAAATACAGGCAATTGTATAAGACATCTATCAATTAACTTCCTGCTTACAATAAACACTTTAGGGACTTCCCTGGAGGTGGAGTGGCTAAGTCTCTGCCCTTCCAATGCAGGGGACACAGTTTCTTTCGATCCCTGTTCAGAAAACTGAGATCTCACATGCCTCGAAATGTGGCCAATAATAATGATAATAATAATAAACTTTAAAGTCTTTTTTTAAAAAAAGAAAAACATAAACATTTGAGCAAAAGCAAACCAAATCAACAAATATTTCTGGAACCTCTGTTATGCACCAGACTACATAGGTGATACAAAGAAATGTGCTTCTAGTAATAAGCAATTCCAAACTAACAAGAAGAAGTAAAGTTCAGTCACTCAGTCATATCTGACTTTTTGTGACATCATGGACTGCAGCACACCAGGCCTCCCTGTCCATCAACAATTCCTGGAGCTTACTCAAACTCATGCCCATTGAGTCAGTGATGCCATCCAACCATGTCATCCTCTATCGTCACCTTCTCCTCCCACCTTCAATCTTTCCCAGCATCAGGGTCTTTTCAAATGAGTCAGTTCTTCGCATTAGGTGGCCAAAGTATTGGAGTTTCAGCTTCAGTATCAGTCCTTCCAATGAATATTCAGGATTGATTTCCTTTAGGATGGACTGGTTGGATCTCCTTGTAGTGCAAGGGACTCTCAAGAGTCTTCCCCAACAATCAATTCTTTGGCACTCAGCTTTCTTTAATAGTCCAACTTTCACATCCATATATGACTATTGGAAAAACCATAGCCTTGACTAGACAGACCTTTGTTTGCAAAATAATGTCTCTGCCTTTTTAATATGCTATCTAGGTTGGTCATAGCTTTTCTTCCAAAGAGCAAGCGTCATTTAATTTCATGGCTGCAGTCACCATCTGCAGTAATTTTGGAGTCCAAAAAAATAGTCTCTCACTATTTCCATTGTTTCCCCATCTATTTACCAGGAAGTGATGGGACCAGATGTCATGATCTTAGTTTTCTGAATGTTGAGCTTTAAACCAACTTTTTCACTCTCCTCTTTCACTTTCATCAAGAGACTCTTTAGTTCTTCTTCACTTTCTGCCATAAGGGTGGTGTCGTCTGCATATCTGAGGTTATTGATATTTCTCCCAGTAATCTTGATTCCAGCTTCTGCTTTATCCGGCCCAGCGTTTCTCATGATGTACTTTGCTTATAAGTTAAATAAGCAGGGTGACAATATACACCCTTGAGGTACCCATTTCCCTATTTGGAACCAGTCTGTTATTCCATGTCCAGTTCTGTTACTTCCTGACCTGCATACAGATTTCTCAAGAGACAGGTCAGGGGGTCTGGTATTTCCATCTCTTTTAGAATTTTCCAGTTTGTGGTAATCCACACAGTCAAAGGCTTTGACATAGTCAATAAAGCAGAAATAGATGTTTTTTCTGGAATTCTCTTGCTTTTTTGATGATCCAACGGATGTTGGCAATTTGATCTCTGATTCCTCTGCCTTTTCTAAAACCAGCTTGAACATCTGCAAGTTCACTGTTCACGAATTGTTGTAGACTGGCTTGGAGAATTTTGAGCATTACTTTACTAGTGTGTGAGAAGAGTGCAATTGTGCGGTAGTTTGAGCATTCTTTGGCATTGCCTTTCTTTGGGATTGGAATGAAAACTGACCTTTTCTAGTCCTGTGGCCACTGCTGAGTTTTCCAAATTCACTGGCATATAATAATAACAAGAGAGGTGAGGAAAAAATAATTGGGCAAATTGTGAAAAAAAAGATTTAACTGATAGTCCAATAAAAGGGTTAAAGTACCGGCTGATTAAATTCCAAGTGAATATTACTTTATAAGAGCTCCAAATGACTTCCACTTGCATAAAAAAGAAAGAAATTGAAGAAGGCAGAGCTTGAGCTGCTTCTTGAATGGGAAACTGGACGTGAGCAGGTGAATAGGTAGAGAGGAGGAAGGAGAGGAGGGTGGAGGATGCTGGCCAGGGTCATTGTGCACACGCTTTCTCCCTCCCTCTCTAGCTGTGTGACTTGATCCTTCTCTACCTCAACTTCCTGATGAAAATAGCAATACCCTAATACCCATAAGTAGGCTCTAGGAGATAGTGATGGACAGGGAAGCTTAGTATGCTGCAGTCCATGGGGTCACAAAGAGTCAGACATGACTTAACAACTGAACAACAACAATACCCATAAAGGGCTTCCCTGGTGGCTCTGAAGGGAAAGAATCTGCCTGCAATACCCGTAATCCCTAAATCGTAGTGTTCTAGTGAAATGTAAATACAATAACATATAAAACACTCAGAGTAGAACTTGGGACATAGTGCTCAATAAATGTTAGCCATTGTTAGTATTTCAAGGAAGGCTACAAGTCATAATGGAAAATACAAGACTTACTCTCAAGAGACAGAAAGGAAAGGAAATTTGCCTACTGGGCAATGTTTGTTCAAGGGAGTTAGTAAGATACTGAAACTGGAAATAAATTTGAGACTAGTTATGAATTTTAGTGTGTGAAGACTTTGATGTTTCTTTTGCAAGTGAATTACGTACCATGGTAAAAATGGTGTTTCAGGAAGATGTAACTGGCAGCAGCTTATAGGATAAATTAAAGATGGAAATTGGTGCTTTGATCTCACAGGCAGAGGGGAAACTCAGCCAATGCACTTAACCCAACGTCAAAGGATTTGGGGGCTTCCCAGGTGGCTCAGTGGTTAGGAATCCACCTGCCAAGCAGGAAATACAGGTTCAATCCCTGGGTTAGGAAGATCACCCGGAGGAGGAAATGGCAACCCTCTCCAGTATTCTTAGCTAGAGAATCCCCATGGACAGAGGAGTGTGGCAGACTACACTCTGGGGGTCGCATGGGGTCCATGGGGTTCATGGGATTGCAAAGAGTCAGACACACAACTGAGCACACACACATGCATGCAAATGGTTTTGTTTGAGAGATGTGAGAGGCCCTAAGTCCCAGGAGAGAGAATTGACAGGACCCAGTCTTGGGAAGGAGATGAGACCTGAGTTAAACCCTGAGGAATAAGGAGAGAATCCACTCCTGGCCCCGCCATGATCAGGCCCTCCCAGCACATTCAAACACAAATGGGCTTTTCCCAACCACAGAGAAAGTCAAATCCATATTACAAGTATTTCATCCATACTGCTTAACCTTTATTGGTGCTCAGTACAGATGACGCTGTGAAAGTGCTGCACTCAATATGCCAGCAAATTTGGAAAACTCAGCAGTGGCCACAGGACTAGAAAAGGTCAGTTTTCATTCCAATCCCAAAGAAAGGCAATGCCAAAGAATGCTCAAACTACCACACAATTGTGCTCATCTCACACTCTGGTAAAGTAATGCTTAAAATTCTCCAAGCCAAGCTTCAGCAATACGTGAACTATGAACTTCCAGATGTTCAAGCTGGTTTTAGAAAAGGCAGAGGAACCAGAGATCAAATTGCCAACATCTGCTGGATCATCAAAAAAGCAAGAGAGTTCCAGAAAAACATCTATTTCTGCTTTATTGACTATACCAAAGCCTTTGAATGTGTGGATCCCAATAAACTGTGGAAAATTCTGAAAGAGGTGGGAATACCAGACCCCCTGACCTGCCTCTCGAGAAACCTGTATGCAGGTCAGGAAGCAACAGTTAGAACTGGACATGGAACAACAGACTGGTTCCAAATAGGAAAAGGAATATGTCAAGGTTGTATATTGTCACCCTGCTTATTTAACTTATATGCAGAGTACATCATGAGAAACACAGGGCTGGAGGAAGCAGAAGCTGGAATCAAGATTGCCAGGAAAAATATCAATAACCTCAGATATGCAGATGACAGCACCCTTATGGCAGAAAGTGAAGGTGAACTAAAGCACCTCTTGATGAAAGTGAAAGAGGAGAGTGAAAAAGTTGGCTTCAAGCTCAACATTCAGTAAACTAAGATAATGGCATCTGGTCCCATCACTTCATGGCAAATAGATGGGGAAACAGTGGTTGACTTTATTTTTCTGGGTTCCAAAATCACTGCACATGGTGACTGTAGCCATGAAATTAAATGACGCTTGTTTCTTGGAAGAAAAGCTATGACCAACCTAGGCAGTATATTAAAAAGCAGAGACATCACTTTGCCAACAAAGGTCCATCTAGTCAAAACTATAGTTCTTCCAGTAGTCATGCATGGATGTGAGAGTTGGACTATTAAGAAAGCTGAAGAATTGATGCTTTTGAACTGTGGTGTTGCAGAAGACTCTTGAGAGTCCCTTGGACTGCAAGGAGATCCAACCAGTCTATCCTAAGGTAGATTAGTCCTGGGTGTTCATTGGAAAGACTGATGTTGAAGCTGAAACTTTGATACTTTGGCCACCTGATGCAAAGAACTGACTCATTTGAAAAGACCTTGATGCTGGGAAAGACTGAAGGCAGGAGGAGAAGGCAACAACAAGGATGAGATGTTTGGATGGCATCACCAACTCAATGGACATGAGTTTGAGTAAACTCCAGGAGTTGATGGATAGGGAGGCCTGGTGTGCTGCAGTCCATGGGGTCAGAAAGAGTTGGACACGGGATGTGAGGGCGATCTGGTTGCGACATCTGTCACCCCATTGATCGCCAGGGTTGATTCGGCTGATCTGGCTGACTAGGCGGGTGTCCCCTTCCTCCCTCACTGCTCCATGTGCGTCCCTCCTGAAGCTGCGCACTCGGTCGAAGAGGACGACCATCCCCGATAGAGGAGGACCGGTCTTCGGTCAAGGGTATAAGAGTAGCTGCGCTCCCCCTCTAGAACCTCCAAACAAGCTCTCAAAGAGTTGGACACGACTGAGAGACTGAACTGAACTGCATACTTCTTTCCTTCCACAGCCAGGTTTAGGATAAGGTAAATGAGGTGCTCTCCTGGGGAGCAAAATTTAATGTAGCTCCAGAAACTTCAAGTCATCAATATAAATGATATTTTGATGCCTTATGTCTAAAAAATCAAAATCAGTGCAAAATATCTATGATGGACATAAGAATTTTATAATCTTCCGGTCAGTTTATGCAAAAAAGGTACCTGGGTTTTTAATAAGGATTGCCTTGAATCTGTAGAACAATTTGGGGAGTTTTGCCATCTTGACAGTCTTAAGTCTTCCAATTCATGAGCTTTCAATGTCTCTCCACTTGTCTAGGACTTTAGTTTCTTTCAACAGTGTATTGTAGTTTTCAGGGTACAAGTCTTTCACTTCTTTTGCTAAATTTATTCCTTAGTGTTTTTTCTTTTGGATGCTCTTGTAAATGCAATTGTTTTCTTAATTTCATCTTGGGTTGTACGTTGCTAGTGTTTAGAAATAAGTGCTTGTGTGTCTCGATTCTGTGTCCTGCAACCTTGCTGAGCTCACTTATTAGCCCCGATAGCTTTTTGTTATTGTTGATTCCTTATGATTTTCTATATAACAAGGACATGTCATCAGTGAAGAAAGATGGTTTTGCTTCAAAAAAATCTATGATGCACAAAATACGAAAATTTTAAAGAGAGATAGGACTGGACCCTGCACTGACCTGACTCAGCCTTTCCTAGTTCCAGCCCTGCTTCTCACTTTATAAGAGTTTGGCCCAGTTCAGTGGTGCAGTGATAAAGAATCTGCCCGCAATGCAGGAGATGCACGGTTGATCCTTGGCTTGGGAAGATCCCCTGGAGAATGAGATGGCAACCCACTCTAGAACTCTTGCTTACAGAAATCCATGGAGAGAGGAGCCTGGTGGGCTACAGTCCAGAGAGTCCCAAAGGGTCGGACGTGACTGAACAACTAGGTACACACGAAGCATACATGCCTGAACTTAGGGAGAGAAAAGAGAGAAAAGAGGAAATGAAAAAGGCAGTAGGTCCAAGCTTCTAAGAGCACTACGATATAGAAAAGAGATTGTCAGATTTGGTGTCAGAGAAGCCTGGGATGAAATCAGGATTTATTGGTTGGATTTCTCTGGGTTAGTTTCTTAACTACGCCCTCACTTCAGTCTCTTTACCTGTAAAATGGGTCTAATATGACCCCCGTGGTGAAAGGCTGGAACAAAAGTAGTTGTGTGTGTGAAGAGGGGTCCAGGCCAGCTAACCACTCAGCCTTTCTTAGCCCAGTAGATTTGGGAGCTAAGCAGGGTGCAAGGGGATTGAGAGGAGCCCCTGCTGCTCTACTGGGGGACCTGACAACACAGCGCCACCCCCACTTCTGCCTAAAGAGTCTAAACAGCCCACTTGGTCTGTAGTGGAGAGCATAGGTCTCTGTCCTCGAGGGCGGGCCCGGTGAGTTTACTGCACAAAATCTACAGAAGCAGAGAAAGAATACACCGCTGTGGGAGGCAAGGCCAAGGACATCAGTTAGAACAAAAGCCTTGCAGAACCATCCTCGGCACCCAAGCTGGCCACCCTGGCCAGGAATTCTCAGGCTCTTCAGAAACCACTGGGCTCCGCAGGGTAGGGGGGCTGTGTGAGTTCTGCCTTCCTTTGGGGCCCATTTTTCATCTCCTAGATTTTACAAAAGAAACCAAGACCCACCACCACCACCAGTTCCTACCCTGGAAAAGCCTTGGGTGAGTCTGAGCACCCAGAGACCCCAGGAAAAGAGTCATTACGGGGCAGCATCAGAGGGCGCTGGGCTGATAAACACACATAATCGGCTGATAAATGGCCCTGGAAGCGGGAGTGGGAGACGCCACACCAACAAAGGAACTGATGATACATGTGACTAGTGAACAGTTTTCCTTGGACATTGAGTCATTTTATTAGACAGTGTAAAACAGCAAGTGTACATACACAGCAGCGGAAAAGAATCCACACAGGCAGGAAACACCAAAATGACCCACATTTGGGCCTGAAAGGGTTGAAAGATTAAACAACACAATCAAATATCCTGGAGTTTATTTGTAAATGAGGGTTCTTGGCAAACCTGGGCTTCGCCCAGCTGTCTTATCATCAATTCTTTGCAGTATATTTGTTTCCTGCCGTGATGTGTGGTTTGTGGGCAAAGGAAGATCTCAAAAGGATGAGGCACGGGGCACACGAAGGAGAAGAAAAGCTGGTGACGAAGGTTTTAGAGGAAAGAGACGGACGGAAGAGGATGAAGTAGCCTCACCAGCAGGAGAGGGTGTGTCCTCCGCAGCTCCTGGGTGGAGCCGGCGGTCACCTAGTGGCAGCACTGCTTCTGGCAGCAGCCCTTCTGCTGGCAGCAGCCCTTCCCACACGAGTTGCAGCTGCAGGTGCGGCGGTGGCAGCAGACCACGGGGACGCTGCAGCAGCCCCCGCAGCAGCCGTAGCAGCAGGGGCAGCAGCTGGTGCAGCAGCCCACCCGGTAGCACCTGCAGCTGCTGCAGCCGCTGCAGCCGCCGCCGCAGCCGCCGCCGCAGCCCCCGCCGCAGCCGCCGCCGCAGCCCCCGCCGCAGCCCCCGCCGCAGCCCCCGCCGCAGCCGCCGCAACTTCCACAACCACAGCAGCCCATGGTGTCGGTAGAGAGGACTCGGGAGAGGTGAGGAGCGAGACTCAGGAGGTGAGGGAGGTCGAATGTCAGCTTCTGATGGAGGGGACCCTTATATACCAGCCCTGGGAACAGGAGAGGGAAGACACCTGACCACTTCCTTGGAATTGTTTCCATTTCTCCAGGAAAACCTCTTCCTCCTCCTGCTCATTTTCCTGCTAGACACCGTTCCTCTCATTAAGTCACATCTCTTCAGTTTAGCTAAATTTACCTTTGTTTCACCCAATGGGAGCATTTAGCAAAGGACCGTCCCTGTTTTCAAATACAGCCAGTGTTAGCATAGGTGAACTGGGAATACCTTCCTGCCCACTGGCATTTTCCTTAGTCACTAATATTTTCCCAGGGGAATCGTGTATTTCCCCTGTCACCTCTCCAGGGAGAACTCCTAGGGGTCCTTTCAGTAGGAGAAAGACTGTACAGAACCTTAAATAAAGATGGTAACTTTCAACATGGCTATTGCCATTATCGGTCTGAAAGTTATAGATCCACGTATATATAAACTAGTGGATGTGCCTGTTTCTCTAAGCTGGGATAGAAGCTCTGATTGCAAATGGTGAACTCACTCAGCAAATTATAAAAATCACCCTCTCTGTCGGGAAGCCCAGATCCATCTACAGGACCTCCTAACCCTCACATTTCTGTCATGTAATTAATACTTCTTGCATGAGTCACAGATGTAGGTCCAGTCTTAATCACAGAGCAGGTGACAAGACAACCATGAGATGAGAGTTCACGAGCCCTAGGAAACTCCTCTGTCCCCAAGAAGACCCCCTCCTCTGATGGCTGACTTCAGCAGTGTCAGCTCAGGACTCATATTAGATCCTTGGCTAGAGAAGGGCTATACTCAATGTTGAAAAAAGAAAGTGGACGTATTAGTCGCTCAGTCCTGTCTGACTCTTTGCGACCCCATGGACTATGGCCTGCCAGGCTCCTCTGTCCATGGGATTCTCCAGGCAAAAATACTGGAGTGGGTTGCCATTTCCTTCTCCAGGTGATCTTCCTGACCCAGGGATCCACCCCATGTCTCCTGCATTGCTGGCAGATTCTTTACAGTCTGAGACACCAGGGAAGATCCCATACTCAACACTGGGCTTCCCAAAATGTGTTTGGTAGAACACCAGTTCCACAGGATGTTAAAACTTACAACAACACAAGAAAAGATTCAGTTATGTTTGAAAAGTAATCCATTTAAAGAAAGCTAACCGGATGTTTCAACTGTAGATCTTCTCAGAGCTTCAGTGGGTCATGTGACTCTCAGCAGAGCAAACCTACTAGACCACCGAGCCTACTTTCATGCTAGAAAGCCCTGCTTTCCTTCACTCCTCAGGTGAGAGAGCTCCCAGGACAGTCCCAAGTCTAGATTCTTACGGTGAATTTAGAACACACAGTGACCACAGGGAACAGAAAGGGTAGAACAGCGATTCTCAAACTTTTTGGTCTCGGGACCCATTATACTCTTAAAAACCACCTAGGACCCCAAAGAGCTCTTGTTGTATGACTGGCATCTATTGCTACTTACTATATTAGAAATGAATACTAAGACATTGTTAATACTTAATTATGAATTCATTTTAAAAGAACAATATAATCCCATTACTTGTTCACATAAAATAACACATTTTGGGGACAAAAACACTTTCCAAACAAAGAAAAGTATTTAGTGAGCACAGTGGCATTTGTTTTATCTTTTTGCTGATCTCTTTGAGGTCTGGCTTAAAAGATGGCTTAGAGTTGGCTGGGCGGTCACATCTACTTCTGTGTTGACTCCATCATACTATGTTGTTCTTGTTGAAGTAAATAAAGAAAACTCAGTCTCACACAGTCAGGCAGTTGAAAAAGGAAGATAATCCAAGGATCCCAGAATTACACTTCAAGGACTGCGAGAGCAAAGATTCAGAAACTTAGCTCCCTGTGGAAACAACCTACGTAAAAATGTTCCCAACTACTGATTTTTGCTTCATCAAGGATACATCTTTATGCCACTTTTTGGAATTTTAATGCTTCTATATTAAAATAGTTACTACATGCTGCCATATTTTCTAACAGCATTTCTAACAGTATTTCCTAATGCATTTCCCACTCAACAATCCTGTGATTGTCTTTGTCTTTAAAATAAAGCTGAGATTCACCAGCAGAGCATTCAGCGCCCTCAACAATCTGATTTCAATTGGCCCTTACAGCCAAATCCTCTGTCCAGAGCTCCAGGGGGACACAAGACTATCAGAGAAGAGAGAGGCTGGAAATTAACACCATCACTGATGGGCTTCCCTGGTAGCTCAGTTTGTAAAGAACCTGCCTGCAATGCAGGAGACCCTGGTTCGATTCCTAGGTCAGGAAGATTGGCTGGAGAAGGGATAGGCTACCCACTCCAGTATTCTTGGGCTTCCTATGTAGCTCAGCTGGTAAAGAATCTGCCACGATGTGGAAGACCTGGGTTCGATCCCTGGGTTTGATCCCTGAGTTTGGAAGATCCCCTGGAGAAGGGAAAGGCTACCCACTCCAGTATTCTTGGGCTTCCTATGTAGCTCAGCTGGTAAAGAATCTGCCACGATGTGGAAGACCTGGGTTCGATCCCTGGGTTTGATCCCTGAGTTTGGAAGATCCCCTGGAGAAGGGAAAGGCTACCCACTCCAGTATTCTTGGGCTTCCTATGTAGCTCAGCTGGTAAAGAATCTGCCACGATGTGGAAGACCTGGGTTCGATCCCTGGGTTTGATCCCTGAGTTTGGAAGATCCCCTGGAGAAGGGAAAGGCTACCCACTCCAGTATTCTTGGGCTTCCTATGTAGCTCAGCTGGTAAAGAATCTGCCACGATGTGGAAGACCTGGGTTCGATCCCTGGGTTTGATCCCTGAGTTTGGAAGATCCCCTGGAGAAGGGAAAGGCTACCCACTCCAGTATTCTAGCCTGGAGAATTCCATGGACTGTATAGTCCATGGGGTCGCAAAGAGTCAGACAAGACTAAGTGACTTTCATTCACTCACTGACTGGAGTAATAGTTAATCTTCATGGTACAAGCACTAGGTACTGAACACAGTACTAAGCACTTATAAATGTAACTGAGCAGGTTCTTAAGACTTCCTGGAACAGACCTCCACCCCATGTCCTCCACCTGTCTCTTGTATAGCAGAAAAGCTTTAGTCTCTCAGGCATCCAAGAGTTAATGATTAGAAGGATGTGAACATGTAGGAACAAAAGATAGCAGTTGGATCAGGAGAACTGGTCACAATTTAAACAGTAGATCAGCCATATCACAGAGTCACAGAATCCTTAGTTCCCACCTGAAGGATATAGATAAGAGGGTCTGATGCACATACCTGAGTTCTGCAGACACTAAAACTACCACCAGAGGGAAAAGGCTAACTTCATGATGACCAAACTGTAGCCATAACGTAAGTTGCTCCATCCTGAGCAGCACGGAATCTGAGGCTTGCACAGTTCCAAGAACTGGCCTCAAGGAAATGGACACAGGACCAACCTTGGAGTTAAAGATCAACTGCACTTAAAACAAGCAAGATGACGCTGACCATCATGTGAGTTTCAGGATGACTGTTGGAGTTGGCCGTGCTGTTCTGCACGTAGCCCCTGCCCACACTCCCCTGAAACTTCCTGATTTTCCCCTTTCCTGCTAATGGGGAATTTGAAGATGGTTTGGGGGACACTAGTGCAACATCTCTCCAGGGTTGCCTACTTCCTAAATAAAGCATCTCTCTTTTCCATCAACCCTTGTCTCTTGAACATTGACTTTTGAGCAGAGCAGCCAAGCTTGAGTTTGATTCTGACTCCAGCCAGTGACAGAAACGAAATGGAGACAAAAGCAAGGAAACAGGCAGGACTCGGGCAGTAACACACGCGCGAAGGAACAGTGTCAGCAAAGCAACGGTGGCGAAGGCAGGGCGACACTAGATCACGCCTGTGACGCAGACCTTTCTCCTCCCATGAAAGAAACACCCCAGCCACATGCTCACACCTTGAACTTCGATACTCCCATACGTCCCTTGTGGCTGTGCTTTCAGCTGAAAATGCCTTCTTCCACCATCAAAATTCTACTCATTTTTAAAGATGCCTTTTTTGTCCCATCTGTTTTGGTTATAGCTCCATGACATCCTAACAAAGGAAGGGAAGAATGAGAGCAGGGAAAATAGGAAATGCTGTTGTCATAGGAGAGACAGGAGTTAAGGTCTATTAGCACCACTGCCATCGTGAATGGCATTCTCACCACACACACACACACACACACACACACACACACAAGGTAACTATGCAAGGTGATGGATGTATTAATTAACTTAATTATGGTAATCATTTCATAATATATGCATATACTAAATCACATCATATATCTTAACTATAAACAACAACTGATTTTTAAATTATATCTCAATAAAGCTAGAAAAAATATTTGTTCCAAGGAGATTGATATGTTAGGGAAAGATTTGGGTACAATGCAAATTTTGTGTTTGCTTATGTGGGATTCTATGCCTGACAAACACCAGGTAAATGCAAAAAGCTGCACCCAGCTAAGACACACATGCGCACACACATACTTCAAACAACCACCAGCTACCTGTGTGTCCTATGGGCTAAGAGCATCACTCATCCACACCTGCAAATACAACTTCCCCTCCCATTTTGGATACACCCTCTTGCACCACTCAACAATAACACAGGCTGCAATCTTTCTCAGGGCCACTTCCAAAAGCAAACTTTAGGTCTTTTTCAAGGTAAATTACCATATTTATTGTGCTTTCCTTGTGGCTTAGCAGTAAAGAATCCGCCTGCAGTGCAGGAGATGTGGACTTGATCCCTGAGTCGGGAAGATGCCCTGGAGAAGGGAATGGCTACCCACTCCAGTATTCTTGCCTGGAGAATCCTATGGACAGAGGAGCCTGGTAGGCTACACTCCAGGGTCACAAAAGAGTAGGACATGACTTACTGACTAAACAAACAAAAGACCTGTTTATTACGGGATTTATACTTTTTAAACATATAACGTGTAAAACTGTGCACAACTTTTATTGTTTCAACTCTGTAAATAAGTCACTGATGAAGTTTTTGAGCGCTCTTCCCCAATCCCATAGCCCTGTGGTTTTTACTGCATGATCTTGCGGAGTGCCATGCTATGTAAGAACACCTATGTTGTGTTACAGCTGAACTGTGAGTACCGAAAACCATCTCGGCAGTGAGCACACCTAGCACCTAGATCTTGGATTCTAAATACAGATTCTCCAATAAAAGAGCCAGACTCTTTGGAGAAATCACTGATTTCAGATCTGAGGCTGGGAAGGGATGAAACAGACCTTGAACATTTCGTGCTGGACCCTAAGTGAGTGCTCAAAAAACAGTGGAGGTATTTAAAAAGCTACAGAGGCCAGGTTGCAGGTATGGGCCCAGGTAAAATCTGGGACAGCTTGAGCATCAAAATAATGATAGTAACAGATTGTAATTCATTGAATAGAACAAGATTATTCTATTAACCCACAATGATATAAATGAATAAATGGAAGAATGCACATGTTCCACCCGGCCAGATGCTGCTGAATTGCTCTACAAAGTGGTGAGAGTGATTTACACTCTTACCCAACAGTGCATGACAATTTCAGTCACTCAGCATCCTATTACTTGGTATCATTAGTCTTGAACATTTTGATCAACATGGGTATAAAATATACCACATTGTGGTTTTAATTGGCACCTTCCTTAATTAGAAGAGGTGGCAAGAATACACAGAAAAACTACACAAAAAAGATCTTCACAACCCAGATAATCACGATGGTGTGACCACTCACCTAGAGCCAGACATCCTGGAATGTGAAGTCAAGTGGGCCTTAGGAAGCATCACTACAAACAAAGCTAGTGGAGGTGATGGAACTCCAGTTGAGCTATTTCAAATCCTGAAAGATGATGCTGTGAAAGTGCTGCACTCAATATGCCAGCAAATTTGGAAAACTCAGCAGTGGCCACAGGACTGGATAAGGTCAGTTTTCACTCCAATTTCAAAGAAAGGCAATGCCAAAGAATGCTCAAACTACCACACAATTGTGCTCATCTCACATACTAGCAAAGTAACACTCAAAATTCTCCAAGCCAGGCTTCAACAATACATGAATCATGAACTTCCAGATGTTCAAGCTGGTTTTAGAAAAGGCAGAGGAACCAGAGATCAAATTGCCAACATCTGCTGGACCATCAAAAAGGCAAGAGAGTTCCAGAAAACATCTATTTCTGCTTTATTGACTATGCCAAAGCCTTTGACTGTGTGGATCACACTAAACTGTGGGAAATTCTGAAAGAGATGGGAATACCAGACCCTCTGACCTGCCTCTTAAGAAATCTGTATGCAGGTCAGGAAGCAATAGTTAGAACTGGACATGGAACAACAGACTGGTTCCAAATAGGAAAAGGAGTACGTCAAGGCTGTATATGGTCACCATGCTTATTTAACTTATATGCAGAGTACATCATGAGAAACGCTGGGCTGGGGGAAGGACAAGCTGGAATCAAGTTGCCAGGAGAAATATCAATAACCTCGGATATGCAGATGACACCACCCTTATGGCAGAAAGTGAAGAAGAACTAAAGACCTTTTGATGAAAGTGAAAGAGGAGAGTGAAAAAGTTGGCTTAAAACCCAACATTCAGAAAACTAAGATCATGGCATCTGGTCCCATCACTTCATGGCAAATAGATGGGGAAACAATGGAAACAGTGAGAGACTTTATTTTTTCGGGCTCCAAAATCACTGCAGATGGTGACTGCAGCCATGAAATTAAAAGACGCTTACTCCTTGGAAGGAAAGTTGTGGCCAAGTTGGCAGCATATTAAAAAGCAGAGACATTACTTTGCCAACAAAGGTCTATCTAGTCAAGGCTATGGTTTTCCCAGTAGTCATGTACGGATGTGAGAGTTGGACTGTGAAGAAAGCTGAGCGTTGAAGAATTGATGCTTTTGAACCGTGAAGTTGGAGAAGATTCTTGAGAGTCCCTTGGACTGCAAGGAGATCGAACCAGTCCATCCTAAAAGAGATCAGTTCTGAGTATTCATTGGAAGGACTGACACTGAAGCTGAAAGTCCAATACTTTGGCCACCTGATGCAAAGAGCTGACTCACTGGAAAAGACCCTGATGCTGAGAAAGATAGAAGATGCAAGGAGAAGAGGGTGACAGAGGATGAGATGGTTGGATGGCATCACTAACGCGATGGACATGTGTTTGAGTAAGCTCTGGGTGTTGATGATGGACAGGGTGGCCTGGCGTGCTGCAGCCCATGGGATCGCTAAGAGTCAGACACGACTGAGCGACTGAACTGAACTGAACGGAGATGAGCTTCTCCTGTGTTGTTTTGTTCTCTGTAACCCCTCAATTTATATCCTCCTCGTACTTTATGTATCTGTTGACCTATCACTTCCCCTAAAATATCTGTACCTATATTTGTCTATCCACCTCTCTCTCTGCACATGAGTACACACACACACACACACATATTATGAGGATGTGTGCATGCTCAGTCACTTAGTTGTGTCTCACTCTTTGCAACCCCATAGACTGTATCCTGCCAGGCTCCTCTCTATAGGCGATTCTCCAGGCAAGAATACTGGAGTGGGCTGCCATTTCCTCCAGGGGATCCTCCCAACCTAGGGACCCAATCTGTGCTCCTGCATTGGCAGGTGGATTCTTTACCACTGAGCCACTGGGAAGCCCTAACCATAAGGATGAATCATCTTTATTCAGTCAACTGATTCAAATACAATTCTTTTCTAGAAATTCCCTCACAAATACACCCAGAAATAATGTTTTACCAGATATACAGGCATCCCTTAGACCAGGCAAGATGGTTAAAATGTCCTTTATCTATTTAGACTTTCCATTCATAAACCTAATATATTTTTCTCATTTCTTTTTGTGTGTGCTTCAACATTTAATAAATTCCTCCATAAAGATCCTTGCATATCATTAGATTTATTCAATGCTAAATTACAATTTTTGTTGCTCTTCGGAAGGTGTTCTTTTTTAAATTACATTTTCTATTCTATGAATAAGAAATTTCTTTTGCTGAATACTAATATTTTTAAGGGTTTTTTCCCCTCCAGGATTTCCTATTACTTCTGGGATGCTTTGTCAATTTCCCAAATGGAGACATAATATATAGCATTTCCTAGGCTTATTTGACTAAAAACTCCCTTTTAAAAGACTCTATATATCTAATTTGCTGTTTGTTAAGGGTGAGTGGATGACATAGTGTACATAAAATGTATCTAAGTACAGCATACTAAAAGATGGATCAGATTAGAACTGATCTCTTTCCTCTGAGAGGCTCTTACCAATCTGTGCGAGCAGAGGGGATGCTTGGCTGGCCTTGACGGAGACCGTCTAACGCTAAGCAGGAGAACTGCGTTGCTCAGGCAGTCACACTGGGAAAACACAGTGTTTTATTACATATTTCAGCTCTGATTCCATTTGTGAAGCAGAAGTGAATTTTGCTAAAACTGGAAAACAATCACGTTCCATGTATCCTCAGAGGTATTAAAAACAGGAAATAAGCATCTGCCATAAAAACTGGTCAAAGGAACAGGGAAGTGACTGCATCCCATGTGCCAAGCCCCCCGACGGGCTATTTCACGGCCCCTGAGCAGAGCCAAGCATCAGCCTTCCCTCTTCTCCTGAGTCCTCTCTACGGACACCTGTGGTTGTGGAAGTTGCAGTGGTGGCTGCACCGCTGCAGATGCCACCAGGTCGGCTGCCGCCCCGGCTGCTGCCCCTGAGGCTGCCGCGCCCCTGGGGTCTGCTGCCGCTGCCGCGCCTGCAGCTGCAACTCATGCGGCTGGGGTGGTGGGAAGGGCTGTTGCCAGCAGAAGCCAGAAGCAACGCTGCGGCTGGGGGGCCAGCCCGGCTGCTGGTAGCACTGGCTAGAACTGGGCCTGGTGCACTGGGAAGACCCAGAGGAATTGGGTGGAGAGGGAGGTGGGAGAGGGGATCGGGATGGGGAATACGTGTAAATCTATGGCTGATTCATATCAATGTATGACAAAACCCACTGAAATGTTGTGAAGTAATTAGCCTCCAACTAATAAAAAAAAATTTAATTAATTAAAAAAAAGAACTGGGCTTGTCTGTAGGTAAGTCTTTCCTACAACCCTCCCCGTCTCTCTTTCTGTGACCCAGAAGTCACTGGTGTGCACTCAAGGGCTGTAACTGGATATTTTCCTTTCTGTCACATCACAAACTGTTTAATTTCCTAAGACCCTGCTAACGAGGTGAAAGCAAGGACTGGGCCAACAAGACACCCCAGCCACTGCCGACAATCCACATATTGACCAAACTTGGAAACTGAATCGTGGTCACGAACGCCTTTGCTTTTCTGAAATTCTGTGACATAACTTCAGGGCCCACCATTGTTCTCACTGTGCCCGTACATTACATGCCATTTCTTCTGTTTTCTTCCGCCTAGCAGTGCATACTGTTGAAAATGAAATCATACATAGAATAAGACACCATACATTGATGTTTAAACCTCTCTTTTTTTTTCACTTTTATTAATTGTCTTGCTATGAAAGGACCTTCTCTAGTCTATAAATTCAGGCAAACCAAATAAAGCAAGCTTTGCTGGGAAGAATTTCCACAGTTGTCAGATTCACTTCTTTTACGACCACAGTTGCCCTGAGACGCATTATGGCAGAATCACAAGCAGGTCTCAGGGTAGCCTGACTTGTCCATGTTCTGTCTCCTGATACCACTGTGACACCTCATTTCTTTGAAGTCAGTGAAAGTGAACGTTGTAGTCACCAAGTCATGTCTGACTCTTTGTGACCCCATGGACTGTAGCCCGTCAGGCTCCTCTGTTCATGGAATTTTCCAGGCAAGGATACTGGAGTAGGTAGCCTTTCCCTTCTCCAGGGGATCTTCCCAACCCAGGGATCAAAGATGGGACTCTGGCTTTGCAGGCAGATTCTTTACCATCTGAGCCACCAGGGAACCCAGTTAAGTCCTTGGGGATGTTACTATCTTTCCAAAAATGTCTCCTTCTCTCCTTGGTTTGAAGGAAGATGAACCCAGCTTGAGTTGCTGCCACTCCAGAAAAACAGATGTTTTACCCTCAATCAGTCAGCCCCATCCCTAAGGATATTCTTAAGACAAATGTCATACGTTTCCAAATCTGCCTTAAGTCTTTTCTTTTCAAATCTCAGTTGGAGGTATATGGCGTTCGACATAAAAGGCTTATCACAGAGAGCTGTTTTTGGAAGAGGTACTGAACAGCTCAGACAGGTAGGCAGGCATCTGGCTCTTAGGTGGCAATGGCCCGATGACAGGTGTGTTGAGGTGGAGTAGGAGCAGGTATTTTCAGGTGCTTCCAAAGCTCACTGACCCCAGGTTAGGCCTGCCCCTAAAGATTTAGGTCCTACTCTGTTTTTACTCTGGTACTATTCTTGGAATGGTGAACATGTTTTCATTTTGTATTTGACAGTTTCTGAAAGCGATTCTTCACCCCACTCTTATGAGAAGGATAAATACAGTCAGTGGGCCAGACAGAACTAAGATGTTGATGAAGGACCCACTCCCCTACTCTATTTATGCACATTAATGTGCAAGAGGATGAAGATTTTTGAGATCTGTGTGATACAGGGATAAAAAGTCCCTGCATGAGTCTTTGCCAAGCCACACCAGGAACATACTATGAGTACCTGACTGGCAAGATCCAGGAAAATTCTCCTGGTGTGTAATTAAGGGAATGCAGGTCTAACAGAGAGAGAAAATGTCTATAAAATCAAAAGATTCAATGACTATACTTAGGTTTAGAAATGGGGGAGAATTCATCTACACTGACTTTTGTGCCATATCCTACATTTTTAGAAACTTAATCATCTACCTTGAAACAGGAAAACTTTCAATTCAGAGCAAAGAATGGCCTCTGGCCTTTAGAAGGACTCTCAGTATAGAAAAATCCATGCTCTCCACCATTGGCTTATCCCACTGTAGCATCACCCTGGTTCTTCATGTCTCCCACATGTACAACTGGAATCTTCGCTGCTTTCTCTGCTTTTGTGTTTCTCCTTGTCCACTGTAGACCTAAAAGTAACACTTAGGAGTCTGCTCATCAAAACCCTTAATAGATCAGAGGACAGTCTTCACTTTTGTTTTTCTTTTTTTGCAATAACCAACAACCTCAATTTTCTTAGCCTTCAGTAGAGTTAGAATATATTGGTCTATCTCAAGGTGTAACTCTTGAGCCAGCAGCATTGGCATCACATGGGAACTTATTAGAAGTTCAAATTCTCAAGACGGTCAGAGGGTGAAGCCAGTAATCTGTCTTCTAACAAGTCCTCCAGGAGATCCTGGTGCATGCTTGAATTTGAGACCTTTGGACTGTATCGGTATAGGGGAAGACGCTTTTTTCCACCTAGATTTGGAGAACTATCTCATAGTAATAGGAATCTAGTCAACTATTTCTATCTCATTTTTCCAGTGAATATTTTTTTAACAAAGAAGAAAATCTTTGGAAACTAAGGCTAGATGAAGAGTTCTTAGACTAGACACAAAAAACAAGAACAGTAAAACTAAAAATTGACAAACTGGATCTCATTAAAATTAAAAATGTTTGCTCTGGTAAAGACCTTGTTGAGAGGATGAGGAGACAAGCTACAGGCTTAGAGAAAATATTTATAAACCACATATCCAGCAAAGGATGTGTATCCAGAGTACATGAAGAATTCTTAAAACTCCATGGTTAGAAAACAACTAGCCACTTAGAAAATGGGCAAATGACATGAATAGGCAATTCACTGAACAGTATCTACAGATGGCAAATAAGCACACGGAAAGGTGTTCAACATCATCAGCCAATAGAGAAGTTCAAATTAAAACCACAATGAGGTATCACTATATACTTACCAGAATGACCAAAATAAAGAATAGTGACAACCCCAAAGCTGGCATGGATGCAGAGAAACTGAATCATTTGGTTAGCAATAATATAAAATGGTACAGGTATTCTGGAAAAGTATATGTTACAAAACCAAATATATGTTGATAATACAATTCAGCCATTGTACTCTCAGACATGTATCCCAGAGAAATGAAAACTTAAGGTTCACCAAAAAAAACCTATACATAAATGCTTATGGCAGCTTTATTCATAATAACCCAAAACTGAAAACAGCTCATAAGTCTTTCAACAAGTGAAGGGTTAAACAAGCTATGGTAACAATATATCCAACCCCGGAATACCACTCAACCATAAAGGAGACGGATACATGTAAAACTTGGATGATCTCAATGGAATAATGCTGTATGCAAAAGCCTAGCTCAAAAGGATATATACTGTATAATTTCATTTACATAACATTCTTTTTATTGGAGTATAATTGCTTTACAGTGTTGTGTTAATTTCTGTTGTACAACAAAGTGAATCAGCTATATACATATATCTCCTCCCTTTTGGGGGGCTTCCCTCATAGCTCAGTTGGTTAAGAATATGCCTGCAATGCAGGAGACCCCGGTTCGATTCCTGGGTCGGGAAGATCCGTTGGAGAAGGGATAGGCTACCCACTCCAGTATTCTTGGGCTTCCCTTGTGGCTCAGCTGGTAAAGAACCCACCTGCAATGCTGGAGACCTGGGTTTGATCCCTGGGTTGGGAAGATCACTTGGAGAAGAGAAAGGCTACCCACTCCAGTATTCTGGTCTGGAGAATTCCATGGACTGTAAAGTCCATGGGGTCGCAAAGAGCCGGACGTGACTGAGTGACTTTCACTTCACCTTCCTCCCTTTTGTACCTCCCTCCTACACCCCCATTCCACCCATCTAGGTCATTATAGAGCACCAAGCTGGCTAGCAGGAACCTGCTATATAACATTCTTGAGATAATAAAAGCACAAAGGTGGAGAACAGATTAGTGGTTACTAGGAGTCAGAGAGGAAGAGTGGGAAGGGAGTGAGTGTGACTGCAAAAGGGTGACGTGAGGGGTCCTGGTGATGGAACTGTCGTGTCTTCACTGCTGTGGTCACACACATCTAACCATGCAATAAAAACGCACAGAAATAAGTGCATGCAAATAAGTGCCCGTAAAACTGGTGAAAAACAAACACAGTCAATGTCATGTCAGTTTCTCAGACGCGATTCTGTACCATGCAGCTATGCAAGAAGTTCCTGTTGGGGGAAACTGGGTGAAGGCTGTTAGGATCTCTCTGCATTACTTCTTACAAGTGTGTGTAGACCTACAACTCTCTCCAAATAAAAAGCTTAATAAATAAATGTCACTCAGTTGTGTCCAACTCTTTGCAACCCCATGGACTGTAGCACACCAGGTTTCCTTGTCCTTCACTGTCTCCCAGAGTTTGCTCAAACTCACGTTCGTTGAGTTGGTGATGCCACCCAACCATCTCATCCTCTGTCACCCCCTTCTCCTCCTGCTCTTGATCTTTCCTAGCGTTAGGGTCTTTTCCAATGCATTAGCTCTTCATTTCAGTGGTCAAAGTTTTGGAGCTTCAGCATCAGTCCTTCTGATGAATATTCAGGGTTGATTTCCTTTAGGATGGACTGGTTTGATCTTGCTACAGTCCAAGGGACTCTCAAGAGTCTTCTCCAAAACCACAGTTTGAAAGCACCAATTATTTGGTGCTCAGCTGTCTTTATGATTCAACTCTCACATCCATACATGACTACTGGAAAAACCATAGCTTCAACTGTATGGACCTTAGTTGGCAAAGCAATAATAAGCTGCAAAGGACACGTCTAGATCAAAATGGCACCTGGTTTGAGACCCCCAAAGCTCTCCTTTCCAGCTTCTCTCTGGCAACTCCATTTGCTCATCCTCAGCCAGACTAGGAAGAGTATGATCTTTCCATACCCACCCCTGCGCCTGGATTGTCCCGCTTTCACCTTCTGTACTTGGTGAAATTCTTTCCTCTGTCAACAACATCCAATTCTTTCTCCAGCACTATCAACCTTGGGACTAGCCACCGTCTCTTTTCTGAACTACTGGTGTAAACTCCCTATTACTCTCCATGTTTCACCCTTATCACCAATAAATTCTGCTTTGCACGAGGCAGCTAGGGTTCGGACCACATCATGCCAGAGCCAACAATCCACCAATGGCTCCCCTTCATGTTCTGAGTTTGTTTTAATCCCTTACCCTGGCCCACAGGCTCGGCCTGACTGACCCTGACCCCCTTTTGTTAGCCTCACCCACTTGCCACACTCGCTTTCTTTCCGTCTGACAAACACATAAAGCATATGCCAGGTTTGCACTTTTGTCCTAGCTGTTTTCTATGCCTGGAGAAAAGTTTACCAAATCTTTGCATGATTGATTCCTGCTTAACTTTCAGATCTAAAATTAAATCTCCTCTTCACAGAATGACCTTCTCTGATCACTCAATCTGAAGTAACCCTTAGGGTATGGTTTATAAACAAGGGAATTTGCTTCTCCATTGGCCTTTATTTATTGTTTTTCTCTCTCCCCCCGTGAGAGCTGAGTCCTACCTATCTACTCTGTACTGGTGCCCGCAAAAATGCTGGGCACAACCTCAGTAAACACCCACTTAAAGAAACAAAGCTCCGGAGGCCTTTTATGCCTCCCCCTGCATCATTCATGGAGTCAATTACTCCCTCACCTGTGTGAGCAGCTGCCTTTTACAGGATCTCACTGGAACACTGACACAATCATGCACATGCTTGTTTACAAGACCTTGAAGTTCTATTAGGGCAGGAACCACGCGTTTTGGTTTTGAAGGCCTAGGTCCTTTCACAGTTTAAGGCCTCCCTCAATTAATATGTGATGAACGAATGACCTCACCCTCTTTTCAGAGGATGACAGCAGGTGGTCACATTCCCAAGAATACATTTAAAGCCATTTACAAGGCCAGTGATGATGGGTATTGAACAGTGTCTCACATGAGGCATGAGGGTCAGACCCAGATTGACACTTCCGTTCTCACTAAGTATGCAATTCAGCCGTGCCCTTAGCTTCTGGCCAAAGACACTCTTCACAGAAAACTCACAAAATAAAGGAGCAAAGCTGAAAACCAAAAGCACAAATGCATCTTCTAGAAAGATTTTGGGCTTCCCTGATAGCTCAGTTAGTAAAGAATCCACCTGCAATGCAGGAAACCCCAGTTCAATTCCTGGGTCAGGAAGATCTGCTGGAGAAGGGATAGGCTACCCACTCCAGTATTCTGGCCTGGAGAATTCCATGGACTGTATAGTCCATGGGGTCGCAAAGAGTCAGACACGACTGAGTGACTTTCACTTTTTTCAAAGATTTTAAACTGGAATGCTTTTTTAAAAAGCAAATCATCTAAACACCAAAGAAAGGAAAGCTCCATAATAGCAATATAACACAACTAAATCACTGATTTTCATAAGGGATGCCCAAGTGACCTTGCTTCTGGGAGGTCACCAGAGATGATGGAAACTCAGAGGTTAAAGTCAATTTGGAAACAAGTATTCCTTTTTTTAATCCACGCTAATGTAAGATCATGCTAAAGCCCTTTTTAAAAGGCATTTTTGTCGCCTGTTACATAGAAGTATAGTAATTAGATACAAGCAAAATTGAGCAACCAACAAAAAATATATAGGCCCCATAATTGGACAACAAAAAGAAAACCTTTGGAATGAGGTACCTAAAGTGTCCAATCTATGTGGATACTTCATAACACCCTCCATCTAAGTGTCTCAGTGGGATTCCAACAGGCCAGAAACACAGCTTCCCTAGAGAAGACTTACCCTGGATGTCCCCACTTCCTCCCACTTGAGGACCATGCTGCACCCAGCTCCCCTCCCCCTAGCCCCGGGGGCAGGGCCTTTGCTCAGTTTAATCACCAGCCTCTCAAGGTGGCTCAGATGGCAAAGAATCTGCCTGCAATGCAGGAGACCCAGGGTCGATCCCTGGGTTGGGAAGATCCCCTGGAGAAAGGAATGGCTACCCACTCCAGTATTCTTGCCTGGAGAATTCCATGGACAGAGGAGACTGGTGTACAGTCCATGGGGTCACAAAGAGTCAGACATGACTAAGCTGCAAACACTTTCACAATCTTGGAGCAAATCAAGACAAGAACAAAGAGATATGCCTAATTCCCTGGGACCCAAGATCTTCAAAATGGCTTTTGACTGTTTATCAAGAAGGGTGTTCATGAATACTCTTTTCTCTTTGAGCTATTCTGACACAGAAAAGAGAATCAGAAACTAAGAGCCACTGAGGGGAACACAAGAGGTGTCTGAAACACATCATTAACCCGCCAGGAGCCAGCTGTTCTTGTCGTTCAGTCACTAAGTCATGTCTGACTCTTTGCGACCACATGGACTGCAGCACGCCAGGCTTCCCTGTCCTTCACTATCTCCCGGAGTTTGCTCACACTCATGTCCATTGAGTCAGTGATGCCATCCAACCATCTCATCCTCTGTCGCCCCCTTCTCCTCCTGCTCTCAAATCTTTCCCAGCATCACAGTCTTTTCCAATGAGTAAGCTCTTCAGATCAGGTGGCCAAAGTAATGGAGCAGGGGGCAGGACTAAAATCTTCGCCAAACACTTCTCAATGAAAGCCATAGAGTATGGGACTGAGTATTTTCACCCAGCAAATAACCAGCTCTGTAATTGTTCATAACTCTCCGGGAATACAACGTGAGAGGCTAATTACCACTGGTGGCTCTGTGATGCCTTTTAAACTTGAGGTCAGAATACAGCCTGAGTGCTGTAAGGGTGATGGGCTAAGATGGGTCGGGAGGCTGTGAAAGATGGAAGATCAATATTGATTGAACTTGGTGAGCTCAAACAGGTAATTGAAGGGGCAATACTAGATAAGACCTTAAGGGCAAGTGACCAGCATCACTATTCGCCTTTTTCTTAAAACAGGAATTGGTACCTTGGAACAAGCATTGACTGGGAAGGATGGGCAGTGCCATCTGGTTTTGTGCACATCACAGGGCAGCTGTTTGCCTGTCCTTAAGTCACTAAACCTCTCTAAACAGCCGATTTTTCCCCCTTATAATCACTGAGTTCAGACCCTCCCAAGGGTCCTTCCAGCTCTTAATTCGTCAATGAGTTCAATGATAATACAGAATGATCCATTAAAACTAAAAAGTATTCTGTAACTATATGCTCACAAAGAGAATTACTGACTTATCTAAAGAGGGCAGAAGTGATTTTTATTTGATGTGGATTGAAGGTTTCATTTCTTAAACTTGATATATACAACTAATTGTGAGGCGATTTCAGTCAAATTTATTTACACAATGAGAGGTTAAACAGATGCTAGGATTGTGATTTAAATTAATACAAGCATATAAGCCCAAATTTTCTTAAAAAGCCTGATCTAAAAGATATTTAGACTCTGAACAAATAAAAACTAGAAAATAAAACCCATGATGCTAATAAAGAAGATACAATCATCATCACCACTTACAGAGGGCATACAGCCGTCAGTCTAACTTAACTCTGGTGGTAATCCTCAAGGGTCAACACCTTGAACCACCTTTTCAAAGGGAAAAGCTCTTGTTTCTCAGAAAGCTGCCCAAGGTGCAAGGCTTTCTAAGATGTGGAGCTGGAATCTGAATCCAGATTTGAGAGCTTCAACAGGTGGCTGCTAGACAAACTAGAGCAAATTGTGACCAGATGCCTTCATGCATTTTCGCAGTAACTGCCAGCAATGTTCATTCTCTCTGGACAAGGACAATTTATCGGGACAATTAAATTCTTCCTATCACATTAAAAGCAGCAGAGAAACCTAAATATCAGGTTCTTTCCAAGCTGAGAACAGGATGATTTTCCCTTTGTACCTTGGCCAGTCCACACCTTGCTTTTCTCACCCACTCATATCTTCTCTTTCACCTCCCATGCTGCCTTAACCCTCAAGGGGGGCCCAGTAAAAGTCATATTTCATCACAGACACAAGCCACTTGGTGTCTTCATCCATGCTATCACAGCATCCGTTAAGAAATCTGAGAACACCCGTCAATAAAGTGTGGAAACAATTATGACCAGACTGCTCATCACATCACTTGAGTAAGTGGATAATATTTGCTAAGTGGCTGATGGCAAAAATCATTCCAGGAAGGGAAGCAGTG
This sequence comes from Cervus canadensis, assembly GCF_019320065.1. Classification (NCBI taxonomy): domain Eukaryota; kingdom Metazoa; phylum Chordata; class Mammalia; order Artiodactyla; family Cervidae; genus Cervus; species Cervus canadensis. Next base: position 19,490,645 of record NC_057409.1, read on the forward strand.
GAACCACCAGCCACATCATCAGCAGGAAATGAGACACAGGGACACATTTCATCACTCCTGGGACATGAGTCAAAAGAATTCAATTTAGGATGACATACGTACTTAGTTCACTTGTTGAATTGCTCCAAAAAAAAAAACAAAACACAAATAAACCCACAAAACCCTACCACTTGCTAGCACTGGTTTGGTGCGAGAGATTCAGAGGAAGTCCCCATAGTCCAATTAGGAGAGAGTAAATTTTTGAATAACTCATGCATACAACCCTTTTATTCTTGCATTTTCAATTGTGATGTCATTCACATAAACTATACATTTTTCCTTCTGTGTGTAATTCAATAATTTTTGGTATATTCACAAAATTCTCTATTGTAGAACATTTTTTCACACCCTAAAGAAACCCTGTGCCCATTAGCGGTCACTCACTCTTCCTCCATCCCAAGCCCTGGGAACCACTCTTCTTTCTGAGTGGATTTGCCTGTTTTGAACACTTCATATAAATGGAATCATACATATGTGGTCTTTCATATCTGGCTTATTTCATTTATCATGTTTGCAAGGTTCATCCACGTTACAGCATGCACCAGTACTTCCCTCCCTTTTAATGGCTGAAAATTGCTCCTTTGTAAGGTCAAACCACATTTTATTCATCCATCCACCAGCTGATGGACATTTGGGTCATAGCCACTTTTCGTCTATTACAGAAATGCTGAAATGAACATTTATGTACAAGTTTTCGTGTAGACATGTTTTTATTTCTCTTGGTGTCTTCATCCATGTTATCACAGCATCCGTTAAGAAATCTGAGAACACCCGTCAATAAAGTGTGGAAACAATTATGACCAGACTGCTCATCACATCACTTGAGTAAGTGGATAATATTTGCTAAGTGGCTGATGGCAAAAATCAGTAAAACTGCTGAGTCACATGGTAACTCTATGTTGAACTTTTTAAGGAACTGCCAAAGTGTTTCCCAAAGCAACTGCAACATTTTAAATTCACACCAGCAACCTGAGGGTTTCAACTGCATCCTCACTAACACTTTTGTCTTTTTTATTATAGCCATCCCAGTAGGTGTAAAGTGATATCCACTGTCTTTTTGATTTGTTTATCCTTAATGACTAATGATGCTGAACATTTTTTCATTTATTTCATTTATTGTTTATTGTAAATTTTTTAATAGAAAAATGTCTATTCATATCTTTTGCACACTTTGGTTGGGTCATTTGTCTTTTTATTACTTAGATAAGAGTTGCTTCAAATAGTTAAAACTACAAAAAGGAATGTATTACACTCATGTTATACCAAATTTGAAATACATGTTTAAACAAACTCATATGTAGGCATATTTTACTTGCAATTTAAGTAATTTTTATCAATATTTAGAAAATGAAGTTCTATTGTTGTAATAAAAAAGGAAAATGTAAGAAGTACCAAAAGCTCTACCAACTCTTAAACACACAGTAACAAAAAGTACCAATTTAGATTTTATTATAGGAAAATAATTTCAATACTTGATATATTAATATTATTAAGTCACATATTAAGCTCTTCATTTATAGACTGGCCACAGAATTTTTTCCAATGACAAGAAAAATTCCCAATGGCTGCCAGATGTCCATCAATAATTGATTTATTGTCTTCATCTAATTTGAACCACAGACTGTTGCTTAAAGTCAAATTTAGTAACACTTCGTTACCTCAAGATTCAAAGACAAATGTCACATGCATTTATTATATTTCTTACCATTAAAATGTCTCATCAGGAATGTGACAATTCCTAAGAAGATAGAACATCTTCCTTGCATATAATTTTCAACCTTCTAATATTTCAGAGATTGTCCTATCTTGGAATCTTAGCAGAAATCATTTCAAGGTTTTAAGACAGTACTTCTTTCTCAAGCACCTCAAATAGGATTTTTAAATATTTTATTCTATATACAATTCCTAATTCCCCAATATGGTTGAGTTTTATGCATCATATCCACTACCCAGGTCCTGGTTCCCAAGTTGAGTCGACAAAATAAAAGGCAGGGGCTACCCATTGGGTGAACATGGCGAGTCTTTCCAGGGTCCAGTCAGATGGGACAAGAATTTGCTCCAAGAGTCCTTGGAGATGCACTAAACCAAGGACAACATATCTGGAAGGAAGTCAAGACGGAACGCATGATGTGCCCAACTAAAAGCGCCAGGTGAAGATGGAAGGTGGATGGAAAGCTTCACTCTCACTAGCGTCAACTCCATGAACACAGGGGTCTTACTTTTCATCTACCTCCACACATAGCATCATGTAGGCAGGCTGCAAATACTCAATCTATTATCTGCTAAACTTATGAATGAAAGTAAAGTTTGGAGCTTAATAGTTCAGGGGCTGAAAGAACATTGCGTTCTCCCCTGTGTGTGCTGAGGGCCCTGGGGAGAAGTGGCCAGGAGCCCAGTCCACATGTGCTGAGCTCAGCGCAAGCAGGAACACCAAAATGAGTGGGGAATAAACAATTCATCAAGGAACATGAATCTACATCTGAAAGAACTGCCAGTCCTCCTCTGGTTGACATGCTGTCAACATTTCTCAAGTACAGGTCAAATTTTCCTACTTCTTCATATATTTCTTTATATATTCAGCAGCTATGAGCTGCTGGTCAGATCTGGGAGGTAGCCTGTTTAATCAAGTTGTATGGGAATATAGCCATGTGCACAGTTTGCACATTATCTATGGCTGTTTTCATAATACAAGGGCTGCCCTCATCAGCCTTGTGCATACATTATACATATATCTGCAATCAGATACATAAGTATTTTTAAAACTAAGTTTGAGTTGCCCACCATGAAATCAACTGTAGCCTGTGCACAGGCAAAAAGCTAACAGAAGCAGGAAATTCAGTGTTCCCTTCTTCCCATTGTCAACTCCTCTCAGTATAGGTTTCTGCCTGCTACTGGTTGCTCTCCAACACCTTCAGATCACTGTATCTAGTATTCTTCCAGAATCCATAATTATTTCTGGGTTGGTCACACAGTAATTATTTAAAGATGGAAGTTCTTTCCTACATTTACTTCTAAATGCTATGAATGTCCAGACTCAAGGCTGTATCGCCAGCTGAGACCTTTGAGTCTCTGAAACAACCTATAGGTTTTATCTGCATATTGGAATCTGTTTATATAAACTGACCTCAACAACTTTTCATCCAACTACTTCAGCAAATGTCACTCCCACTCATCCAACTGTCTGAGCCAGAAGTCTGGGAATCATTTGGGTTGTTCTCTTACCCCTAGAATTTACACCATCTCCCCATTATCCTGGCTCAGGTCACCATCACTTGTCACATAAATTACTAAAAACCTCTTGTCTCCCTGCTTCTACTTCCATCTCTTCAGTAAATTCATTCTTCACACTGCAGGCTAAGCCGTATTTCTAAGCAAGTCTGATCACATCAATCATTTGCTTAAATCTCTTAACATCTAAACACTCTTGCCCACAACTTCTAAAGTCAAAACCCCTAAGATGGCACATCAGGTGTATGCATGCTCAGTTGTGACCGACTCTTTATGACCCCATGGACTGTAGTCCACCAGGCTCTTCTCTTCATAGGATTTTCCAGGCAAGAATGCTGGAGTGGACTGGCATTTCCTCCTCCAGGGGATCTTCCCGACCCAGGGATCCAACCATCTCCTGTGCCTCCTGCATTAAAAGGCGGATTCTTTACTACCGAGTCACCAGGAAAGCACATCTAAAATGGCAGAAGCAGCCCTTCAGGACCTGGCTTCTGTTTTTGCAATCTGATCTCTCATCATTTTGACTCATCTCGGTACTCCCTTTGAGATTCTCTCACATTTCCCCAGATTTTTTGCACTAGGTTATCTCAGTGCTTGCATTTTTCTAGGCAATAAGCTAGATGATTCTTCCTCCCTCTTCAAGACTCAGTGGGTTATTTTCATAGAAAACCTTTCTCGGTGCTCTGGTTTGAGTTAGGTGTTTCTCCTATAACCACAGCACCTGACTCTATCCTACTTACTTTATTGAGCACTTGTGCCTACATCCCCCACTGCACTGTAACTTATATTACACTGTAATTCTAAGTTTCCCTCTAAATTTCAGGACAGGCACTGTTCCTTCCTGTTTAATCCCAGTATCTTACTTGGTTCCTGGTTCACAGTCCATACTTTATATGTGATGATGAAGATAAAATCCTCAAAAGGTGCGGAGTGGAATTTTTTTTTAAGGATTATTATCTTACCACTGCCAACTCTTATTTTCTCAGAAGTTGATCCAAGAAACCCTCATTCATCCAAGCAACATTTATTGAATGCTTAGCATGTGCCCAGCCCAGCGGTGGTTATAGTTAATTCAGAGGTAACTGAGACAGAGCTATTGCTAGGGAACAGTTCACTGCCTATCGGGGATGCAAGTGAAAAAAGGAGTGATAAATATCATGCTAAAGCAGAAGCGTACATTAGGCACATGAGAAACCTTGCTGATTGTAATAGAGAGACATCAGGAATCAGCTTTTGGAGGATGAATGGTTTCCAAATAGGAAAAAAAGTTGCATTTACAAACCAATTAAGAAACAGGGTCAGGACACATCTAGGCAACCTCCTCCCGGCACAACGCCTCCCTCCTGGCTGCAATGCCAAAACATAAGTAGACCAAGCAAATAACTCCTGGGGAAAGAGTCGGCTTCTGTGGCAAGTTAACTATTTACAATGCAGAAAATGAGATACTGTCTTTTCCTTATAATAATGCCTAAGACTTCTTACAAGTCCCACATCAGTAAAGACCAAGCAAAATAAACATTCACATTCTAATGGTGGGAGTATGAACTTGGTAAAATTTCTTCAGAAGGCAATTTGGCAATGTAAATACTTAGAATAAGACCAATCCCCAAAAACCTACTCCTGGAAATTAATCTTTCAAACAGTAACATTATATAATATACACACAGATATATGGATAAGAATTTTAAAAATATTATTTGCAGTAATGCCAATGGGGCATTGGGGCATTACTACAGCCCGCAGCACACCAGGATTCCCTGTCCTTCCCCATCTCCCGGAGTTTGCTCAAATTCATGTCCTTTGAGTCAGGCAAGGGTGTAAGAAAACAATTTTAAACACGAGTTCTTTAAAATCACCATACATTATCCCTCTTCAGTCAGCTTCCTGCAACCTGGGTCGTAACTCAGCCAGCAGGGGATGTAACATGCATGCATCTTCGTCCTCTGAGCCACCATCCTTCTGAGTCACACATTCAATCCAAAGTGGACTGGCACAGTTCAATTACTGGCACCAAGAGAAAACTCTGGTGTCCCTGGGTGGTTCTGTTCTGTCTGGAGAGCTGCCTCCTCTTCTCCAGTGACTGTGAAACCTGTGTTCTTCAATTTCATCCTTCATCTTATAGCCATCAACCAACGCCTTTATGTGCTAGGAGATCAATACTGGTATGTTTCTTTACTAATCCTTCTTCATGAATAAGCCTCCGCACTGATTCTTAACTCCTAGAAACATTTAACCTGAACATTCTTAAGAAGGAACTTAATTCAGAAGTGCTTCTACATAATTTTTTTTGATGAGTGTGTATCTTTTAAGATTGTTTAGAGCAATTTTTCTAAAACAGATGGACTTTTATAAAGATTTAAAAAGCTAAAACAAAAATGACTTATCTAACATAGCGTGCTGTGGTTCATGGGATCGCAAAGAGTCAGACACGACTGAGCGACTGAACTGAACTGAACATAGTAACTAAACCAGTGCTTCTGGATCTTGAATTCGCTTACAATTCACCTGAGATTCATTAAAATGCAGATTGTGGTTACTATCCTGGGATGAGAATTGACAAGGCTAACAAGAGTCCAGGCAATGTCCAGGCTATAGCTCCTCTGCCCAAACTTTGAGTAGCAAGTGACCATAATCATCTTTAATGGAAAAGGTGAAATATACATACTTCAGAGAATTCCAAACTATTTTACGATAACTTTAAATTCAGTTACTGTTATTGACGCCTACTCTGCTTTCCACGTTCTTTCGGCCCTAGGAACCTGGAGTATTTGCAACAAGTATTCTTACACACAATCACACACAATATTCTTTATTCAAATGTTGAGGAGAAACCTATACAAAACACTGCAAATAGCTGCTTCTCCAATATGGAGTCCCCACAACACATGCTTATGAATTGTGGTGCTGGAGAAGACTCCTGAGAGTCCCTTGGACTGCAAGGAGATCAAACCAGTCAATCCTAAAGGTAATCAACCCTGAATATTGACTGGGAGGACTGATGCTGAAGCTGCAATACTCTGGCCACCTGATGTGAAGAGCCAACTCACTGGAAAAGATCCAGATGCTGGGAAAGACTAAGGGCAGCAGGAGAAGGGGGTGACAATGGATGAGATGGCTGGATGGTATCATCGATTTGATAAGACATGAGTTTGAGCAAACTCCAAGAGATAGTGAAGGACAGGCACGACTGGTGTGCTGCAGTGCATGGGGTTGCAGAGTCAGACAGGACTGACTGACTGACCATTCAGGTATAACATAAATCAAATCCCTTAGGATTATAGTGGAAGTGACCAACAGAGTCAAAGGATTAGATCTGACAGACAGAGTGCCTGAAGAACTATGGACAGAGGTTTGTACCACTGTGTAGGAGGCAGTGACCAAAACCATCCCAAAGAAAAAGAAATGCAAGAAGGCAAAATGGTTGCCTGAGGAGGGCTTACAAATAGCTAACAAAGGGGGAGAAGTGAAAGGCAAAGGAGAAAGGAAAAGATATACCTAACTGAATGTAAAATTCCAGAGAATAGCAAAGAGAGATAAGAAAGCCTTAATATGCAATGTTAATAAACAATGCAAAGAAATATTAGAGAAAGACAACAAAATGGGAAAGACTAGAGATCTCAAGAAGAAAATCAGAGAAACCAAGGGAACATTTCATGCAAAGATGGGCACAATAAAGGACAGAAACAGTAAAAGGACCTAACAGAAGCAGAAGAAATTAAGAAGAGGTGGCAAGAATACACAGAAGAACTGTACAAAAAAAGGTCTAAACGGCCCAGATAACCACGATGGTGTGGGTCACTCACCTAGAATCAGACATCTGGAGTGTGAATTCAAGTGGGCTTTAAGAAGCATTACCACGAACAAAGCTAGTAGAGGTGATACAATTCCAGTTGAGCTATTTCAGACCTAGATGATGATGCTGTGAAAGTGCTGCACTCAACATGCCAGCAAATTCAGAAAGCTAAGCAGTGGTCACAGGACTGGAAAAGGTCAGTTTTCACGCCAACCCTAAAGGAAAGCAATGCCAAAGATGTTCAAACTACCATAAAATTGTGCCCATTTAACATGCTACCAAGGTAATGCTCAAAATTCTTCAAGCCTGGCTTCAGTAGTATGTGAATTGAGAACATTCAGATGTTCAAGCTGGACTTAGAAAGGGCAGAAGAACCAGAGATCAAATTACCAACATCCACTGGATCACAAACAAGCAAGAGAATTTCAGAAAAACTTCTACTTCTGCTTCAATGACTACACTAAAGCTTTTGACTGTGTTGGAAAATTCTTAAGAGAGATGGGCATACCAGACCACCTTACTTGCCTCGTGAGAAACCTGTATGAAGGTCAAGAAGCAACAAGAACCAGACAAGGGACAATGGACTGGTGCAAAATTGGGAAAGGAGAAGGTCAAGGCTGTATACTGACACCTTGCTTATTTAAGTTATAACTTGGCCTCCTGATGTGAAGAGCCTACTCACTGGAAAAGACCCTGATGCTGGGAAAGACTGAGGGCAAGAGAAGGGGACAACAGAGGATGAGATGGTTGGGTGGCACCACCAATTCAATGGATGTGAGCTTGAGCAAACTTTGGAAGATAGTGAAGGACAGGAAAGCCTGGTGTACGGGGTCACAGAGTCGGATAAAACTTAGCGACTGAACAACACATAAAAGCAGGTCAGGCAGCACAGTGGTAAAGAATCCGCCTGCCAATCAACAGACAAGGTCCAATCCCTGGGTCAGGAAGATCCCGTGGAGAAGGAAATGGCAACCTACTCCAGTATCCTTGCCTGGAAAATTTCAGACAGAGGAGCCTGGTGGGCAATGGTCCATGGAGTCACCACCACTAAGCTTCTGAACACTCGCAGAACACATAAACTCCTCTCCCTCCCGTTTCAATTCAGGCTTAGTCCTCAGCCTTACATTCTATTCCTTCAAGGCTGACACTCCTTTATCAGTCTGTCGTACACACAGGAAAGAGATCTCTCCTACTCTCCAGAGCCCTTTTCCCTGCCCTTGATTTGCAGGTATCACCCTTCCCCCATCAGTTGCTCCAAGGAACCGGGGTGGAGTGATTCTGCATCTCTGCTGTGACAGCCGGGTTTAAAGCTCAGTCCTGCTGCTTAAATTCCTTGCACCAAGTAAACCACCACCTAGCCTGTTTCGTCTGGTAAAATAGTCATTCCTACATATAAGGTTATGAGGATAACAGGAAATGCTTAAAAAATACTCAGCAACGTGGCGCCAAATTAATATAGATTAAATGGAAGACACTGCAACACTGACATACAGCATTCAGCACAATTTTTCACCTGAGAAATCCTCAACCATTACTTAAAAAGTCAAAACTTCTCTGCATTTAAAAAGATAGCTCTGAATGAGAGAAACTGAAAATAGTGGCCACAATATTAAACTATATGGTGGTGTTGTTACCTGTACTTTCAATCTACAAAATACAACAGTTTATGCTCAACCTAACAGCTATTATTATGAAATGTCTAATTCCAATTTCCAAAGCTAATTATTCTCTAAACATATATTCCAAATGGCTGACGGGAATCATGTTCTACCATTTGGAAGAGATTTCTCTATAAAGCTGGGGAACTGGCATCTAAATTACCTGCTCACTGAATGCCGGTTAATGCAGAATTTAAGACTGAAAAACAGGAAACTTGACTCTGGGTCAGTACCTTTCAATCCTCAAGTTCAGTTTTAAAAGTTAGCATATGATTAAAAAAAAAAAAAAAGAATTTGAATCTTTCTTCACCTACTAAGACTAAACTATAGTCTCCCTCTAGACGGAGGGGAGGGGTGGGGACAGTAGTGGTAGTGGAGTGAAATTACTGATTTAGAGGAAAATAAACTTTCTTCTGGGTTTTGATGATTAATGAAAGTAATTTAAACAACAAAAATGTACAGAATTGGGACACAAAAAATAATGGTGACTACTACCAGGAAATAAGATTAGAGGTATAAAGAACCAAAGATAGTTTACTACATGCCTTTTAAATTTCAATAGGTAGTAGAGAAACTAAAATCTAATTACAAAAACCACGGTCTTAAAAATCAAGCTAGAACAGTATGAATTTCAAGAAAAAATGTCATCCTTTGAGGATGGGGAATCAGTATTGGAAATTCAGTAATAAATATGTGCTTTTAAAAAACAGATGCTTTGTAATTTAAAAAGCAAGGAGAAAGTGACAAAAGTTGCTATTAATGTACAACTAATGGAACAAAGAAAGTAAGGTTGGAAGTATATGTATCATGTGCTTAGCAGGAACAAATGTGCATGACAAAAGGAAAAAAATGTTATCCTTCAGTGTTCCAGATGTCCTGTTATGTTCTGTGACCATCAAAGGAAAAAGGCTACTACTTTCAAATGATACATAAATCCAGGAGTCTTTATTTTGAAAAAATTCTTCCAACAATGTTTCACAATGAACAATAAATCAAATATATCTACCATATATTTGAAATGAAAATTGAAATCAACCTGTTTTTGCCTAATACCTAAGACCACCTCTTGCAATTAAGACTGGTCTTCATAAATCTTGTCATATTAAAACATCTTCCAAGACATGTTCTGCTGATTAAAAGGGCCTCGGCTCTTTCTTTCAGATTTCTCAGTTATCTCACTCCCTATTCTTAGCCTTAAATGCTGATATTATTTCTCATAAACTATTCCAAAAACCAAGACTTGTCCTTGACTAAGGATAAACACAAATAAAGAAATTCTCGACTCTATAATCTTGTGAGGAATGAAAACTGGAACTTTCAGTTATTACCCAAGTCTTTTCTAAGGCAAAGGGAGTTAACTTTGGAGAAGTAATAAATAAAACATGTGGTTGTGCCAAAAGATTTTGCCAAATAAAATTCTATGTTCTCATCTCAAAAATAAGGTATATTCTAAGCTAATGTAGATAAGGAAAGGCGCAATACCAACAAGTAGTAATAGAAAATAGTCCCAAACCTTGAACGTTTAGAAACTTCAAGGGTCATGGAAAAATTAAAATTAAGGTGCTAAATAGATGTGAACTTGCACAATCTTCAATGAACTAACTGAAGGCCTTCACAGTTCAATTAAAAAGTATGAGATTTTTCTAACATCTTATTTTAAGACAGTCATACTGAATCTGCAGTTGAGATTCAAAATTGAATGATATCTATTTTATTGAGCTTAGGGTCAGGCAGATTCATGACAAACCTTCATATATGTATAAGGACATTCTCATTTTAACAATGTTTTTAAGTAGAAAAACTCTATAAACAAACATTCTTCAAAAGGGGCATCCATATAATGAAATCTTGGAGCTCCAAAGAGATAATGAATTAGAGCTGGATGTGTAATATGGAAAAATAACCAAGTTAAAGAAAATCAAATTATAAAACCATACATTTAAAATAACAGAGGACAGAAAGAGGCATATATATAGAAAGAAAGAAGTATATAAAATAAATGATAACATTTCTGAAAGACTATACAAAAACACAAGTAACTGTATTTCCCTGGGATGTGGGAGTAGAGTCACAGGAAGGAGACACACTTTTCCACTTTACACCCCTTTGTATATTGCATAATTTTTAAACATCATAAACATGTATATTTTGGTAACATATAAAAAACCCTTAAAGTCTTTAAAAAACCTGATTGTACCCACAGCATTCTATGAAACACTGGGTAACATTAATTCACAATCCTTTCCTGCCTTTTACTTAATGGTTATTTAGTCAAAATTAGAAGGCTTCTGGGTTGTTCGCTTTCTCTGTCCCTCAAGATTGAGGGAAAAAGGTGAGAATTCAAGTTTTAAATCTCACTGGTTAAACTGTAATTTGGATAATATCTATTGAAGATTCCAGAGAACCAATTAAGAAATTAACCAATGAACATCTGAATCACCAATTAAAATACTTTATCTAGGATCACTTTTCCTGATTACAAAAGCCTGAATCTTTAAACTCCATAGTCCTGTGAGTTCAATAACCGTAGATTTCAAAAATATAGTTAAGTATGTTGAATTTTCCTCCATTGGCATAAAATAAGCAAAATACATAGAGCCTATCAAGTTTGAAAGGAAATACATTTTTGGCAAGAGTCTTCACCAGAAAATAGCATCATAAATTCAAATCCTACAGAACTGACTCCAAAATCAGAACAGTTAAGAGCTGGCATAAGAGCCCTTTTATGTCTACTAAGGATTTGCCAATTCAAAGGCCTTAAAACGTTTTTGAATGTTTGAGGCTCAGAAAATTGAGAGTAGTAGGCTAGTGGCCACCTTGAGAGTACGAACACCCTTCAAACTACACAAAATTCAAGTTTTTAAAACACTGTGATGGTCAAACAAAACACAACTGCAGAGAGTTCAGAGTATATGCCATAAATGTGCAACCTCTACATTAGAACAATAATTGGGACTTTTTAAACCAGGGTTTTCACAACACTTGGGTCTTTCCAGATTAAATACTTCAGTGCCCACTACACTTCTACAAGTAATTACTATGTTTAGTCGTTCAGTCGTGTCCAACTCTTTGTGACCCCATGGACTGTAGATGGCCAGGATCCTCTATCCACGGGATTCTCTAGGCAAGAATGCTGGAGTGGGTTGCCACACCCTTCTCCAGGGGATCTTCCCAACCCAGGGATCAAACCCAGGTCTCCCAAGTTGCGGGCAGATTGCAGATTCTTTACCGTCTGAGCCACCAGGGAAGGCCTAAGTAAACTAGTGTTCAAATGCTTACTGAATTAACAACACAAAAGGCTCTTCAAATACTACATACAATCACCTAATAACCAATAAACTTAATGAACTGGGTTGTGGAATTACCCATCAAGTGCCCTGCTGGAGCTGGCCTGCAAAGTGAGACCGGTGTGTCTAACTCCAAGTTTAATTCAATTAACATCAGACTGGTAACTGAAATCAGCCATGGTGAGAGTATTAATATCACATATATCAGTAAACACTACAGAAAGTGAAAGTGAAAGTGAAGTCACTCAGTCATGTCCGACTCTTTGCGACCCCATGGACTGTAGCCCACCAGGATCCTCTGTTCATGGGATTCTCCAGGCAAGAATACTGGAGTGGGCTGCCATTTCCTTCTCCAGGGAATCTTCCAAGAACAGGACACTTTTTCACGAGAGAAAAGCATTCACCAGCACAATATATGACCAGCACATCTTGGTCGTATATTCATTTGTTCAAATATACCACATAAAATTTTTAATGAATGACATGTTTTAAAATATACAAGGAAAAAGTTAACTAATGAATATAAACTCAATACAATAAGCTCATTTATAACACATTGTAGTAACAGCACCCTTTCAAAAGTAATTTTACTACTGTCTAGGGCAGAGACTTAATAGTTGGAATGTTTCACAAAATAGGAGTTATTGTGATACTTCAAATGTCTGTTTAGTTTAAAACCTGACCCACTATTTACCCCCATGAATTTACTTGTCAAGTTTAAATAAAACCCTACAGAATAAACTACTGATTTCAGCAAATTATGAATGGAATCGAAATTTAAAACGATTTTTATTAGGTATATAGGATATAGAAAGAGATTCTCTTAGAATTTCATACGATTTTTTAAAAATCTGCTTACACATAAATGTGAGAGCGTCTTAATCCAACAATAAAATACTTGCTTCCCAGAGCAAAAGCCCTGTCATTAGCCTAATGCCTTGCTTCTTTCATCCTTAAAGTATGAGCCCACTTTAAGGACCATATGAGATTTTTCATACATGAAAAACATTTAGCCAAGTTTCTGATACACTAAAAGAGCCAATAAACCACACTCTGTAATACCATCACCATTATTACTTTCAAGTCATATAGTTAAAGAAATATATCTTTATAAGGTCCCAGAGAGATTAACTTTCTGATATAAATCTGAGACTGCAAGTGGAGGCCAAAGATAAGGTGAGTCATTCTGAATGTGAGTTTGGAGCAGGAGCACAAACATATGAACAAAGAGGCCCAAGAAGCAAGGCACAGGCCGGCCTGAGGACAGCAGCATGTCTTACTGTATGCCAACAGCAGCAGCAAGAGGTGACTGACTATGTATCATAAACTACCTTTTACAAAGTCACTATGTCTTCAAAAGAATTTAAAAACATTCTGTTGAAATGAGAAACAACAAGAGTTTTTTTCTAAAAATGGACAAGGTATAAAAAAACCACTGGGGGAAAAACCCAGAGCAAATTTCCTTCTTAAGAAGTAAACACATTCCTTTAACTGTAGCCGACATCTTGGAAGGTAATGATTTTTGTTAGAGAAATCCTATTTTCATTCCAATATATATATATACACATACATACACAAAGTTAAAATTCTTTGTTAACTATAAACACAGGAGAGATAAGAAATTATTCTTCATTTTTGGATGTTCTTTAGCAAGGTGTAATTTTAAAATAGCTATCTGACAATCTCCCAAAAGAATACCACAATTTCAAAGTGGTCAGAAGAGTAAATAATTCCAAAATAAGTATTAATATCCAAGAGCCAGAACTTGGAATATTCCTTTTAAAAATGAGATATTCACCAATTTCATCATTACTGAAATACATTCAAATAAAAATCAAAGGAAGAAAATCCAGAATACAACATTTTAAAAGTTTGCCATTTCAACTGAAATTAAAATTTTTCCCAACAAGCCAACAAAAACACTGAGAAGTTCAGGGAACAGTGTATTTACCCTACAACTAAACATCACTGTCACAGAAAATACAGATTTAAAGTGTTGTGCAGCGGTTCTCAAACCACTGTAGCCTGAGAAACACCCCAAGGGTTCCCCTAAAGCCCAAAGTCAAAACTATTTTCAGCATACTGAAATGCTGTCTGTTTCACTCGTGGTTTCACAAGTGCACGGTAGAGTTTCCCAGTGCCTACACACCATGTCACTTAAAAGAACTGCAATGTGAAAGTAGTATGAGAATCCCACTGCTTCTACTGGGCCAGGTTTTTAAAGAGATGTGCAAAATGTAAAACAACGGTCTTCTGTTTGTGGAAAACAGTTATTTGCCATAAAAAATGGTATTTATGTTAATGTATAATGAGTTTATTATTGTTACATTTATATGAATAAATATGCTTTAAAAATATCTCAGTACTAATTTCTAATACAGCAAATACTGAGCAATACAAGCTATATAAACAAAAGCTTTTTGGAGATCTTCAATAACTTAAAAGAGTTAATAGTCCTGAGGCCACAATGTTTGGAAAGCAGCCAGTTAGTTATTCTCTTCATTTTACCAACTTATAGGAACTATACCAACGAGGATATATGTTGGGAGCTGGGGCAACTCAGAAGTAAAGCAAGCACTGATATGCTTCTTCAAATTTACAGAAAGAATTTTTCTGCGGAAGCAAGTGACTACCTGATCTCTATCTTCACAAAAATAAGAGTAAGATATACTTTTAAACTAATCAATAAAGTTTGTCACCCTAAAAGAAAATTTTCTTTCCTGAGCAAACACAAAAGGAGAGAGGATGACTCAACCAGTAAGTCAGGAAAAACTGTGTCTTCACGTTGCTACCACTGAGTATTTTCTCCTCTTCACTGTTCAACACAGTTCTGATAGTCCATATAAAACCAGAAGCAAAAAAAAAAAAAAAAAAACCAGAAGCAAATCTGAACATGAAAGTCTGAGGATTCAAATCCACATTAAAGTTGGATCACTTCTTACACTAAGCATTTTGATTTTATAGCATTCAAAGTCAACAAGAGTTTCCACTTAATTACAAACCTCAAGGTTTACCCAGAAAAAAATGGTCTTTAAAATTATTTTAATAACAATTGTTTAATTTACTTATTTCTTAGATGGAAAGCCTGGTAGGTTAACTGGGTAATGGCCTTCAATGGTATAGCATAACTTGACACAAGAGTTGACTGAGACCCAATACAATCTGAAACATAGGAATTCAAAGACATCTCTTAAGTATTCCCTTCATGAGGGGGCTGGAAGGTGACTCCAAAAATTTGAAGAGATTTCAAGTATACACTAACACACACCCAGACCTTTGCAGCATTCATTTAATTCTAAGAGAAGAGGCGTACTGCTCAGAAAAGGGGCAGAGACTTCCCAGTCTGATCAAAGTAGTTCAGACAACTATACATTCAGCCAGATATGCACTGGACAGCAGTGCTTCAAGAAGTTTAAAACTCAACACAGATTTTACTATACTATGAAAACAACTCCTGTAGTCACCATTTGAAAAGGTATTCAGCACGAATAATGTTTGAGGAAACTGATGTTCACCTCTTTTAATACCAAAGCTTTAAAAACAATTTTAAGTATTGTAAGAAAACTTTTCAAATACGTATTACATATTTACATATTCAATTTCACCTTTTCTTGATGACACAGAGTCACAGTAATAGGCAATTTTCAGAAGATGGTGTATATAGTGATGCCCTCTAAACTGGGCTGGCTGTCCCTATACTAACTAGTCTTAGACAGTGTATGCTTGCCATACATTCTATCTCCTTCGTTTCAAGCCATAATTTCTGAACTGTTAATATGCCATGGTCTGGGAAATCTAATAAATCAAAATTTCACATAAAAGCATAGCTCTAACATATGGACTTTGTGACTTCTGTGGGCTGCTCAAAGGCATTAAAAAAAAAAAAACTATTACAAGTTTTTCAGTTGTGTTCTGTTTTGATGAGATTGCCAGATTATCACTGGATGAATGAGGCATTATATAAATATTTAATCAAGTTCACTTGAATATTAACATAAAGATATAGCTAAACATTAGTATCACTGCCTTTTTAAACAAAGTATTCTATAACTTTAAGGTAACACTGGGTTCCAGTTTCTTTCCACTAGAAATGAACATAAACAAATGTCCTATTAATATCAGTTTGTCCAAAGAAAAAAAACTGAGATGCAATCATGTCACAGTTAATACATGTCTGCTTCCAATACATTCAAAGACAATATTAAAAAAAAAAAAAATCAATAGTTAAAATAAGCCTTTTTGCAGTCTGAGAATTTAAGATACTTAAAAAAATTTGTAAATACACATACATGCAAATTCTTCATATATACAAATTTTCACAAAATTAAGAAGTTGCAAAGAAATTAGAAGAATTACAGTGAATCTAACAAGCTACATTAAATGCTTTACCACTGACATATTCCTAAACATAGCAGTCATAGTAGTTTTAATAAATTTTCTACATGGCCTTTTTATAAAATTTGCTTTCAGACATAAAAGTTAGTCACTAGAAGTCTTCTGAAACTCTAATTTAAGAATTCAAGATGTTCTCAATTCACTACTGATATTTAAGGCCACTTTGGTAAAGGCATTGCAGCAAGAACACAAAACAATAGCATATTTTCTAGTATTTATTTTTTTTCACCTGCAAACTGTTGCAAAACATGATCAGCTTTATTATGCAGACAGGTATCCCTCTACATTTTTTAAAGAATTTAGGCATGTATAAACAGAAGAGCTCTTCAGAAAGGAAAAATTCAAGAATGACTAAAACCTTCCAATTTTGACTTTATAACTTTCCAGTAGCAATGGTTAAAGTGATTTTAGGTCATTCATTCCCAGATATAAGACAGCACCTTAAAAGTGGCTGATCTATTTCCCCAGTAACATTTCTCACATAACAATGTGTTAAAGTTACAAATACTGATATGCACAAATAGCTAATTTCTAAGAAAAATATGTACAGTACTGCAGCATAATGAATGTGGTATCTGCAATAACTTAATATTAGCCAATTTTTAATATACATGATACCGCTACTTTTTTTTTTTTGCCAATTCACAGGTTAAAAGTTGTTACTGGAGCCCTCTGTTTTGCACATATTACCTGGTGTTTAATACACAATGCAGGCTTTTTAAAGACTTCTCTTGTGTTTAAAGCTAAGATCAGTGAAACAAGACAACAGTGCAAGAGGCGGAGAGATGTAATGTGACCATGTAAAAGTTCGTTCCAGTGAAGTGTCTATATAAGGCTATAAGAAAGGATTGGTTGATGAGCTTCCTGTTGGAAATTGTCCTGTTGGTGCACCAGTCTAAAGGAAAACATAAGACAAAATAAATAAACAGACAAGAGTGTGTGGGAAAATAATAATATTTTTAAATTAACAGTATTTAGATTAAGTATTATTAAGTGAAGTCGCTCAGTCATGTCTGACTCTTTGCAAACCCATGGACAAGAGTATTGGAGTGGGTTGCCATTTCCTTCTCCAATTTAGATTAAGGTTTTATAATTACTGGCAACCATATTTATTCATTCCTATTATTAAGGCAGGAGAAGGAGGCAACAAAGGATGGGATGGTTGCATGGCATCACCGACTCAATGCACAGGAGTTTGAGCAAACTCCCGAGAGACCATGAAGGTCAGGAAGCCTGACACGCTTCATTCTGTGGGGTCATAAAGAGTTGGAACATGACTTAGTGACTGAACAACAATTACTGTTATTAGCAACATTAACACAGCTATAGGTTACCAGGCACTGTGTTTGTGTCTTTTATATCCATTACTTCACATAATTCTGTTAACAGATTCCAAGAAGGGATTGGTCCTAAAAAATACATTTACAACTCAAACCAAATCTGACTCCAAGATTCCTTTTTCATCGTGGTACTAAATCGGCAGCCTCTCATAAAGCAGAATTTTGATAAGAAAGCATACAGGTTTCATGTCTGCAACAGTTTACTGTCAATGTTTTGCTTTCCAGCTGATTAATGTGTTTTCTTAACTCAACAAAGGATTGTGCACAATGGCTGCCTCGATTTGTACAATCTTGCATTTGGGCGGAATCACATCCTGCTTTTCTCACTCTGAAAACAAAAACAACGCAATGACTTACAAAGTGCTTAAAACTGCATCTCACTTACCATAAAAGGATTACTAGACACTCCAGCAGCTGCAACTTGACCAAAAGGGGTTACCACTGGCTTTGTTTGTCCAAATGCTGCAAAACCTGCACCTTGTTTAAAAAAAAAAAAAACAAAACCCCAACAATTATAACCTATACCTTTGAGAGACAATCAAGGAGTTTCAGAAAAATCCCCACCAGAGCAACAATAATTAAAAAAAATCAATGTTAACTTGTTGAGTCTCATGTTCTTCAAAGTTAAGTTAGAAGTTTCAGTGGCATGTCTTAAAGAGCTTACTTCGACTCCCCAGAAGTGGTTAATTCCAGTCTGTCCCAGCTATGTAAATTGCTGACAAAGGATTTAATCAAAAAATGAGTCTGTACTACTTAAGAGGGGCTGTGATCCAGGGATTTCAAACTTCAGCAAATGAATAGCCAAAAAGCAAACAAAAAAATCCACCCAAAACAAAAAAGACAACAACAAAAACAGAAACAAAAACTGAAAACACTCTAGTGAATCTCCCTGAAAACAAGTAACAAACTCGAACTACAATACAGTTACCTTTAGTCTATGTCATCACCACCACCACCAACAAACAACAAAATATATACAATAAATGGAAAAAAATTAAACAGTTCTCCAATGCAAAGCAAACACTCTAGGTCTATAAAGTTTCCTTTTAAAAGCAAGAAGCATACTATAACACAGAACATACAAGAAAGATACTGGACATCCTGAGAAAGAAGAGGTACTCTTTAGCCTCAGATTACTCCCAAATCTGTAATCTGGTCGCAAAAACTTACTAAATCACTCAATTTTCTGTGGCCTAACTCACCAAAGGTGTGAATATCTGTGTAATAAACACTCAGTAGATAACACTAGAGCATTCTTTAGATAAATCTTTTTGTCCAAACATTCAAGTTATGATAAATAAAGGACACCTGAACTTGGCACCAGCCAAATGTTAGCTCTTACCATTGGGCTGTTGAGAAAAAGCTGTCTGTTGAGGAAAAGCTGCTTGGGCTGGGAAGGCTGGCTGCTGGAAGCTGCCGCTAAAGCTGGTGGGAAGACTATAGGGAGCGGGAGTCCCGAAGCCAGCAGGCATGCTCATGGATGCGGTGCCAAAGGTTGCCGCTGGTGGGAGAAGGAAAGGCTGATCACTCACAAACGAAAAGGGAGGTTGGCTATCCTCATACTCAGCAATGTAAAATAGACATCATTTACCTTAAAAATAGAAAGATGTAGTTTAAATCCCAAAACTCCAACAAACTTAATAGCAAGTTTTAGTGCCATATTTTAATGTAAGCTGTAAAGCTATCATTTGAAATCATAAGCAAACCTCTCCAAGTAATTATATAAATTTGAGTCTAAATAGCAGTCTACTTTTAAAGTCCATCATCATGCAATTCACATTTATACTTGTATATACATTTTTAAGTTTTGCTTTGTTATACACAGTAAAATAGTCAAACATTTAATAATATCTAGTGAACTGTCTGCTATAATGTAGTATACGTATTCCTGGAAAAACCTCTGCAAAATAGTCCACTTAAAAAAATAAAACTTACAGGAGAAACAGGGTCTGCAGCAGGCCACTCAAAACCTATGCAGCTTTGTAACCATAGTCAAAAAATGGATGGGGGATAATCCTAATAAAAACATTAACATAATTAAACTATATGGACTCCCATTCTTTCTTTGAAAAGTATAAATAAACGAAGATTTCTTTGCATAAGGGGTGTAAGGAAGATAATATTAGGACCAATGGGTTATAGAAACTGGGACAAAGTACACAAAAACTGAACAGAAAGTGAAATAGGCATTCTTAAAAGAGGCAAAGAATGTAGGGATTAATGACACTGTACCCAATAACTACCATGGCCTGCCATATCTAGTCACCAAAACGTCATGGAATGAAGCATTCATTCACAGGTTGGGGAAATCTGTGTGTGAACTACAGTTATATATATATATATGTATATATATATACATACATACATACACACACACACACACACACACACACACACACACATGGTATGCTGCCATCACCCCCCACTTACAAATGACTTATAAATTCACATTATTATTACATTACTCATATAAAAACACACATAGTAGCAGAACGATATATTACTTTTTGCTAATGATTCAAAACAGAACCTTTCAACTATATGTTCTAGGAAAGAAGAGCCAACAATGTTGCTTTTACTACAGAACACTAGCAATTACACAGTTAAAGCATTTTCAGCATTGTTATCAAACAACATAATTCATTGCATTTTCTGATTCTAAGAAAAAAAATTACCAACTTGAATGCTGACTTAAGGCACTGAAATTAATGCTACACATGCTATATAGAATTATCTTTTATTAAAAAATTAAAAATCTGTTATGGATGTTGCTCAAAGTAATTCTCATAATCCTGATATTTGTAACAGTGCAATTCTCCTCAGTGAACCTAATTAGATCGTAAAATTTTAAGCATTACTTTTTATTATTCATAAGAAAAAGGAAACTAAGCCACTGGGAAGCAAGTGAATTAAAGAATAATAAGCACACTGCAAGGGAAACAGAAGGGTTTCAGAGCAGACAACAATACACTGACATAACTTTGACAGATCACTTTTCAAGAAAGCAGTATAAAGCAAAAGTTGGCTACAGTTAAGCAAAGCCAAACTCCATGGAATAATGTGGTAAAATGGTTTGGTACATAGAAAAGGTGTGTCACTCAAAGTACTATGAATTCAAACTTAAGAAAAATAATCAAAAAAGCTATTAACATTCTAATGTGACCATGGAGGTAAGCAATATGCTTTTCAATATTAAAACATAAATTACCACAGAAGATTTTCATGTAACTTTAAAATATAAGTTATTCCCAATGCCACACATCCATGCCCACTCCATTTTAAAACATGGAAAAAACTTAACTTCACATGCAGGGATCCAGAACACTAGCAGAAGCTTCCACAAGCAGGTAGACAAATTGCCACACAAACCTAGGTATTAGCTGTGGCCACCTACCAAAATGAGCGTGAGGAAACACTTGAGAATGCATTGCTCCAGAAAGGCCTTATGGAAAGCCATAAAGAGACCAGTGTCAATTAAATTATGAGTAACTATTGTCAAAATAAAAGTAAATTTGTTTCATTAAAAAATTCAAAAATTAGAATACACTTACAAAGGAGATAGCATAAGAATACATAATAAAAACGCACCCACAGAGTCCTTACCTCAACTATATTCATGATACTAGTATTTACACTATTTGAAACAAAGAGATTAGAATAATACCAGAAAAACAAATATCAAACAAAGAAACATTTACGAAATCCAGCTTTTAAATAAACACTAACATTTTTTTTTCACGTGAAGATGCAACAATATACATAAAATGATTTTCTAGGCCTTACCAGTTACACCCAAAAATGCTATTCATAGAATCATCTAAAATGATCTAGCATTTACCTTTTAGCATTTAAAAGTCAAATCTCAGAGAAAGCACCTGAATAATGTTTGTTTTATTTTCAACTCCATACCTTAACTAGAAACTAGTAAAGATAACTCAAGTGAACAAATTACTCAGGGAATATTAGTCAGTGGACTCCATTAAAAAGGTGAGCAGCACTTCAGTTTAAAATATGACGGCTAAAAAGAGAGAGAAAAGAGAAATTCATCCCGTGCAGATCTTAACCTGCATGACTGAGGTCAGACAGGTTATATGTAAAGAAAAGTACCCAACAGAAATCAAATTTAGGTTAAGTACTAGAACCACTGTTTAAACTATCCAGAGTGGCACTGTTTCTAAAAATACATGTCCATGCATTTTAAAGAAGCATACTTAACTAACTAAATTTGGGGGAACAACAACAACTGAGATATGAAAGTCGTTTTGAGTCTTGGTTCTGTTGTTTTCTAACTACAGGACACCACAACTTCTTTAAGCCTGTTTCCTCATTTGCAAACAAGGGATGGAGAGGCAGGTACAGTAGTACCTAATTTACAAAGCTGCTGTGATTAAAAGTACTACAGAGTAAATATTCAATGAATCTGTTATTATTTCTTGCTAACTTAAAAGATGCTGTTTATAGGTTGTTATAAATTCAACAAAAGGTTGACTGAGGTGGAAGGGTTCTATGATAAACAAGCTCGGTCACTTTATGTTTATATCCATTCTTAGAGCATGTTATAAGCTCTGAGAAATCGTGCATTAATAATACTGGTTCAATTTTGTGTTACTAACTCAGCACTTCCCATATGCTTTTGGGCACAGAACCCCTTCCCATGAAGCACTGTGATAATATCACCTCAGGAGACATGTTCTACATAATACACTTTGGTAAACCTGACTTTTAGTCAACACTGATTGTTAACTGGTATTAATTGCAATACTCAATCTGTAACAATGATGCCTAGTCCTGGGCTGCTATCAAAATATTTTAGACTTGTTTTTAATAAGCTTTTTGATATATAATTCATATATCATATAATTTGTCAACTTAAAGGGTAAAATTCAGTGTTTTGTCCTTTTTTAAAAACACATTCACCAGGTGTACAACCATCATCACAATTTAATTTTAGAACATTTTCACACAGCCCCCCGCCTCACTAAAAGAAATTCCACACCTATCAGCTCTCCATTTTGCCCCATCTCCTTTCTGTCTCTATAGGTTTGTCCATTCTGGACAGGTTATAAATAGAATCACACATTATATGACATTTTGTGACCAGCATCCTTTATTTTCCCTGCTGTTTTCTAGGTTCATTCACGCTGTACAATATATCAGTACATCAAAAAAAACTCCACTGTACAGCTATACACATTTGCTTTATCCATTCATCAGTGGATGGGCACCTGGGATGTTTCCGTGTTCAGTTGTGTCCGACTCTTTTGAGACTCCAAGAACTGGAGCCTGCTAGGCTTCTCTGTCCATGGGATTTCCCAGACAAGAATATTGGAGTGGGTTGCCATTTCCAATTCCAGGGGATCTTCCTGAACCAGGGATCAAATCCTCGTCTCCTGCACCGCAGGTGGATTATCACTAAGCTACCTCAGCTGAGCCAAGACTGTTTCCACCTTTGACTACTAGGAATAACGCTGCTGTAAATATTTGTATACAAGTTCTTGTATGGATATATATTTCATTTACTTTCCTGTAAGTGAAATGAGTGGAACCAGTGGAAATAGTGCTGATTTAGAAACTCTCTGGGGCTAATACTAGTCATTGGTTAATCAGGCAAATCCACCTAATTGGTCTCCACCTAAGTAATAAAATGACGATGCTTGGCTGGATGCTACCATGATTCTTTTGGTTCTACATTTCTACAAGTTTATTTCTTTGTGGGGGGGGCGGGGGGGGGGCGCGGGACTTTAAAAATCATTCATTTATCCAGTAAATGAATATCAGAAAATAAAGGGTACTCATTCAGGGGCAAAGGAGAGATTTAAGAGTTTTAAGAGAAATGTCCTAATAATTGAAAACTATAAAATTATATTAACTTTATGAATTAAAGGGTTCAAGGACTCTAGAAAAACAGAATGCTAAATATTATAGAATCCTAAAAAAAAAAAAAGTCTTAGGCCACATTGGCCCATCTTTTGAAGGTTTCTATGTAACGTGGTAAAAGGTGGCCCAAAAGCTATTAAACGCAGGAAAAAAATTATTATTAAAATGTGCATTTTAAGAATGAAATGTATCAGCAAATCTTTCTAAATAGTTTGCAGAGAAATATTATTCAATACCTCTTTAAAAAGCTACCTCAAATGGAATTTAACAATGCTAATATATTTGAGAACAACAACAAAACCTATTTCCTAAAGAATACTAAGTTTGATGATATAAAACACTGGAAGTACTTAAGCATAGTGTTGTTTATATTTCAGCTTCAATAAAAACATATTACATAGGTAACATTTACTTTGACTTAGTCAATTCAATAAGATGATCAATGTGATAAATCAAAATGGTTTACAACAGAAAAGATATTTTACCTTGAAATAAAACTTTGTGGACATAATAGATTCACCTTTCAATAAATTTTGCCTAGACTAATATTAAAACTACTTCATATTATTTTGTAAAGTAATCAGCCTCCAACTAATAAAAATAAATGGGAAAAAAAACTACTTCATATTATCTGAACAAGCTTTTTGAGATATAATTTTTACACTTTACTTTGTACACTTTACATTATTTCATGTCTTATATAGAACCTTAACTTAAAGGACTTTTGTACTCTAAATAACGGCAGGGGTGCTCTTAATAACAGAACCAGTCTGGAGGTACAATCACAAAAGAAAAATAACAGGAATGATTTACTGAATATATGGGCTTCCCAAGTAGCACTAGTGGTAAAGACCCTGCCTGCCAATCCAAGAGATGTAAGAAACACGGCTTCAATTCCTGGGTTGGGAAGATCCCTTGGAAGAGGCCATGACAACTATAATATTCTTCCCTGGAGAATTCCATTGACAGAGGAGCCTGGCAGGCTACAGTCCATAGGGTCAAAAAGAGTCAGACACAACTGAGCGACTAAACACACACAGACAGACAGAGACACACACACACACACACACACACACACACACCCCAACAAGCGACTAAACACACACACACACACCCCCCAGCGATATACAATAATGCAAAGACAATGCAAAGTGATCTGCATCATCTAATTCTCACAATATCCCTGACAGAAGTTCACATTCTACAGAAAAAGACAATAAAGTTCAGAGGAGTTAGATCAACATGACCTTGGTCAAGGTATAAAATGTTTCCATCCTTCAGTTGTCAAATGGGGTTATAAAAATAGCTATAGACATCTCAACAGTTATTATTATTACTGCAAATAATGTATTTTCCTATCACTTTTCCTCCATTCATTAAAAAAATAATATACAGAAAGCATTTTTAGGATTACCTAGTAAGTAAATACTAAACCAGGATTTGAACACAAATCTGGCTGTATCCAAAACATACGCACTTAACTTCCCTGAGCCTCAGTCATCTCAGCTGTCAAAGAGTGATTAAAACATTTGATGAAGAGTTAAGAGGACTAAATGAGACAATGTACAAAACCCCATGTCATGAGACATTTTAAAAATTCATTTAAAAAGTCAAAATAATATGCTCTGAAACAGAAATACCATATACATCATCAGTAATGAATAGTATATTTTTTCCAAAACACAACAGCAATCTGAAATAATCACTGATTATGTTTAAGCATACTGTATTTATATGTACTTGAATGAAAATAAATCATTAAATTATGTGCAAAATTCAAATACTTATACAACATGTATTCCATGAGATAGCAACAGATTATGAATGAAGACATTATATGAAAATGGAAGTTATGGTTCAAACTTCCAATATTACAGTTCTCAACCTTGCCAATGACAAAAAGATGTGCTAGTTAATTCTTAATGGTGCAAATTTATTGTGATGTTATAAGCACCTTACTCTCTCAAAATATCACATCAACATATG
This sequence comes from Cervus canadensis, assembly GCF_019320065.1. NCBI lineage: Eukaryota > Metazoa > Chordata > Mammalia > Artiodactyla > Cervidae > Cervus > Cervus canadensis. The sequence continues at coordinate 19,516,248 of NC_057409.1, forward strand.
CTATAAGTCAAGTTTAAGGCTTTAGTTCTAAAGTTATCTAAACCTAAAACCCGACAAATTCAGCTTAATGGGCACTGGGTCATACTACATGCACCTGCTAACACTCCAAGGTACTGACAAATAACTCTGGTGTTCAGGGTAATAAGACAAAAATCAAAGAGGCAAAATATAAGAAATATGTAGCTAGCTTACAATATGAATCAAAAAGAAAAAATAGGGGGAGGGGTAAAGAGGATTTTTTAAAAAAGTATAAAAAGAAAATATTCAAATTATTATATCCCAAATTAAACCAGTTTCAACAACCCCCCAAAAATGTTAATAACCCTAAAAGAGATATGCACTGGAAAAAGACCTCATTATCAACATCTCATGTATCAGTAATAAAATCCATCCAGTCCTTGCAATCCCAAGCAAAAGGAAAAAACTGACACATTTTTTCATGAGTTATAATCAATAATTGTGAAATCTGATCAACAAATTAAGTCAGAATTATAATGTTCAAGTACTATCTCTGTCATGAACCAGCAATGTGGAGTTAAGGCTTTAACTCTCATTTCTATGCTTGATTCCACACCTTAAAAGTGAAAGCTTTCAGTGGTGGGTGCTAGGTAACTTCCATGGTCCATTTTCAACTATTAGGTTCTAGGATTCTATAAACTTTCAGCTAGCGTATGTTCTCATGGACGAAACTAATCCACTTCACAGTCACTTCAGTAAGAAAGGAACCTTATTTTCTCATGTTCTTCACATAGTGTCTTTGCAGTATATACCTTTCCCAAAGTTTACTGTTCTGTAATTTACATTTCTTACCTGTCGCTCCTCTGGCATTGGTCTGAAATGGATTTGTAGAAGATGCCACAGAAGGACCAGCAGCAGCAACAAATGGATTTGTGGAAGGTGTAGCTTTAAAAAATTATAAGATACACTATAAAATCCTAATGCATTTGTATTCAATTATTTAAAGTATTTGTTCATATATTTATGAAGACAGAAAATTAGAGCTTTCTGATAATAAACTGGTGCTTTGATCGTCTTCTGGTATCCCTAAGAAAATGCAATACTATATATATATGTATGTTTGGACTCCATTTAAAAACTAATATATACCAGAAACACATACCTCCAAATGGAGCAGGCACACTTGAAGATGCAGGCTGTGTCTGTGCAGAAGCACCCACTGGCACTGTTCCAAAAACATTACTGAAAACAAGTATTGAAAGAATTCATATTTTGAGAGGGGAAAAAAGCAAAGGTAATCTAACAACAGGGTTGCCATAAAATATGGAAACAAATAATATTGAACATATCATGTATCACATCAGCTCTCAAACTTTTAAGTTTTAGAATTCATTTACATTCTTAAAAAATGAGAACCCTGAACTTTCAAGATGCTACATCTACCAATAGATAGTACATCAACTAAATCAGAAATTTAATCTGAAAATAACAATAAAGCCATTCATATCTGATACTTTCACAAATCTCTTTAATGGTTGGCTTAACAGATGATCAATCTGTTGTAATACGTTATTTAGCTTGGTGCATATGACGAAAAAACTGGCCTCACGTGGCATCACAGTTGAACAAAACAGGAGAATTTTAACACCTTTTCCAGATAACTATGTATATCTTGCTTGATATCACTGCAACAACAACAGTTACAGTTTCCTAAAGGTTAGCCGCAATATGGTCCAACTCTCATATCTGTACAAGAGGAGCAGGGAAGGACAGAGGATGAGATGGTTGGATAGCATCATCAATTCAATGGACATGAGTTTGAGCAAACTCCTGGAGATGGTGAAGGACAGGGAAGCCTGGCGTGCTGCAGTTCATGTGGTTTCCAAGTTGGACACAACTTTGTGACTCAACAACAGCTGTGGTATGGAATCTGAAACCTTATCAATGAACTTTGATGCACTCTCTTAAAGTAACATCTAGTAGTCTATCTTACACTTTAAATGAATCTTTTATTACTTTTGTATCATTTGGAAAATACTTGATGCCAATCTTCAAAATGTCAACATATTTCCTTATGCAAAATAAAAAAACAACCATTAATATCACCATCCATCTCATCAGAAAAGCAATAGGAAGCTTAATTTTAAGCTCATGATGGCTAATAAATTTTCCAAAATTCTACTTAGTTGCTTGAGAGTGTGTATTTTAGCCATTATTTTCCCTAAAGTGACAGACTTAAAATTTCATTTTTGAGAAAATATCTAACAAATATCCAAATCTGAATAGCCATAGTTTGTGTAGCAATCATACTTTCAACAAAAAATGGTGTTCCATAAAACAAGTTCATTCCACAACTCAAAAAACCACACAAGTTGATTTTCCTCAAGATAGCTTTATACTTCAGTATATGGCAGAACTACCTGATGCATACCATACTTCAATACACAGAAAATTAAGACATATTTAAGGGTCTAGACTTAATAAAATTAAATTCCTTTACACTGCTTCATCAAGCATATTCATAATAAAAACTGAATCAAAAATATTCCTAAATAAAACTGAATGTGTGGTAGCAAGGAATGCCTCTTAGATGACTGCCTGTACGGCCTGACACTCAATGCGAAGTCACCACCAAGTCTTACCTATTAAGAGTTTCTATACCATCAATACAAATGTCAACTAATGAAAACACAAACGACCACTCAGAATTACTATGAATTTAGTTTTAACCTGACAGACCTTTCAAATGGGTCTCAGGTACTTCAAATATTCCATGATTTATACTCTGGGGACCACTTATGATTATAATGTAATACCAATAAACCATTTCATTACATACACCTGTCTGTGTTTCCAGACTTTATGACCACCTTGCTATAGTTCACTATTTTATATGTCTAATGTAGACAATATTAGTAAAGCAAAAATACAGAAATACTTTGAATATTATTATTCTTTGGATTCAATTTTTCCCATCTGCCATACAGAAAATTTGTTACTGGAGAATGAGCCCAACTAACTAGTGTTGCAATCCTATCATTTCTTTCTGGAAAAGGTGCCAAAAGGAAATAAAAAGTTACTCAGATAAAAGAGACAATCTATAGGAATGGAAAATCAAGGATAAGACACTGTACAGGTAAGTCACCTATACTTCTGGGTCTGCTTCCTTGACCCAAAAAGAAGTCAAAAAACTAGAAGAGTTTTTAAAGATCAAATGTTTTTAAAATGTGGTAGACGCTCTTCTGCCAAGAATTCCTTACACCAGACATATATAAACACTGTAACAGATACATCTATTTATAAATACCAGTAGAGAGAAAAGATATAGGATTAATCTTGGGTTCTGGTGCAAATCTTTCTAAAACTTTACTTACAACTCAGACTACAACATGTTACTTTCAGTGTTTAATCTTCATGACTAAGAATTGTACCTTAAAAGTAAGTAATTCTGTAAATGGATTCTGAGTATAATTAAATTTGTATTTAACAATTAACACATCCATTTCAGGATGTGTATATACTCTAAATTACATTTCAGCATTCAAGGGGAAAAATTACTTTTGATTAAACAAAAAGTATAAAACTATGGTAAACCACCTATGGTAATTACTCAAGGAGCATATTTTAATTAGAAAATGTAAACTCATAACTTTCTTCAAACTTAGAAAAATATTCAAGAATCTTTTAAATTAAGCTCCAAACAGTGATTACTTAACAACATTATTACTCAGAGTTGGAAAAAAGTTTCAAATATAAAACACAAGACAGTGACAAGCTACCTGCTAGCATTGCTTGTGGAAGTGTAGGCGTTACTGGAGGTGGCAGCAGAGCTGAAAACACTGTCCAGTTCTGCCAGGGCCGCATACTTGTCTGAAGACGCACTTGACTGACTGGGAACTGAAACCACAGAACCAACAGGAGCTTTACCTGTGGTCCCAAACCCACTACCCTGATCACCACCTACAAACAAACAAAAACAAATTAAATCAAAGATTTTAACTTACGCTTAACTTATCCTTTCAACTTACCCACCACATTTGCCATGATGTGTGAATTTAAAACTGATTTGGAGCTTAGCAAATAAATGGACATGACTTTAGAGTCTTACCTAATAAACAAATACTCCAGAAAATACTGGACAAGTTTAGTGCTATACATTCCACTCTGATAAAAATAAAATACTGTTTCTGAAATAAAAACTAAGACCCGGTACCAACTACATGTCTAGGTTACATATAAGAAGGAAATTCTCAAAGTGCTACATTAAATCTGCAATATGGGGACAACTCAATCAAGTGCACATATACACTCATCTAATGCCGAAAAATTGATGCATTTGAACTGTGGTGTTGGAGAAGACTCTTGAGAGTCCCTTGGACTGCAAGGAGATCCAACCAGTCCATCCTAAAGGAGATCAGTCCTGGGTGTTCACTGAAGGACTGAGGCTGAAACTGAAACTCCAATACTTTGGCCACCTCATGCGAAGAGCTGACTCATTGTAAAAGACCCTGATGCTGGGAGGGATTGGGGGCAGGAGGAGAAGGGGACGACAGAGGATGAGATGGCTGGATGGCATCACCGACTCGATGGGCATGAGTTTGAGTAAACTCTGGGAGTTGGTGATGGACAGGGAGGCCTGGCATGCTGTGATTCATGGGGTTGCAAAGGGTCAGACACAACTGAGCAACTGAACTGAACTGAACTGAATGCTGGACCTATGTGAACTCATTCTATTAATAATATCTTCCCAGGGTTGTTCATGAAAAAATTAAGAGATAGTAATAAGAAAACACTTACTATGCATCAGACGCTGTTCTAAATACCTCTCATGCAGTAACACATACAACACAACTTTTTAAGTCGAATGCTACTTCTATTACTCTTGGAGGGGAGATGAGAAATCAGGCTCAGAGATCAGAATGCAGAATCCAGTCTGAAAGCAGACCCTGGCTGTTCTCTTTACTACACTATGCACTTTGAGAGGCAAAAATACTAGCCTTACGAACATAACTGGGTATAAAAATACACTGCAAATATGCTTTCTTTTTAAATAAATACTAAAATAGTAATAGAAAATAGTTCAAAATTAATACATCATAGAAACTACCAAATAATCCTCTAGTCATCTCTTGACCCTTTTTTTGGCCTTTAGAACAATAAAGCACACTAAGACAAAATTAAATTTTTGTCAATTATTTTCTTTTAAATCTATAAGTGTACAAACTAGTTTCTAGGCTTTCTACCGTGTGGTTATTTCAGATCCAAAATGTGCTAAATAGTCACGAACATTTAGTGTAGATAAAACCTATACACAATGAAAAAGAGCATCCTCAGAATTTAATAAATACAACCAAATGTAGAAGACTGCTTAATATACAAATCTGTATTCTTTTCTTTAAAGCTTGATACCTTGCCCAGCACTGAAGATATTGTCTAAATTAGCAAGTGCCGCATATTTGTCTGTAGTCTGTAGACCAGCTTTGTTCGCTGAAACTTTACTAACAGCTGAAGCTGTTTGATGACTCTGGGAAGTACTGAAGGTTCCAAAATCAGCACTGGAGGATTTGGGGAAGTTATCAAAATGAGCAAAATTAGCATTTACTGATCCAGCACTTCCACCTGTAATAGAATAGACAGAAAACTTGAAACTGCAAGACTTTCCCAATATCCTTTGATAGATTAAATGATCACTTCTTCTTAAATTAAGTTTCCATAAGTAATCCTAAATTCTTAAAAGTAAAAACTGGCAAATGGCATTCAATTTGAATCATCTACACACGACTATTCACAATCTGCAAAAATAGGTTTTCAAAGGTCCTGACAACATATAGGGCAACAAGCTCCTATGTGTAATTGTGTAACTACCTATCCCGGAATGAACAAAATAATTCACAGGAGAGTCTCCATGCTACCCAGTTTTATTGTACTTGAAGAGCTACTACTCAATTCCACATAATAATTTAATGTACACACAACACTACAATGTCTTCAGTAAAATTATGCTAACATATTTCAAGGAAAAAATAAGAGCACATAATATATAAATAATATAAATATTACATCAACTTTATCCTACTAAGATTTTAAAGACTGTTCTATATTCTAGAATCTTCCCTAACATACTACCAAAACACTAAAAACCAGTATATATTCATTCTATGCTTCTGATGTTATACTTTTGATGTTTGTTCTTTATACCTAAATATTAGTTTCAGCAATCAAGATATTAGATATAGATACGTGTATATACAGTTATAGATTAAACTGAGAGCAACACGCACTTAAACGTATTTCAGAAACAGAAAGATTACACCCTATTTAAAAAAAAAAAATAACAACACTTTCCATCAATCAATTTTTTATACATTCTAAAACAAATAGATGTCTTACAGAAATTAAACTCTATTTGTTTATGATTAAAACTAAATGTCTGTATTTAAAAGACTGTGATCTGTTACAAGGAACTGGTGAACAAAGCACATACTAAGTTTTGAAAATCTGTATGAAGAAAAGTTATTTCAAATTAATAAAAACAATTATTAAAGCAACTGTTACTGTATACTATTGTGTTCTCCGAGTTTAGCAATAGTGAGGAGAGTAAAAGTGAGAACTTATGGAGAATTATCATGAAAAGATGATTAAAATTCTGTAACTGAAAAACCTATAAAATATACCATTAAACATACAAATTAGTAAAAGATGCCTACTTGACAACAGAACTTACTGTTGGAAGCCTGGAGAGGAAAAGCTGAAGTAAATTCACCAAAACTGCAGCTAGATGAAAGCATTCTAAATGCTGGACAGCCAGAAATTATGTAAATGATGAAATTTAAAGGAAAAAAAAGAAAGTTGAAAGAAAAGGTTTTAAGACAATACAGAGTTAAAAGCTGAAAGAAAAGCAATCAGCCAAAGATCTAAACAAAGGTTCAATGAGTTTCTGAAAATAATACAGTTTATGGGTAAGTATTCAATGTTTAAAGACCAATTCCTGCACAGAAAACTATTTGAAGTTTATCAAAGTGATTATTAAAATAATCTACTCAACCAATTATTTTCTGAAGCTTGTTGCCCTGAAAATGACTTACATTTTTAGTTCTATGGAAATAATTAACAAGCTTCCTTTATTTAGAGCCTAAATTAAATCAAAACATATTTTGTGAACCTAAAAAACTATTACTACTTCAATGTCTCCGTGAGTAAGAAATTTAAGAAAGATTCATGTGCAGGAAAAGGAGAACAGACGTGAATTAGACAAAACACTAGTGTCCAGAAAAACAAATAAAGAAAAATATAAAGATTTCAGGTTTCCCCAGAGCTTTGTAAAACAGAACTATTTCAAAACCAGATAATCACAGAATTTAAGTTTAGAATAATTTTCCAAAACACATCTACAGAGTTGTATTCTATTTTTCAAAGTAAACATTTAATCATAACGCTGGAGAGGCTCTACCTGTAGTTTGGGGCTGAAAAGAAGAGTGACTTGCTGTGGGGAAACCTCCAAAATTACTGGAACCACTAGACTGTCCAAATGCATCAAAGTTTGCAAAATCTGCATTTGCAGAATTCTGAGCTGTAAATGGTAAGGAATAATACATGTTAATGAATATGAAAATTATAAATGAAAAATATGATAAATGAGTTTAAGAATTTTAAGAAAGTTTCCACGTTTCATAACTTAAAGAAAATTCATTTAGAAATCAGATTTTAAGTTCTACAAATGTTTATTTCACCCAACTGCAAGCAATTCATCAAAGGGCATCCAGGACAATGATAAATTTGTACACAAATAGCCTTTGAGTGACATCAGGAATAGTACTATAAAGTGACTCTATTAAAGGAAACTCTGAATTAACAGCACTAAATAACACAAGTTTCAGTAAAGCAGACAAGAGATGTGGGATACAGGATACATTTGGAAAATTGGGATTTAAAATGGTGATTCACCAGTTACATGAATCATATAAAAATGGCTTCATTACATTAAAAATTTTTGTTGTTTTTAAGCTTACAACTATGTTACATCACAGCATACTTTAAAAAAAAGTATACAAAAAGATGGACATGATCATCAAATAAACTGAAGAAACTCATATTTTATTAGGAGCCTGTCATTTTAAAACACACATTAACTTAAGAAACAATAAAAACTAGTAAAAATTATACCATAAATATACCTCAAACCTACTGAAAAAGACCAACTGGCATTTCCCAACTGGTAACCAATCTAAGAGCAAAGTCCTAGGCTTCTCTAAAGTTAAAATATGTAAGGCAAAGCAAAAGACTCTTCAAAAGGCCCAAACAGATGCTGGATAAGATTTTTATAGAGGATGAGAATAAGAAGTGGTTGATATGCAGGAAAGTGAATGGTAAACGCTAAGAATGAAAAGGATGTCCAAAAGATGGAGAAAGCTTCTATGTCACCAACAAAGTGAGAGCCATTTTAAATTCCTTGGCAGGCAATTCTATTTCGAGGCAGTTTTTGTAAAACTACTACAAATGAGCATACAGCTAATTCTAATAGCTAAACAATGTATTTTTTTATAATAATGAAAAATTAGAAACTCAAATGGCCAGCAATTAGGGACTACTTAATTAAGGATCACACGATGGAATATAATGTAGCCATTAAAAAAAAATCATGTAAAGAGTATTTAGCCCTATACAAAAATACTTACAGCAAAGTAAACAAGATAAATAGGCTAGTAAATTCGAGATACATCTTCATGAGCTAATTTCGTTAAACATGATATCATGTGCATACAAAATCTGAGTTTTAGTTAAATGGAAGTAGTGAGATTTCAGGTAGGTATCATGTCCTGAACTTGCCAAGCTTTTTCAGTGAATCTGTACTCTACTTGGGCTTCCCTGGTGGCTGAGAGGTAACAAGCCAAAAGAAGTCACTAAGCAAAAAAAATTGTTAACAAAGTAAAACATTATTCTAGGAAGAAAATCAGTAAAACTTACAGCATCTCCTGTAATTGCTGTTTTTTTTAATCTAAATGGGTATGATAATGAGCTGGGGGAGATGCACATAAAGAATATCTGGCCCCCTTTTCCTACACATCTGTGCCACTTTCTCTTCCAGCATCTTCCAACCTACCACTTCTGATAACTTTACAGGCTGAAACTTTACTTTCCCCAAAATACATGTAATAGAAGAAATACTAATAGATTAAAAAATGTTTTAATTAATTTCTTGAAAAATATTATTTTGAAACAAGTATCTATACTGGTTTAAATCATATATAAGGTTAAACACAGTTACTGACAAACTGCTGACAAAACCAGTAAGCAAGTACAGTTTAGTGAAAAGGGAATCTAAGGTAAGAGTCAGACAACTCCATTTTAACATAAGAAACTGTAAACCCTTTGATTAGTCCCTCATTGTTCTGGCTCTACCAGTATTCTTACTAGCAATATGAGAAGATTCATTAGATGGTCTCTACTAGTAAAACCAACACTATGATTCTACAACTTATGAAAAAATAGGAATAATTTCTCATCAGTTCTAAAATGCTAATCCAAAGAAAATTCTAAAAGACAAAGTAAGTTTATTAAGGCGAAAACACAGAATACAACTGTAAACCAAATGAACAGAGAGCATGATATACGAAGTTCTCAAATTCAGAGTAGATTATATTCCAAAAGGCAAGTTTCCAAGTTTTTGGAATACTTAGCTGTACGGTTGAAAACAACAAATGAAATACATCTGTCCCTTATAGAAACAGGAATGGGTCCCTAAGCTAGTTTGTGGCTTATAACCTCAAATATATATGACTATGTAGTCTATAATAATATATACTGAACATTTAACTTATATTTAGAACATCATATGGGAAAAACTTACATTGAACATGTTTTAAACATCAGGAAAAAAAATTAGTTCAATGCAATCCATTTTGTGAATCAAGTCTATTTTATCATATCTATAATTTTCCCATTGTTTTCCAACTAGAGCACCAAACAAACTAATCAAATACCTATTCATTACAACAAAACAGGATTTTGTAATACTTCTATCAGTTCTTATTTGTAGATACTGAATCTACTCACTGTTTTCAACAACTTTTTACAGTAACTTTTAAAATTTATAAGCATTATGGAATGAAACTCTGATAAAACACAACTTTGAAATTAAACACTAATAATACAATAAACAAAAACTATCTAGAACCTCAAATAACTTCTACACAAAGAAATCCAGACTAAAAAGAATGTGACAAAACAGTAAAGATGCTTTTTATATAATCTTATTCAAAAAGTACGAGAGTCAACTCAGTACTCTTTTGTACTGAGTACAAAATTCTAAAGTACTTAGTACCTTAGAATTTAAGGTACTAAGTCAATGAGCCTGAATCTTGCTGAGAGCTGTCTTTACACTTCAATGAGCAATAGATACTCATGTAAAAGGGAAAAAAAATAAAAATGTAGAGACCAGAGGATAGCAGCCAACAACTCTCATCAAAATCAGATAACAGACTTCATTCCATTTATACAATATTTTAGATTATTTTCATCAATTCCTAACATTTAAAGAGAGCATTTCAACAAGATTTCTTGCTTCTCTTAAAAGAATCAATATATTAGGAACCCCGAGCCTGCATTTCCATGTGGCAACAGGAGATTACAGAATATCCCCCTCTGAAAGGGACACTGTGGTCCCTTCCACAGTGCATTCATTACACTACTCATCTGTGTTAACTGGGTGGCAAGGCAATTGAGTTTGACATCCCTTGTATGTGACAATAATCAATGACAGTTTACAGTTTCTGTGATATGTTTATTACCAGGCAAGATAACTACTACATTCCATAGTAAATTATGTTTCTAACTGCCATGTATATTTCTGTAGAAGATGACTTTTCCTGAACATAATACTGACCCCATCATCGACACACATCCATACACACTAACTCAGCCAGAATGTTCAAATGAAGAAGGGTAAAGACTTCTGGTTTTTAAGCCATTAAACTGTCTGTAAAAGAACGGGTTTTCCTATAAAATAATGCTAGCCAGATTGGCTTATCTGAATAATTACTGTTTGCCATTAAAGGTTCCATTTGTCACATCAATCTGTTCAGGAGAAAGTTTTCACCCAATTATTTTTTTTTGAAATGAGAATTTCAGGGCAAGAATTCAGCTATCAATGATTTTAAATCTGCAAACCATGTATGAAAAAGTAACAATTCAGAGTGCTTACAAAGGTTCTGGGAAAAGATATTTCAGATTGAACCAAGACATTGGCTTACACTTAAAAACTACGTAAGGTAAAAATAAAAGATGGCATCAACTATACTAGAAGGGAAAATAAATAAGTGACTTTATTAGCTTTTTCTTGCAATATCCATATATATTTCTTATTCTCCTGGAATCAAATGAGGTAAGAAGAGAGTAATCTGAGTGGTCCTTTGTAAAAACAAAAGAATTTTAGGTTAAAAAATTATTACTCTCAGGCAACCTGACCCAATCTACATGGTTATTAAACTACTTCCTCAGACATATCTGTCCTCTACTATATTTCTGTCATATGTGGGAAAGAGGCAAACAATATTTAATATCTTCAATCAATCTGATAAAATCATACATTGCTATTTTTTAACATTTATATGTTACTATTAAATAATGACAATTATTTTCAAAAAGCATTTTAAGGGAGTTATTGAAAATATAAGGGTAATCATGGTACAAATTAAGTCTGTGGAGTACACTGACTTGTCTATTTTTTTTGCTAATATGGCTACATAGAAAAGTATAACATTAATCCCCTGACCTGCAAATATTCACAAATTGCATTCAGAGACCAAACACACACACACATGAAACACGAAATAAGTTGAAAATTTATAAGAGTTTGGCAGCTACTTATCTATCAATCAAATTATATTTCAATAAGCCTAAAATTGAGATAAGTAGAATATTCATAAATTACAGAAGCCTCACTCTCGATTCATTGATTCTTCTACCAACTGTTTTGACCATCATTCAAAAAGCAAGAGGTGAGAACAGAGAGCTAGAGCTCCTGTCTGCTCAGAGAAGGAACAACTGGCTTCCCGTCTAGAGGATGAAGGGGAAAGATTCTTTTCAGTCTCCTTCTGGACTTCTGCTACTTGGCCAATATAAGAAATGGAAAACCTACCACAGTCCCAACAACGTAAGCTTCCTGATTTCTTACCCTTTTCAGTATAATCTCTCTTGAAAGAAATCTTCATCCTAGTATCTCTTTTTAAAGTAAACACATACAGACACAAACATACATAAATCACACCACAACTTCCTTCTGTAGCATAGTCTTAGAAAATGTTTTTATTGATATTTAAAACAAAAATGCCTTTAATGTTTGATAGAAACGTGGCTGAAGGTTTTCTATAATTTTCCAAATTATCTCAAACAGCATATTTTTTGATACATATACATGAAATAATTTGTACCATTATTATCCAACTATAAGCCAGGACATGAAACTGAAAGGAAAAAAAGGGCAGAGCGCATCACAAATTCACAGGTGAGTAAAAGAAGGTAAAGTAAGGCCCAAAATACAAACAGGAAACCAATTCAGTAAGTACTGGCTTCTGTCATATTTATAAAACAGTGAAATACATACATGCAAAAATATAAAGAAAAAAAGTCTTCTTTTTCTAAAGAAAGAAAAGTCTCAAATTATCAAATAAAACTGCTTCAAAATGACCAAGTGAATTCTTAATTTAGTGCTCCACATTTAATTTGATGATTATTCAAACACTGGCAAAAGCTGCTAGGAAAAAACACTTACCTGCGTGACTGTTGAAATGTGCAAAGTTAGCAAAATTGGCTGTAGCTGTTGACTGAGGTGCTGGAGCAGCAAAGATGTCTGAGCCAAGATCACTTAAAAGGTCAAACTGCTTCTTTTCCTGCTGCTGCCCTTGGGAGCGACCTACAACAGGGGACTATAAACCACATATTAACTACAAAGAGCTTCCAGTTAGATTTGCTGAACTTTTATAAAACTATCTCCAATTCACCAAGCTTAAAACACTTCACTCAGTCGTGTCCGAATCTTTGCGACCCCGTGGACTGTAGCCTACCAGGCTCCTTCATCCATGGGATTCTCCAGGCAAGAGTACTGGAGTGGGTTGCCATTTCCTTCTCCAGGGGGTCTTCCCAACCCAGGGATCAAAGCCGGGTCTGCCACATTGCAGGCAGACGCTTTTACCATCTGAGCCATGCTTTCTGAAAAGCACAAATTTTCAACATCTATGCCCATAATTATCTTTTAAGTACAGAGTCAAAAGCAATGAAGTATAATTACAGCAGGTGTCATTGTTACACCTCATGACACAAAGCAGACTTACTGCTAACAGAGTATGATGGTGAGGCTTCCACAGAACAAATCTTTTATCCAAGGGAGGAGGTATGATATACTGACTTCACCCTTCTCTTCATTTTTCACTCAAAGCTTTGGTGAAAATGGAGTGATTTATCTAGCTGCCCTAGTATATGCATTTTTTAAAAGGGTGGAATTTAATTCAAATAATAACATGCTTCAGAATCATTCTTACATAAGACAGACATAATGCCAGAGTAACAGATTTGTCATAACTCGTCTGACTGTCATGAAGTAAAGAAGCACAAGCTCTAGACACCAACTGCTGAAAAGACTTCAGTCTACTCAGTTTTTTAGAATAAGTTATGTAATGCAAAGCTACCTGCGTTTCAATGATAAACATGCTTCACCATCAGGATGGGGAAAAAATTCTGTGCTTGAGAAATCCTTTCCTGTAAAAGTATATCACAAAGCCTATACTGTTCTAAATAACTCTGATGGTCACCACAGATTCATGTTTTACCACTATATGTTACATCTATGACAATGCTCCTGTATACCTTTACAAACTCGTATTCGCGATAGCAAAACCCACAAAAAATAGACACACTCCAACCACTTAACCAAGTATCTTTTAATGTATTATAAACCATTAGGACATAATGGTACTGGTATACAAGTAGCATTATGCAACTGTCTTAATTCCCAAATTCATTGTACTCAATCCTCCTTACATAGAAGCTTCTACAAAGACTTAAAAATGACTCACCTGACTAGGTGTGCCCTTATTTAAGTGCAGTGCTGGTGCTGAATCTCCTAAAAGAGATTTCAGTGGTTTGACCTCAGGCGTGCTGCTCGTACTACTGGCAGAGGACCCTGAAATAGATGCATGGACTGACGCCACCACTTTGGCTTGTTCTGGTGGGACATACCTAAAACATATGAAAAGTTGAAGAGGCAGTTAACTAAGGAAGTGGTAGGGAACACTAAGCTCAAAAAGCTTAACTCTATAATTCTGGACAAGACTGCTTCGATATTAATCTAATTTCAAAACCCTCTAAGAATTGACACCATAAGAGTACACTTAATTAAAATATTCAGAGAAAAGGTAATAAAAGAGCAACCACAAAACTTGCTTCAACTATTTACTTACAGTTTTTCTAAGATAACAATATTAACTGCTTTTTTTAAAAAAGAAGACTTATAGTTCAGCATGATGATAGTTAATAATTCTAATTTTTAAAAACCAAAGTACTGTAAGGTCATAAATAACATTTGAAAACTGAGCAAAAGGAAAAAAAAAATATTTATTATGTTACAATTAATAGCTCAAAATATAAAGGTCTATTATAAATCTATAAGAATAAGATTAACTACTCAATTTTTAAATGGACAGAAGCAATTCACCGAGATACAGAAATGAAAACATTTTTAACTTAATAAAAGATGTAAATTAAAATGGCATGCATTTGGTCTGAGTATAAACTTTATAAATTTTGTTACTCTCTAATAAAATACTCTGTGCCCCAGAAGTACCATTTCCAGTAACCTATCCTTAGGCAATAATTGGGTTAAGTGTAAATAAACATATGTTACCACAGCACTCTAAAATTTCAAAAAAAAAAGGGCAATAAACCAAAATTCACCAGGAGAAAAATGCTTAAAAGGGTTATGCTAGTATCTATATAATACACAGCTGCCTTGTCTTGACATGGAAAGACATTCATAAGACTTCACAGGTCTTTCAGATTTGACTCCAATCATGTAAGGACTTATGGAGTGAAAAGAATAAAGGAAAGAGAAGGGGAAGTGAGAATACAATGCCCACATACTGGCAGTGCTATCTCCAGGGCTGGCATTCTGTGAGAGCTCTTGCTCACAGAATTTCTGGGTTTGGTTCTATCTAGCCTCCTTCCCCATATAACACAGGTGGGAGAAGCAGAAAAGCAGAGTTCTTCTACTGTGCTCCACATGTGTGTGCGTGTGTGCTCAGCTGTGTCTGACTCTCTGCGACCCCATGGACAGTAACCCGCCAGGGTCCTCTGTCTGTGCTCCGGAATCAGAGTTCAAATCCTAGCTCCATCACTCAACAGATGTGAAACCCAGGGCAGACAACTTCAGCACTCTGTGCCTCCGAAGTTTCCTCTAAAACACTGAAATATGGTTACTATGAGGTATAAACAAATTAACATTTACAAAGTACCTATACACTGTTCTGGTACACAAGTATTGGCTATTATCAAATTATATAATAATCACAAACAATAAAACTTTTGTTTTTTTCAGTATATGGAAGAGATGAAAACAGGAAGTTACATTTTCCCATAGTTTGGCTTTATCAGTGGTGATGCCAATTTCTGAGAATAGCCAAGCCTTTTTAAAGCATAAAATCAAGTAAGAATCTTTGGCTCAAAGGCTTATGGAGCTACAAGTAAAAAAGCTAACTAAGCATGTACAGCATAGGAAGTGAGTTCGAAAACTGGTTAAAAGAACAATTTCAAAAACCCTTTAGATGACTGAACCAGCCTCAATGTCTTAAGTGTAGCTGCCCACAGTGAGGGTTTTTAGGGAGATTGCATTTGGATAACGCTTATGTCGCAGGGAAGGAAATGGCAACCCACTCCAGTGTTCTTGCCTGGAAAATACCATGGAGCCTAGTAGGCTCCTCCATCCAAGAGGTCGCAAAGAGTCGGACATGACTGAGCGACCTCACTTTCACCTATGTCGCATTACAAACCCATTGCACCACTCCCTAGGTACATATCACAGGTGTGCGGGAGCATGAGTTTAAAACGCAAAGGTCCCAGCCCACCTGAGTGCTAGTCATTCCCTCTCCCCTACCCACCAACTGAAGTTTGTATTTGTCTTACTCTTATTACTATTCTGTTTCTAAGGACAGAAAAGATAACACAAATTATAATTTTTTGAGGTTTACAATTATTTGGTTATGGCTTGAATAAATAATTTTTATTATTTTATTTTGTGGCTATTATCACTAATGCAGGGAGAGAGGACTTCCGGTTTTAATTCTATAAACTCTCATTCACACACACTTTCCTCTTATCAGCTGAAGCTAAAGCATTTGAAAACCCAGCTAAGTTCTATTCAAACCGTGAGCTGGTAAAAGTGAAACTTGGGAAAATGAAAAATTAGGCCAAGGCTATCAAGGAGAAAGGTCTTAACTACAGGATAAAAGGTCTGGGAAATTTAGAACTAAAATGATAAAAAGATAATTATATACTTCATTTTAAGAGAATAATTTATGGCACCATGTTTTTACTATCACCTCATCTTCTAAGTTTTGTTTTTTTCTTTCCTGAGCTAAAATCTTGCTGTTATTTTTTCTTCTATGTTCATACATGATGTTTCTAGTAATGCTGAATATGGCCCTGGCAAAAATTAGTGTCCTCTAGAGAATAGTAAGAATACAGAGTTCACAGAATATACAAATCAGAGCCACTTCTTTCTACTATGCTCACCCAAGAGAGGTGGAGATATCTCACTCATAACCACAGCAAGTATTCCCTCAACCAGAACAGTTTTTTGAAGATATTCTCTGGGTTAAAATACAGTTCCTCTGGCAAACAAGAGGCCATTTACTTCTTCATTATCCTTCTATTTATGATTCTCTCTCATCTTTTTAACCTCTCAAGAAGGAAAATACACACTACTGAAACTAAAACACACACACTAAAGAAATAACCAAGAATTCATCACTAATGAGTCTTAGTAAGCTGACTTAAATTGTTCTCATACAGCTAAAAATTAAGAGCTCAAGGTAGCTGAACACTAGTTCTACGAATATACCCTTGCTCTGCTTTAAAACACTTCACTAGCCACATGTACATCTGTTTTAACTACTTTTCAAAAATTAACATATGACAGATTTGGTTTAAAAAGTAAAAACACTTCCTTCTTAACAAGGTAGAAAAATGACTTCTTGGGTGGGTAGTGAGGGGTATTTTGAGCAAAGAATTATTGCAACCTGCAATTAAGTGAATAGATTGCTTCATGAGTGCTTTAGCGCAATGCTTACTATATAAAAGAAACTAAAGAAACACTTGCTAAACGAAGGAAGATTTTTAAGAAAGGAGGTTTTACATGACTACGTCTAGAGAAGCTAACAGGGACAGTAAAGGTTTAGAAGGAAGAATCCCCGATTTCCCAAAAAAGGGTAAGAGGCCTGGTGGTGACAAAAAGGCTACTGCCAGGCACAGATGAGTTAGGATAAAGCAGAAGTAAAGGTTTTTGGAAATCAAATCCAATAAAAGCCAAAGTATAATGAGTATCTACCTATTTCCTTATTTCCTGTCTACCTACTTATTTCCTTCCTTTCTGTTATACTAATATTACCCATAATTAATGCAATTTGGGGAGCCTTTGCTCTAAATAGAAACTATTCACTCACCATCTTTTCTTTTCATATTTTTCTTGTAGGAACTCTTTCACTTTTTGTGGATCCCTGAAGTCTGGAATTGCTGAAGATCTATCATCAAATAATCCTAGCCAAATCTGTTTACAGACCTTTGGAAAGAATTACAAAAACAAAAGTGTTAAATTCAACATCTTAATGAAATTTTAAGAGATAATTAAGATTCATTCAGAAAACTAACCTACTTTAATTTTAATAATATTGCTTTCAATAGGATATTAATCACAATAAGCAATGGAGAAGCAACAAATGAAGGACCTAATTTATTTTAATGCTATAGCATGCAGTAAAGTCTTATCAACAGCATCACAAAGACAGCTCCTCAAAGAGAAATAAATGGTGAAATGGGATCTAAGAGGACCTCAGACTGTTTGATCTTAGGATAATCATAAACTGTAAACCATTAGCAAAGTCATGTAACCTTTATGAACCTCAGGTCCTTCACCCCATAAAACAAAGGAATTTGATCAGCAATCTCTTAATCCTTGACAGGTTTAAAAATCAGCCAAAAAGAACAAATAAAAAGTACTAGAATCATACACAACTTGCTTTTAAAGTATAATATAAGAAAAATACAAGGCAGCTATGACTCTAGCTTTATAACTGCCTCCTATACTTTTCCCCCCTAATGGCTAAAAACTGAGAGTCTAAGATTATCTAACTTTTTAGCAAAAATCAAAGAAACAAAATGATGCAATACTCAAATAGGATACAAAGTATAGAGAGAACTGTACAGAAAAAGTTGATAAGGTGTGTTTCATCAAAATTTAAAACTATTGCTCTTCAGCCACCAGCTGATGAAAGGAAGTTACAGAATGTTAAAGAGTGGACAGAAAATTTGAACAGACACTTCATCAAAGAAGATATACAGATGGCAAATAAGCAGCCCAAGATCGCAGGCCATGTAGAAAATGCAAATTAAAACAACACTGAGTCCCGGTACACAGACACCCATATAAACCACCAGAACGGCCAAACAAAAAGACTAAAGCAAGACAAAGCGAGGCTTTTTTCATGAACTGTATCAGTCAGAAATGTAATGGAACATAAGTTCCTGTGTTCGATCCCCAGGACCCGCACCAAAAAAAAAAAGTCATGGAGAAAATGCCTTATGAAGCATCCCCTAGAAGAATTTTCCTTTTCTCCTCTACAGACCATTGTTTAACTTTCTTGTGCCATTAAGTTTTTTGATACAGAAGAGTTATTTCTGGATGTTCTTATAAATAAGTGTATTATTATTGAAATAGTTGGTGTTTTGACAAATATTTATCACAGTAATCCAGAAATACCCACCTCAAGCTACACAGAATGCTTATTTCTGAAATAATAAAGGTTCTAGCCAAAAAAAAAAAAAAAGACTGGCCATATCATATGCTGGTGAGAATGTGGAACAACTAAAACTCTCAAGAATGTTAAAATGGTACAATCAGTTTGGAAGGTAGTTGGCAGTTTCTTAAAAGTTAAACATATACCTACCATATGACCCACCCATCCCACTTCTAAGTAAGTACTTAATTCAAGAAACATAAAGGTACATTACACGTCCATGCTCAGATTTGAACACAAATGTTCACAGCAGCTTCATTAACTCCAAACAGAAAACAACCCAAATATCTATTAACAGGTAAGTGAATTAATAATTTTGAAATATCCAAGTTAGATACTATTTAGCAATAAAAATGAAAAAAGTATTGACACAAGAAACTACATGAATAAACCCTCAGTTATGCTGACTGAGAGACATCAGAATCCCCCCCCAAAAAGTATACATAGTTAGTATGTATACATTCATAGTATACATATTATGTAATTCCATTCATTTAAAATTTGAGGAAATGTAAACTTATCTATGGTGACGGAATGGAGATCAGGGGATGCACTAGGAAGGAGCACAACAATATTCTTGGGGATGATGAAAATGTATGTTATCATGTTACTATAATGATGGTTCACATATGTCAAAGCTCATTAAATTATACATTTTAAATACAATTTATTATAATTACCTATTCCTCAGTAAAGCTCTAAAAAACAAGTCCACAAGTTTCCAAAATTATATTACTTTAAAGAATAACACTGTGAAAAGAACACAGTATATAACTTCCAAGGCTTGACAAAAATTTGAGAAATGAGAGATGGAAAAGCAGCATCCTTCTCAGGCTTACGTGCCTGCTCACTGAAGTAGATGCAGGAATAATAAAGACAGGAAAAAAGGAGTCACCCTTCTCCTCTCCTACCATGTACCCAAAGCATGTTTCAGAACAGCATTTCTTGTGGTTCCTTACTACTCTGGGCTCAATACAAATACTATAAAGTCATTAAGGCAGTACAATAAACACAAAGGTACAGCCTTATTATAAAAACATTTCAGTGGAAAAGCCCAAGTACAAACACTCAGGAATGGTAACACAACTTACGCCACAAATACTATCTAAACCCTATTAGAGGACCAGCTTCTCTAATAAATACTTAGGTACTTAAAAAAAAAAACAACAAAAAAAACCCTTGATCCAAAAGGGTACCTGCACCCCAGTGTTCACTGCAGCAGTGTTTACAACAGCGAAGACAGGGAGACAACCTGAATGTCCATCAACAGAGCAACGGATGAAGAGGCGGCGCACAGGTATAAATGGGACGCTGCTCGGCCACAGAAAGAATGAAACAGTGCCATCTGCAGCAGTATCAACAGACAGAGAAATTATCATACCAAGTGAGGTAAGTCAGAGAAAGACAAGTATCATACGATATCACTCATGTAGAATCTAATTTTTTTAAAAGATATAAATGAACTTATTCACAAAACAGAAAAAGACTTACAGATATTGAAAACAAATGTATGGTTACCAAAGGGGAAATTGTAGGGGAAGGGGGGAAAAAATCAGGAGCTTGGGATGAAGACACACACACTACTATACACACGATAACCAACAAGGATCTACTGTATAGCACAGGGAACTCTACTCAATATTCTGTGACAACCTACGTGAGGAAAGAATCTAAGAAAAGGGAAACACGTGTGTGTAGAACTGCACTGTACGCATGAAACTAACACAGCGTTGTGAGTCAAGTATACACCAAGAAAAGTAGTATCTTTTTAAAAAGTCCACGAGACTCTTCTCAACCAGAAACCTATCATGATTCTCCCAAAATGTAATTTTAAAAGATTCTATGGCTTTAAAATTACATTCATAAAGAAATAACTGGTAGCTCCTAATTCTTTTATTTACAAAATTTCCAAGTGGGAAAACAAGACATTTGCTCAAAGACTTATTAAACTGTAACTGAAAGCATTAGCTTAGGATAATTTATGACATTTAGTCTTTGTATTCCAAAACCCCTATTAACTAATGTATACAGTTTTTTAAACTAAAAACAATTAATGAATAGCAAATAATAAAAATACAAACAAAAAGGAGATGGGTTAAAGGTAGATCATACAGTTACTGTCTTGGCACTCATCACGGTAATACACAGCAAAGATGGCGTGCTTGATGACAAGTTCTATAGATACCTGAATTAGCGGCCTGTCACTCAGGGCTTCCCAGGAGGCAACAGTGGTAAAGCAGCAACCTGCCAATGCAGGAGACATGAGAGATGCGAGGTTGGATCCCTGGGTCAGGAAGATCCCCTGAAGGAGGGTATGGCAACCCACTCCAGTATTCCTGCCTGGGGAAACCCATGGACAGAGGAGCCTGGCGGGCTGCAGTCCATAGTGTCGCAAAGAGTCAGACACGACTTAAGTGACTTAGCACGTATGCATGCACAAGTCACTCAAAATTTCACACTAACTGCTGCAGGGTCTGTTCTTTCTCCCTGACAGGTCAAACTGTTAGGGAAAATCATGAAAACTCACTGTCTCGGTCCACCACAAACTCATGCTATCTTACTACCAGAGTTCCATGATGTTGTGTGTAATCGCTCAGTCGTGTCTGACTCCTTGCAATTCTATGGACTGTACGTAGCCCGCCAGGCTCCTCCGTCCATGGGATTTTCCAAGCAAGAAAACTGGAGTGGGCTGCCTTCTCCCTTTCCAGGGGATCTTCCAGATCCAGAGAATGAGCCTGGCCTCCCGCACTGCAGGCAGACTCTTAACCATCGAGCCACCAGGGAAGCCCCGACACTGACGATGCTGTGAGCTCTCACTTCTGACTCTGCTACTCTGCAGAGGCTCCTTCCTGCACTGCTCCAAATCCTAGCTACACCTGCCACTCTTGGTAGTTGACTTCTTATTCAAGTGAAGTGACTCTCAAAATGGGATTCCCCAATCTCTTGGACTGGCAGCATCAGCATCACCTAAAAACTTGTAAATGCAAATTTTTAGGAGCCACGCAAGACCTGTGCCATCAGAACCTCTGGAGGTGGTATGCAGCAATCTGTGTCTTAGCAAGCCCTTCCAGAGACTGTGAAATAGGCCAAAGTTTGAAAACCAACTCTTTAGTAAAATCTAGGCCAGCAGATGGAAACTTTCTTCCATACGAATACTATATATAGTTTTCAGCATTTCTCAAATTTACTTAGCCATTAAATCTCTTCTTGGGCAAGATTCATGAAACAAAGACAGTATTCCAGAGATACAACTGGGAAAATGTCACAGTCCTATCTCCTTTTGATCCATTCACATTTTAATCCCTGAAAAAGTGGCTTCTGCTCCTATCATTCTCCTGGAAACTGCGATTTCAGATTTGTAGATCTTCTGATAGAAACACACAAAGTTCTCTTTTCTCCATGTTTGTTTTGGCTTTTTTTTTTTTTTTTTTTTTTGTAAAATAATAAACACCATCAACTGAAAAGAGAGGGTTTCTGAGTTAAGGAAAAATGAGAGAGTGCATAAACTAAAACTACAGGCAGCACTAAGGTTTTAAGGTACGGGTATTTAAAGTGAAATTAGTCAAAAGAGTTGTGTTTTCCTCCAGTCTCATTTGGCTGTTTAGGTACAAAGTAGGTAGAATGCTGGCTTTGATCAGGTAAAATACAACAGGTGTTGAGTGAGTGGTTTTAACAATAGACCTATAGACCATGAAATCAAAGCTAGGTTAAGAAAAATGGAAACATGGTAAGAATGATGCACAATGAAGAAATTTAGCATCAGTGGACTGGAGGTCTTAATGGTTATCCCAGAACTGTTGGAGTCAGAAATTAGAGGGCATGAGCAGTGGTGGTCAGAAAACAGGACACTTACACTTGAAATCTAACAATACAGTTACTGATATCTAAACTAGAACAAAGGAGTCCTAGACATAAATAGCCAAAGATTTCAGGAGGCTGAGGTATCTTATGTGGACACTGGGACAGCCAAAAATAATTAATAGAAAAAAAGATTCATCATGTGAAGTGTTAAAACATATATTGAATGAGAGGGGCTGACTGGTATGACAGAGCATGTGATAAATTTTACTGACAAGAACATGGGGCTGGGGGCCTTGAAACATCACTGAGGACAAGGAGGACACATAAAAGCCATCATTTGAAAGGCTTCATACATGATGAAATTCGTTTTGATGATCCCTTTGGGGAGATGGATAATTAGTTTTAATTACAGAATAATATGGTAGGTGTGGCAGTTATGAGCCTAGTTGAGGAAACCAGATTGCCTTAATGTGAATTCCAACTCGGTTGGGTAGGAGAACCTGCTTCACTGAGATGCTGGAAGAGTTAAATGAGTTAATATGTTTTCCACTCAGAACAGGTATATACAAGTGGATTTTAAATGGCATTAGCTATTACTACTTTGGTGCCTAGTCTCTTATGTGGTTTGCAGTGGAGTGTTATGGGGTGACAAAGTAAATAAGCAAGGACTGGAAAGCAGAGGTCTTACCAGAAACACAGCAAAACTGCGGTCTCTCATTCCTGCTGCAGACAGAATCAAAGTGGTCTTAACGAAACAATCACCCTCTCTGAACTTCTAGAACACTTTGTACCTCTCACATGAAACTTACCACAAACTGCCCTATATTAGGATTACTATGTGTCTTAAGGGCTTCCCTTGTGGCTCAGACGGTAAAGCGTCTGCCTACACTGCGGGAGACCTGAGTTCGATCCCTGGGTTGGAAAGATCCTCTGGAGAAGGCAATGGCACCCCACTCCAGTACTCTTGCCTGGAAAATCCCATGGACGGAGGAGCCCAGTAGGCTACAGTCCACAGGGTCACAAACAGTCGGACATGACTGAGCGACTTCACTTCACTTCATCTACTTTTGAATTCCCCATAATGCTGGAACAATGGGTTGTGCCATACTAAGGGTTCAGTAGCCAGGCTGATAATACTTAAAACCAGATGTTATGAAGGAATTAAAAATAAAATCACACATCAACCAACAGAATAAATTAGTGGAATTGTCAGAATAATTTTCTCCCTTATTCTACTGCTAATCCACTTTAGAATTGCAATCACGATAACCACTGAAAGAATCTAGAATATTTTAACATATATTTATCCATCAGGGTCGGCCTTAGGAAACAGATGACACAGTCAATTTGGGTAATCTGAGAACTGCAACAGGGACTGTTTAAAGCCGAGGTAGGCTGTAAGGAAATCACCAGTGAGAGTACAGTGTCCCAGGGTTATGAGCAACAGCAGGGCCTGCCTATCACCACCTACTGACAGCAAAGGGAGGAGGAGAGGAAGAGGTCACAACCTTAAAATAAAAACGGCTACTTGATGGGAGCTTTGACCTTCAAAGAAAGGAGGCAGCTAGGCTACAGAAATCCCACACAAAAGTTAAGAAAGTAAATATCCTAACCTTTCCCTCCTTCCTTTCTTTGATCTGCCAACAATGTTCTCCATCAGTTAAACCCTTCCAGGAGGCAAGAAAAGCCACTTGTGTACCCCAACAAACCAGGTACTTGGAGACATAACAGGGTTAAAAACTAGGGCTAGAAGGGCAGATGAAAGATATGCAGCACTGCATGTAAATCAAGTAATAAATACATGTAGTGCAAGCAATTTAACAAACTCAATTCTGAAAATCAAAAATAGGGCCCATCTATACTAATTCTCAATTACATATAAAAGAAAGAGTTAAGAAAACAGTGTTGCATCAGGCAAATAGATATGACATGTTATAGTTTTATAATCCCCTCAAGGACAACAAAATAAAGAAACTGGCTGCAATGGATACTGACCTTGAATAAGACAACCCTGTATTTTCATAAAATAAATACAAAGAATAAACAATGTGACATGACACTACCTGTAACCTCTAGGTCCAAAGATACAAAATAAGGAAAATACAGGAAGATGTTCTGGAATTACAGAAACTTTTGTCATTAAGCCAATCTACACGTATCAACTAGAATTCAGACTTTTTTTTTGCCCTTTCTCTCCTCATTAGAGAGAGGATTACTGCCTCCTTCCACTAAGATACAGTTACAGCAATTAACAATACTGTCTATAAAAGACAGGAACAAACAATAGGAGACTTAAAGAACTGAAAAATCCACAAGCATAATATCCACTTTTGAGGCGCAGAAAGAAAAGATTAACAGAAATCATTATGAACAGGAAGTATTAGAAACTCTCTAGTGAGTTACCATGGATCTACACAAATTCTGTCAGCAACATATTATTTTGCCCTAAAAGGGACAGACAATAAGGGTTTTGGGGGCCTTAGTTTGTCCTAAAAACCCACACTCGGAAAAAATATACTTCAAATTTGTGTCATGACTTAAGTTAAATACTGGAAAAAAAACTACATTATTAAAATTTCCTATACTCACCCAGACTACATGAGCATGACTATGCTAATATTTCTAGGCCACCGGCTAACAGGTATTTCTCAGTGATGGCTTAACTATAAAGGATTTATACAAACTAATAATGCTTAAAGAAATAACAACACTATCCATATGCCTTATGCAAAGATACAAATAGTCCTGCATTTATATACATCCTTTTAGGATCATGTGGTATATATTCCATCTTAAAATTTGGTTTTAAAAAATCTTTTAGCAAGAATTAGAACATATACAGCTGAGTCACTGAAAACAGGCACACACAAGCTCTATGTGCAGACCACCGGGACACGAGACTTGTGAACCAGGTATCTAAATGGGTAGGTGAGGGAGTATCAGATTAAAGACATTGAATCCAATTTATTTAATCCCAGTTTGTTGTTGTTTTTTAAGCACAAACTACCTTATAATGGCTTCCTTAGCACAGGAATCAAATTCTTCACCACCACCTATTTAGGTCCCAAAGGATCTAACCCCTGATTAACTTTCCAAACTCATCCTACAAAATCACTCTCTTCAGCCATAAAGTCTTTCCTGACCACCAATTCCAAAGGGGCAAATTCCCCACACCAAAACACATATAATATTATCACAATGTATTATTTATTTCATAGCTCTTTGTCTAACTTTTAAATGTAAATTTCACATGGCAGGTGCCTTCTCTCCAATTCATCACTATTTACTTGTATTCTCAGTGCCTGCCAAACACAGAGTAGCCACTGAATAAGTATCTGGTGCATGAATGAAAGCAACCTCCTAACAGCCATGAAATATACGTACAGTAGAAATTTTTTTTCCCTTTGTTCCATCTAAAATATACATGCTGACCTAGAAGATTTAGCTTACTAACTTATGAATAAGTAATAAATTCACCAAACCAAATTCTCAAATCAAATTTAGGCCAGATGTTAACAAATCACACCTCTCAGGCTAAATCTGGCCTATATAGCCTGCTTTTACAGCTGAAGTTTCACTGGAACACAGACCCGTCTGCTTGTTTATCTATTGTCTAGGGCTGTTTTGCTGGGTAGTTGCAACAGGGACTGCATGATCCAAAAGCCTAATATTTACTATCTGGCTCTTTAAAGAAAAAGTCTGCTGACCCCTGAACTACTTGCAAGACCCCTGGACTTAATATGACACTACCCCACTATCCAAGAATAATAAAGATTTAAATAGGACAATAAATAAAAGCCTGTTTTTGAGGTATGAGTTAATGTACATGCGAATAACAGAGATGAAAATAAAACAAGTCTTTCCCTGGAGGAAGAACTTTCCAAGAGTGAGGACTATCTAAGGGCCAATTTACTATATACACCCATTCACTTGAGAATAACAGAGAGATTAATGGGTATTTCACACTTATTCTCAAAATAACTGATAATCACAAAATAGAAAAAAGAAGCAAATACTAGGACACCAGAGAGAAATCAAATGAAGTGAAAAGACCAATAAAACTTAATTCCAAGTGTCTGGGTTGTGAAGGAGACCAAGAGCTCTAATTCAGACACCTACAGTGGAGATTAAGTAAGTCAGTGTACAAACCTCACAGCACACTCCATGCCCTGTTTCATTTAATGTTTCAAATGTCAGAACCGCATTCCAGGTAGGCTGCAAAGAACCAAAACTCATTCATATTTGATCAGATAAAACAAGTTTACTCAAAGTGAAGAGCAGCTCTTAAAAACTTTATGGGAACCTGGGCTGCAAACAGGAAGTCATCCAGGGCCTAGGCAGTCTGATTACCTGTTTCCAAAGGAGAGTGAAAACATTGGCTTAAAAATCAAGATTCAGAAAACTAAGATCATGGCATCCAGTCCCATCACTTCATGGCAAATAGATGGGGAAACAGTGGCTGACTTTATTTTTTGGGGCTCCAAAATCACTGCAGACTTTATTTTTTGGGGCTCCAAAATCACTGCAGCCATTAAATTAAAAGACACTTACTCCTTGGAAAGAAAGTTATGACCAACCTAGATAGCATATTAAAAAGCAGACAACAAAGGTCCGTCTAGTCAAGTCTATGGTTTTTCCAATAGTCATGTATGGATATGAGAATTGGACTGTAAAGAAAGCTGAGCACTGAAAAACTGATGCTTTTGAAGTGTGGTGTTGGAGAAGACTCTTGAGAGTCCCTTGGACTGCAAGGAGATCCAACCAGTCCATCCTAAAGGAGATCAGTTCTGGGTGTTCATTGGAAGGACTGATGTTGAAGCTGAAACTCCAATCCTTTGGCCACCTGATGCGAAGAGCTGACTCATTTGAAAAGACCCTGATGCTGGGAGAGACTGTGGCAGCGGGGAAGGGGACGACAGAGGATGAGATGATTGGATGGCATCACCAACTCAATGGCCTGAGTTTGGGTAGACACCGGGAGTTGGTGAGGGACAAGGAGGCCCGGCGTGCTGCAGTCCATGGGGTCGCAGAGAGTCGGACACGACTGAGCGACTGAACGGAACTGAAGCCCTTCTCCACGCTCCTACTCCCTGCAAACACATGGTTTACACACATGTCTCATCCCTGCTCATGTTTAATCTCAGTACAATTCTTTTCTTCCTGTTTACTTGTTAAGACTGCACACAGCCCAAATACATACTGCCTTTTTGGCTAAGTGACTCATCTTTTCAGTCCAGCCTCTGTGAACCTTAATTCAATTTCATAAAAGAGAGAGGATCTGATTAGTCCCTAGGCCCTAGGCTTAGGCATCCAATCAGCTGCGTGTTTTGTGGCTTTCCCAGCAGAGGGAGCCTTCCCCCATTTCTTCCTTCAGTAAGGGGAGCAAGAGCTTGGTAAGCAGCCCCTACCTCCTAAACCCATTTATTCATAAATGTAATTTGTAAATTATAAACAGCTTTATAAATGTAAGATTCATTATATTAGCCAAGGACAGTAGTCTGGAGAAGGATTATCAACTGCCCTATTTTATCAAACTAAGATGACATATGTAATTTACCCTGTATGTGTAACAAAATAATCACCTGTTTTTTTTTTATACATTATGTCTTTAGTAAGTTTCCATGTTTTAGCTAGCTAAATTTATCAGTTTTACTTTTGTGATTTCTTCCATTGCTTTTAGTCTATAAATTCCTCATACATTTAAATGTTAAAATATGTAGTCAGCTATTTTTTATTAATTTTACAGTAATAACTGCTTTTGTTTTTTGATGTTACCTACAAGTGTATACATCCTTAAACACTGTCATTTAGTTTTTTAGTTATGAAATAATCTGTTTTACAGAGAAGTTGCAATTGTGGTGGAAAGAAATCCCATACATGCTATTTTACCCAGAGTCTAACATCTGCTTTATCATTCCTTTCTCCAAAAAAATTTTTGGAGCCAGTTAAATTATAGATGTAAACCTTTTACCTCTAAATGTGTATCTACTACAAAAAAAAAAAAAGGACATTCTTTTATATAACCATAACACAATTATCAAAATCAGGAAACTAACACTTCATAATATTATCTAATCCACAGACTAACCAATTACCATAATAGTACTCTTAATAGCAAATGGGAAAAGGTCTCCTAGTACAGTATCTGTAACCATCTTGTCTCGTTAGTCTCCCTTAATCAGGAACAGCTTCTTAGCCTGTTTTTGTCTTTAATGACCTTGACATCTCTGAACAGTATAAGCAAGTTATTTTATGTTTCTAAATTTAGGTTTCTCATAATTAAATTTATGTTATGCATTTTGGGAAGGAATACCACATCAGTGATGTTGTTTCCTTCCCCGTGCATCATATCAGGAAGCACATGATGTCAATTTGCCCCGTTCCTGGTGATGCCAACTTTAATTATTTGGTTAAAATGATATAGGCCATAGGACTTCCCTGGTGGTCCAGTGATTAAGACTGCACTTCCACTTCAGGGAGTGTAGAGTCCATCTCTGCTCAGGGAACTAAGATTCCACATGCCATGTGGTGTGGCCAAAAAACAACTGAAAGACCCCCCCCCCCAAAAAAAGATATAGCCTACATTTTCCCATAGTAAAGTCACTATTTTTCCCTTTAAGCTTAATAAGTATCTTGTAGGGAAATACTCTGAGACTACTAATTGTATTTTTATAGCTTTCTTTATGGCTTCTTAACTAAAATTTTTCTGAAATTTATTTTGGCATACCATGTCAGTTAACATTTTAACTGACTCTGCATTTATTGAATAACCAATTCCTTTCACACAAGACTGAATTTTGTAATAACTTCATATACATATTTACTATATATAAAGACTATAGTATATCTCAGGATCTATTTTTACAGGTCTAGTCTACCACTTCTTGCACTAGTTTCAGATTGCTGTAATTAATGACTTCAAGTTTATATTGCAAATTACTTCCTATAAACAGAGCTATGTTTAGTATCTACTAGAGGCAATCCTATTTACTCTTCCCTTCGTAAGTTCTTTCCAGCTAGTTTTACTTTTTTGATCTTTTGAATAAACTTTAGAATCATTTTCTTAAAAAGGTAAAAAAAAAAAAATTCCCACCAACGTTTTGGTTTCATTTGTTCTAAACTTAATTTGTGAAGGCTCTTAAAGCAAAGCATTCTTATTCCCTAAGACAGTATGAATCTGATAAGCAAGCTTGCCAAGAAGGAAAAATTACCAAAGGTTTATGTTTCTCTCTCTACAGAGCAAGTTTTACATTTTTTACATTCCTAAAATATAACAAGAACACGGAGGTAAGCAAGGGAGTAGAATGGGCAAGATGGTCTGATATTTCATTTAGAACTGAATATTAAGTTTTATTTACTTGTTCTGATACGAAGTAAGAACTGTTCTCAGATTATCAATGGTTTAGGGACAGCACCAGCACCAGAGGGCTCTACCTCCAGCATGTACACGACTCACCCATTGTTCAGCCTCATCTGAGGCTCAATGATAGCGATTGATTTAGACGGACACTCTATTGTCTGGTTGTCCTGGTGACTGAAGGCATGCATTTGCCAGGCAGCTGACTAAGGTTGGGAATGTAGCGGTTGGCAAAGGAACAGAGAGATGAACTGGCCCAAATGCAAAACAAGTCTCTGAAGTAAGCTTGATCTGTACCATATTCTACATAAATCAATCATGAGAAGAGGAGATATTTAGTTTTCTTGGAATATTTGCAAATAGATGGTTCACAGGTTAATATAAAAAGAGAAAAAGGAATATTTAGACAAAGTCCTTCTAAGTAAAAATGGGATCTGCAGAAGTGGTAAGTTATAAGTAGGTTTCCAAAAAGATTACCTAACTGTACAAAGGGGACAACTGAACATCAACAAGAATAACTGCTACTGACCAAAATAAATAATTTCACAGTGACACACACACACACACAGTGACACACACACACACAGTGACACACACACACACCCCCGAACATCAACAAGAATAACTGCTACTGACCAAAATAAATAATTTCACAGTGACACACACACACACACACACACACATACCCCACCCCCCCCCCCACCCCCAGCTGCTCATCTGTTACAGAGCTAACTCATTTTGAAAACAGTTCAATATTGAGGGGGCTTCCCAGGTAGCATAGTGGTAAAGAATCCGTCTGCCAATGCAGGAGACACAGGAGTCAGGGGTTCAATCCCTGGGTAAGAAAGATCCCCTGAAGTAAGAAACGGCAATGAACTCCACTATTCTTGCTCGGAAAATTCCATGGACAGGGGAGTCTGGTGGGCTACAATCCATGGAGTCAGAAAGTCAGACATGACTGAGCGACTAAGCACAAGTGAGCAAATACTGAGGACCACAAATGGCTTTATCTGTGTGCACTGTATCTGATATTTTTTTTTCCTACTGACATTTATAAGAAATAGTTTTAATGTATTTCTTTTGACTCCTCAAAAGCTTTACTGAGATACCATATAATTCACCTATTTGTACCATTTAATGTTTTTAGTATATTCACAAGAGTTGTGATACTATCACAACCAAATTTTAGGATATTTAACATCACCAGAAGAAAGCCCACACCCATTAGCAGTTGCTCTGTACTAACCCCATGTCTTAGGCAATCCTGTTGTTCAGACACTCAGTTGTGTCTGACTGTGACCCCATGGACAGCAGCATGTCAGGCTTCCCAGTCCTTCACCACCTCCCGGAGCTTGCTCAAACTCAGGTCCATTGAGTCAGTGATGCCATCCAACCATCTTCTCCTCTATCGCAATATTAACATACTTTTAACAACAATAAAACTACTGTGCTAATGTAACCAACTTGTATTGTAGAAATAGCTATATTTTCTAAAAAATAAAAAGAGTGGCACTGCTATACGTTTTTACAAATTTCATTAGTACCTGGTTAAACAGAAGAAAGTTGATCTCTCATCAGCTGCTGCATTTTTATATTATGCAGCTTCTGGAAAACTCAACTGTACATTCATAACACTGGGAGTAAACACCACAAACCAAGTCTGAGAATTATTATTTAAAACATCTTGACCTTATAGAACCCCTGTAAAGGTCTCAAGGATTCCCCTCTCACAGGATCCTAGACTAAGTTATCACCATTTTACCATTCCTACTAAATGGATATAGACAGAGTATTAGCCAACATATACACAAACACAAAAATGTCTCTCCACAAAAGAACACAACACCCAACCTATGAGACACCAAGTCTTCTCCCTTCCCTCAGTCAAATGTAAATCTTAGACATCTACTAGATCTGACTATCAATTTACAGGTAACTGAGATGACAGACGAACACTGACACTTCATGAATGGAATCAGCAAAATCCTGACAGTGGGAAACTACTGAAGAAATTACTCAGCTGACAGGGGAAAAGAGAAGAGGGGAGAGAAGAACAAGAGTGAAAAACAGAAGGGGAAACCTACAGAATGAAGAAGACTTAAAAGACAAGCAGAGCAGATTCCACTTCCAATAATGTCAGAGTAGCTCATTAAAAAAAAAAAAAAACTCCCAGAAATTAACAACTATAAACTCAGCAAACATTAGAAAATTTATCAGAAGATATTAGAAAATAACCACAAGTAAACAGAATTCGGAGAGGAGTCAACACCTGGAAGAAACAGCTCGAGGTATTTGCCTTTTTTAAGGATCATCATTTGAAAGCAGGCCTCTGCCAAGCAGAGCTGTCAAAACTCAAGGAGAAATCCCCAAACCTTAAAGCTTAAAGACAGAGTTCATAACCACAGCATCCAGAAAGTGGGGGTATGTCCAAAATGACAAGAGCTACAAGATTTGCATAACGACGTTGCCTGAAACTCTGGCTCACCCTTGACCTTGGCATCCTCAGGAATGATTCAAAGCAGTTCAATTAAGGACAGAAAAGAACTGAGCAGAGATTTCAACTGGCTCCCACCAGGAGAGGCAAAGTTTGCTAAAGCAAAATGTGAACAAAACTAACAAACAAATGAATACTTTCTGGGCAAACAAAACAGAATCCAGAAGCTCTACAACCAACATTTCCAATGTTCTACATATAATCCAAAACCGCTATATATCCCAAAAGAAACAAGAGAGTGTGATCCATATTCAAAATAAAAGGCAAACAGTAGGTCTCTGTTGATTATCTATTTTAAATATTGTAGCATATATATGTTAATCTCAAATTCTTAATTTATCCCTCCCCACCACCTTTCCCCTTTGGTAACCATAAATTTGTCTTCTAAGGCTGTAAGTCTGTTTCTGCTTTGTAAGTAAGTTCATTGTATCATTTTTTTTTAGATTCTACATGTAAGTGATATCCCATAATAAATCTTTCCAATTTATTTCACTTAGTGCAATAATCTCTAGGTCCATCTATGTTGCTACAAATGGCATTATTTCCTTCTTTTTTATGGCAGAGTAGTATTCCATCGTGTATATGTACCAATCTTCTTTATCCACTCATCTACCAATTGATACTGAGGCTGCTTCCATGTCTTGACTATTGTGAATAGTGCTGCTATGAGCAGAGGAGAGCTGTATCTTTTTGAATAATAGTTTTGTCAGAATATGTGTCTAGGAGAGGAATTGCTGGATCATATGGCAACTCTTATAGTTTTTTGAGGACCTCCTACAGTTTTCCAAAGTGACTGCACCAATTTACATTTCCACCAACAGTGTAGGAGGGTTCCCTTTTTTCCATACCCTTTTCAGTATTTGTTACTTGTAGAACAAAAAAAGCATTCTGATTTTATTTATATGAGTATGAATAAAAATAAAAACAGTGGCTGCCTCTGGAAAAGGGAGGGAC
The DNA here is from genome assembly GCF_019320065.1 of Cervus canadensis. NCBI lineage: Eukaryota > Metazoa > Chordata > Mammalia > Artiodactyla > Cervidae > Cervus > Cervus canadensis. The sequence continues at coordinate 19,549,870 of NC_057409.1, forward strand.
TGAATAGGAAGAGATAATCAGAGGAACTTTGGGGATAATGGTCATGTTCGTATCTTTACAGGACTCGGAGTCACCAAACTGGATACATTAGTCAAAACTCTTTCAAAGTTACACATCAGACTTTTACATTCACTATAAGTAAATTATACCTCAAAAAAATCTTACTGAATTTGAATCAACAATATACAAAAGATTTAGGAGTGATATGAACTAATTTTGCAACCTACTGTGAAATTCAAGAAAAATGTTAAGACAGGTGGACAAATGGAGACACATCTATTTGCTAGTGCAAATATGGCAGTGTTCAATATATCTGCATAATTATAAGTTTTATGAATTTCTCATAATAAAACATTGGGAGGTGTGGGGCAGAAGACAAGCAAATACAGCCACTGTGCTTTGGCTTGAAGCAGCCTCTGCCAGGGACAAGACCTTGCTATGACCATCCATGAGACAGGGTTCTAAGGACAAGGGAGCAGATATCCAAGCAGCCCCCCACCAAACAGAGCAGTTACTGCACTCACACTGCCAGAAGACTTAGCCCACCCTCAGGAAGACTTAAAAGCTGCATTATGCAGCACAGTCCAGGTCAGGTTCTGCCAGAAGATGAGCCACCCCCACGCTTGGAAAAATCCTAGCATCACAGGCCAGTATGAGATCATCCTTAAGGAACTGGTGAAGCCCATGGTCCAGGAGAAAACTGATGAAAGATACTACCCTAAATCTCCATTAAATTCCTACTGGGTATGACCTCTGCCTTCTACAAAAGCTGATCTTGCCTGTACAGGATGGCCTGAATTTCATAAAACAGAACCAAAAAATCTTCAATGTCATCACCAATTCCTCAAAAATCTATGGCCCCAGAGTTTAAGGTCCTTCTTACCAGCTTATAAAGCACCCAATATCCAGATGGCATCCTCTGTTGCCAAGAACGCCTAGCAACCAACTAGCGTCCCTGCTCTGTAGCAAGAATTCAACATCAATTTTCAGGAGTCTGGTTAGCAGGTGATGCTGGAGCAATGGAAGATTCCCGTGAAAGAGAACAACTCAATGTGTAATAGAAGATTCATGTGAAAGACAACAACTCAATATGTACCAGGGGAATGTATACTACAAGTTTGACTGCAAGGCTCAGAATTCACCTCAACTGGTATGTTTCCCAGGGACTTGAGCTGGCAGGGCCCCTGGTTACAGGGTATCCAGCCCCACAGTAACCAACTGGTCTGAGGTTCCCACTGTCCTGGCACAAACCTGGCTCTATCCCACAGACCAAGTGGTACAGGTCCCAGGAAGTTGCCTGGTTCCAGCCAGAACTATGCAAGCCCAACTCTGACCCATCTAACCTCCAATACTTTGTCAGTTTCAAAACCCATATTAACCACTCATTAACGTGTAAGCCTTACTTGAAATCTCTACTTAAACATATGCTTAAGGGAAGAGAAAAAATGAAAATTATGAAATAAAAGGAAATATGCACACTGGCGAGATAATTGAAAGTGAAAGTTGCTCAGTAGTGTCTGACTCTTTGTAACCCTATGGAATTCTCCAGGCCAAAATACTAGAGTGGGTAACCTTTCCCTTCTCCAGGGGCTCTTCCCAACCCAGGGATCAAACTCAGGTCTCCTACACTGCAGACGGATTCTTTGTCAGCTGAGCCACAGGGGGAGCCTAGACAATTAGATTACCATTAATTTTTATGGATGTGAAATGGTATGGAGTTATATATTTTTTTAATTCTTTCTTCAAAGATAACATCTAGTTCATGAATTTATAGAGGAAATTGTACGTCTCAGACCCATTTCACATAATAAAAAAGGAACAGGAGTTTGTTATATTGTCTACTTGTGTAGCTATATGGGAATCTCCATAACAAAAAGTTTAAAAAAAAAGAAGGAATAATTTATATTTTTAATTAGATTCAAACAAATCTGTTTCCTTTTTTTAAGTAACATTTATGGCAAAAAAGAAATAAACAAGAAAAGCTGGGAGACAGATGACAGGAAGTGAGAATGACTGAAGCAAACAGTTAGAAGCAAATAAATAATATGACCTTGGATACCAAAGCAATAAAAAGCTAAATAAATGCTCAGAGTAGTTACATAAACTATTATCAATCTCCTTCTACAATACCCTTTGGGTTTTCAGTAATCATTCAAAAAATCCACATGTTACAGTATGTACAAGACAAATAATAACATTTCCTACATTCTTTTTGTTAATTAGTATTAGATATTTCTCTGAAAGCCAACAACTAATACCGAAGAATGCACCATGAATATTTAAAGATTACTATGTCACTACCGATTTGATTCAGAATTTTAAGAAACTCTTAACACCTCGCATTTCTTTTAAAATAGAAGCCAGATTTAAAATGTTTCTTCACAAATATGTAGAAACTGAAAAAAAAAAAAAAAAGCCTATTAAATAATAGCATGTGTTTCAATATTTTAGCTGGATGGTTTTAAACCTCAAGTATCTCACTAGAAAGCCATTCTCCCAAATAATTCCATATTTTTAGTCTAAAATTGTTTGAAATGTTATATTATTACTGAATTATCTTTCCATACTGATCAATACCATCATATTGACTACAGTTCTGCAAAAACCTGCCTACACTAAACTAACTGAATTCAGTTCAAAGCACATCATTTTCCTACATGGTACCCCCCCACCCCACCCTGAGCTTAGAAATCAATAAGAAAGTGTATTTGCACTTAAACTGACATCTTTTATCTACATAGTACATTGGTTTTCAAAATGTTTTCACATGTACTACTTTCAAATCAACCTCATGAAATAGGCAGGACAGGTGCTTCCCATGAGTGCAAAGTAAAATGAAGTTCAGGGAAACGCACTTCCCTCAGGCTGTAACAAGGCTTATCAATCGGTGGTGCTGAAACTTGACTGCAGATTATTCTGAGTCCAGACTCAATGGAACCTTCAGTTATCATACTGGTTGTCTCAAAAGATGGTCGACAGCATCAGCAACACAATCACATGGGGCTTCTGGCTGAAAAAGCAGACACTCCTATATCCCACACCCAGGGTCAGAATCTCCGATGGAATAAAGCCCAGGAATTTTTATAAAAATTAAAATAATACATATACACACACACACATTCTCACAGCCTAGGTATAATGATACAGTATTTAAGATTATGCCATGGAAATGTCTTTATGTTTTGAGGGTAGTAAGATCAATATAGAAGAAACTGTGAGAGCAAAAAAAAATTAAAAACCTGTGTAAAATCTTATAGTCAAATATATTTTTATAAAAGTTTAAAGCATGAAGGGGTAGTTTGGTCCCTGTGTGCTAAAATACTCCTGAAAGACTTGATGGAAGGGTAAAAACCAATAGGTCTTGGAACAGATGAATGACAAATGAACAATTTGAGCAAGATGTCGAAAAAACTGGGATATGAACAGCATATGTAAGAAACAAACCAGAAATCACTGGGGTTTAAACATTTCTATTGATAATGAAGAAAGTTAACTAGGAAAAGAAGCAAGGTTATAAAAGGATTTACAATGAGAACTGGAATTTCATAGGTCAGGAGTCTTCAATCAACCAACTGCAGATCAAATTGGGCCACTGGCCTGTTTTTGTACTGCCCTTGATAATTTGGTTTATAAATATTTAAAGGGCTACTTTAAAAAAAAAAAAGTTTGTTTTCAAGCAAGAATATACTATAGGCAGTTGACCTACAAAACCTACAATATTTACTATTTGTGCCAACCTCCGCACAGGCAGTTAGGAGTAAACCCTGGAGTAATGAAGATGTAACTTAATTCTGCCACTCAATAAAGATATTTAATATGCCATTACTAAAATAATTACCAAATTTTACTAATATTATTTAGGCTCAGCATATAGTTAAAATGCTCCAAGAGTTTAAATACTCAACCTAAATATTAATGTAACTGATATACTACCAGATTCTAAGAAAACTGAAAAAATCCTCCAAAAAACCACTGTGAGCAAGAAGTGAAAAAAAAAAAAAAATTGTTAACCCTCCTGTAACTTCTACTACCTCAGGTTCTGATTCAATAAACATTTGAATATTATTCTACAAGAAGTATGCTGGGAACTATCATGGTTGCTTAAACTCAAAGCATTCCACCCTTCTACAGTAAGATATTGTCACTATTTTACACTTGTAGAAATTGAGGCTCAGAGGTAATCTGACCAATGTTCTCAACCCTCCAAGTTTAAATCCAATCTTTTCTGCACAAGACCACTGAAGTTCAAGTAAACTTAACAAGTTTAGTCCAAATTTTATCAATTTCTGTACAGAGTTGCAGTTTGGGATAGATCATCTGGTTTTTAATCAAACTTAAATGAATGTAACACTTTGAAGCTACATAATAGTTCCATGCCCTGATTCAGGATTCATTCAAAAGTTCACTGTCTTTACTGTGACAATGGCCTGCAGGCTCTTTCAGATATTGGCCTTCTACTTTACAGAGTCCACTATTCTGTACTGAGAGTGACCATGACTTATTACAGGTTATAAGACAAGATGATTTAGGAAATAACCAGTAGTGTCCTGTTTAACATCATAACAGATTGAGTCTAATATCATAAAATGATACCTGAATATTCCAGCAAAATTGTCACAGCACGTGAATTTGAAATTTAAAATGTTTTTAAGATATCAGAATACTTTTTCTTTGTGGCAGTGCTTATTTCTGATTATAAAATAGCTCCAATCTTTCCCAAAGATGCAATTCAACTACCCAAAAGGCCTGAAGTGCTGTCTCATAAAATAAGGCCTATTTAAGCCAAAGTATAACATCTTAAAAAAAAAATACTGTCTCCATAATCCCAAGCATCTACAATTCTAAACTGAAGCCCTTTCTCACTCTTACCCAAAAATAGAACTGGGGAGAAAAAAAAGATTTTTATTGTCACTCTGTCCCCCACTAGACTGAAAACTTTACATAAGGGCAGGAATCACAGGCAGTACCCCAGTACCCAAAGACAATCCCGGACACAACAATAGGTGATTAATAAATCTCTGCTTCAGGAATGAAGAATGAGTCGATCATGCATATTGACTAGGGAAAAGCACAACTTACCTTATAGGTCTACCACTTTGGAAGGATTTTTTTTAAAAGCTTTAGTTTCTGGTTTGGGGGTTATGTTTTGAATCTAGCATAAAGATGACCAAATACTGTCAATCAACACATGATTTTATTTCTACATGTAGAGTGCATGCCTGTGAAGCATCAGCAGTAACCCTTTTACTCAGTCCTGAAATGTAATTAGGGAGATTAATTTATTACTAAGAAAAAAAAAAAACTGTATGGCTCAAAATAAAATTATTCCTACATTTTCCTTTTACTGAGTTAGCGATATAGCACCAGTACCCAGTCTTCTTTCCATTAAGTTTGATAATCAGAAGTTAATCCAATAGTGAAATTCCTCTGATTGACCCACAACACCATAAAAGAGGACATATGGAGTAAACCACTAAAGATTTTTTTAAAACAACATATGATACAAAAGAAAGCATTATGTGATGTGCCAAAAACAGTGGACAATTCTTAAGTTCTGAATGAAAAGTGAAATCTTTCCCAGATATACAAGTGCATTAAGTCACTGCACTGATGGTGTCAATGAATGGCTTCCTCTGTCCAAGCCCTCTGCCCTGTAACTCGTGGTCCCCTCCCACACTTGATTCTAGACTTGGCAGCATGACTTTCTCTGACAGTAAGTTGTTCACAACTATAATGAAAGCATATAAAACAGATTTACATGCACATTGACTGTAAAAAGGTTTCTGCCACATACAAATGTCTGGGGGAAAAGTCAAAGAATGTGGAATACAGGATGATTTAGGAATCAACACCTTATGAGTCATCCAGCAACCATGGTGCTTGCCTGCTGCAAACAGTGACAACCAACAAGCCCCTCAGAACGTTAAAACTCTCTTGTGGGGGTAGAAGATCCAAGACTTCTGCCAGTTAATATACATTTTGATCTTTTAACTTCAGACATGAACCCACTCATTCACTAGACATATGACAATACCTTCTTTTAACCCAACATTTACATGACTGAGTATGTTCCTTTCCAGACAATGGAGACTTAACACACTGTTCAAATATGGCAACATAATTTGAAATAAAAAATAAACATCTGCATACTTTTCCCTATGCATGTTATACTTAAGATTTAAGTGTATAAGATAAACTGATAATTAGGCACTTGCACTTAAAGTCTATACAATTTTTTACCAAGCTGCATCAATCATCCTGCATTTCATAATACCAATCCTCACCTTCTACACACCTCATAAAACTTTTAAGAATGGAAATTCTGCTAATAGTGTAAGGAATTAAGTATACCTACTCCAATGTTTTGGTCATAAGATGTCTTTAGGGACACAAGAAAGTATGTTTGTCTCCCTTAACAAGTAATTAAGTAGTTGGTAAACTTTCTAGCAGTAAAAACTGTTGGAAATTTCTCTTTGTGCACTGTTTACTCTGCCTGTAGAATCTTTTCCTGCTAGCCTAAGTCCTAGTCACCGTCAAAAGTCGGCAAATACTTCGCCTCCTCCATGAAATCTTCCCAATTCTCTCCTTTCCACATTACTTCTAAACATTCTTATTGTCATCATTAACTACCTAACACAGGGTCACGATTGTCTGTTATGTATCCATCTCCTACCTAGACCATGAGCTCTAAGCCTACTGTATCCAAGTAGTAGCACAGCGACTAACAGTGAGGGCTTTAAAGGGACTATTAATTTGCATGACTCTTTTTAGAACTTAAAATTCATAAAGCCATTCCAGTCATCTCTATTGTTTGTATTGTTTCCACTATTTGATATAAAGAGTTACCTAAGATTTCCTTTCATATTTTCTAAATTTATCTTGATATTACAGTTATAAAAACTATTCCTTCAGAAATCCTATCATAAGCAACATAAACCTCGTGAACATTATGCCAAGTAAAATAAGCCAGTCACAGAAGAGCAAATACTGCATGACTCCCTTTAAGATGAGACACCTAAAACAGTCAAACCCACCGAAGCAGAAAGTAGAATGGTGGCTGCTATTCACTGGCAATGAAGTTTAGTTATGCAAGGTGAGTAAGTTCCTAACACTTTGCCTATAGCTAACAATACCACATTTTACACTTGAAAATATTTTAAAAGAGTAAATCCCACATTAAGTGTACTCACCACAATTTCAGAAACAAAAATTTTTTAAAGGGTCCTTCAGTTGTAGTATTTTAGGACCAATTTCCACCAAATCTTATCTATTGACAGGTTTGAATGTTTTTTACTTACTTCTCCAATGGATTGTTTGTTACCTTTAGAGTTCTACTACTATAATTGTATCTGTTATTAGATTTTTAGCATAAGAACAGATGATATTCTTTCATTCCTGACTCCATTCTGATGTCTAAAATTTTGTATTCAAGGCCAAATTCTTTTTTTTTTTCAAGGCCAATTTCTAAGAAACTAATTTAAAATTTGCACTGGTAGGCTAATCTCAAACTTTATACAAACTGTTCAAATTGTCTTTTAATCGAAATACATTTCTACACTTACTGTCATTACACACCTCTGCCTTTTCATCTTGCTTCAGATTTTCCTGTAATATAGAACTTGATTACTCAAGATAATTTTTTATTGGCAAAATTTGGAAACTTAAAAATGTGTGCTACTTCTCTAAATCATGTATTAAAAAATATTTCATAATCTTTACTACTTTAGAACCAAATACACACATGCATCAAAAGTTGGAAAGCAAGTTTAAGACATTACTATAGAAGTGTTAGAGAAAAAAAGAAGCCACGTACAAAATGCTTGCATACATCTTCTGAGGTGAAAAAGAAGACTGTAACTAATAAAATTTGAAGACTTCTTTTCTATTATCAAAAACATGCAAAAAACAAAACATACAACCACTGTAGTACAACTAAAGTAATACTTCCTTTCTAGGAAGTGATTAAACTGTCTTATTAAATAATGGCAATTACTAATCAATCGGGTTGACTGGTTCATCCATGCCCCAAGATTATAAAACATGCTGGCTTTCTGTTAATTTTACAGTTTTTTGTATTTGTTTTAAATAGCAGACCACCACTCTTAATAACAGCAAAACATGAAACTAAAACAAGAAAGCAAGCGAAGAGAACAGAATTCCTGGGAGCCCATTAAAGCAGAGTAGAGAGAAAAGGCTCCCCTACAAACCTTGACTTGACTGTTGGGTTCCTCATGCTGCTAGGCTGCCCACTCAGAACTACTGATCGCCTCCCTCCTGAGCACCTACTTAACCCTGCTGTGCTGTGTGCTTATTCGCTCAGTCCTGTCCAACTCTTTGCGACCCCATGGACTGAAGCACGCCAGGCTCCTCTGCCCACGGGGATTCTCCAGGTAAGAATACTGGAGTAGGTTACCATGCCCCCCTCCAGGGCATCTTCCCAACCCAGCAATTGAACTGGAGTCTCCTGCATTGCAGGCAGATTCTTTACCAGCTGAGCTACCAGGGAAGCAGCTCAACATTAAGCATCACATATACATCTAAAGTTAAAAATGTAAAAAGGAAGGAGGGGACCCTCAAGTGAAAGCCGATCATACAAGAGCCTAACAAAAGTTTACTACAGTACTACTATGTTAATTCTCTTTCTTCCTTTTTGTCATTTAAAGCCAAAACTAAGTTACTCCAATACTAGATGTCCTCTAAAAACGCCTTTTACATTCAATACTGACAAAGCTTAAATATAGGTTTCATCTCAGGTTTAAGGTAAAGTATTTATGTAGTAGACATTAAATCTAAATACACTGCTAGATGAGTACATTCTGAAACACCTGAATACAGAATACAAAAATACCTTTTTTAGACAGTGAAAATTTCTTATCATTCTGAACAACTCAAATTTTTTAAAAGGACTGAAACACTTACTTCATTTCCATGTTTTTGAAGGAATTCAATTTCCTGTTGTGTGAATGTTGTCATGGAGATGGATTTCACCCTGTGTGGTGGATTTAACCCTCGCCTAAAAGATAAAAGAAAATACCATTACAAACTACAGTATTTCAAAAATTATGTCAACGAAAAACATTTTAATTGGCACATTTAAACTCAGAACTGTTTTTATGCTATAAGCTAATTTAAAAATATTTTAAACTATTAATCCCCACAACAGGTATATCAGGTGAATTTGTTCAGACTGACACTAATTTATTTAAAGATAAATTCAAGTAACCAGTTAGTTAGAAATATACAGTACCTGTAATACATTAGCTTATTGGGAACACAAATACTGCTTTAGTGTAAGTCTGGTGGAAGGAGAATAATTTATATATATATATGATAGGCTCAATGGTAAAGAATTCAAAAGTTACTATTTAAATATTTTCTTATTTTCTAAGAAAGTGATGATGATATGTCAGATACGGAATTATACAAATACTCAAATCAAATAGCTACCATCTCTCAGACTGACTTAAGAAACTGAAAACTAATCCAAGGAACCTTGAAGGTATTGATGGATAAGAAAAAAGTTCCATCTCTCCATCAATTCAATTAAGGGTTGATAATGAAGAACATCTTCAACCACCTCCGGAGGCCCTAAGTGATCAAGAGGAAATTAAAGGGACATGATGGGATTCAAGAAATACCTGAATATATATGAATACTTTTAAGGTCCTTCACCACTTTGAAATCTTTTCTGTTTATGTGGCCTTAAGAGGACTTTTAAGTTTCTTTACATTTTATCATGCACATGAAAAACTAAATAGAGATGCACTCAGAGAGAGTAAGAACTACTTGTATTCTGTCCAACTACCACATAGTGGCCTACTCTACCCACAAGAATGAGGAGTTAAATAATCTATGCAAAGTAACAAGATATCTATACAGATTCATCAAATAGTTTGGAGTCATATCCTCTGACAAAGACTTCACTTGAAATACAGGTTCTAGGGCAGATCAATAGTTTTATAGAATTTGCCATACTCATTTTGCAATCAACCATGATAATTAAGTGAGAGTTAACAATGATGCAAAGTAACAAAAAAATCTTTCAAAAATATTCTAGAAACATTTCTGAATAATTAAATATGGTACATATTGTTCTAGAAATACAAAATATTTTAACATAATGATGCTGAATTAACAGAAGCTCAATTTTTATACACTGCTGCTTCTTTCTCTCCCTTCTGTCAGACATAGAAGGCACATATTTCAGTTCACACTCTGAATTAAATCACGTTGCACTTTATCTGCTTCACATTTCAAGGTGGAGAAACAATAGTTGGATTTTGTTGTTTTGCTTTAAGCTTTAAACTAATAAATTATTTTTCTTTCAGCTCTTGGTAAGTCATAAAATACAGAAATGAATATTGCACAAGTAGGACAAATTGAAACACAGCCATTTCATCCTAGTAAAACTCTGAAACTTAACTATGAAGAAACAACCACCGTATAATTACTTTAAGTATCTTTACAACTAGTGATCACAAATTATATAATGCTTTAAAGATATCTAAATTTCCAAAAATGAAAATTTAGAAAAGTCATTACTACTCCTGTAAAGCAGGACATTTTGTTTTTCAATTCACCTGTATTATGAAAATAAGACTAACTTCATCACTTTCACAGCTTATTCATTTATATTTATTTGTATCCTATCTTGTTCCAAAACAGTTTTAAAAGGAATTAACTTATTATTGTTCTCTCAAATTCCCCTGCTCTCTCCCTCACACTTAGCAACTTTGTCTCTCCTTATTCCCTAATACTTCCTCCTTGTTCCAGCCAACCCTCTCCGCTCCCACCTCCCTTACACTATCCTGTTTTTTTTAAAAATGCAAAGGCATAACTTTCTAACAAGGTAATGCCACAACACTACTACGAGAGTGTGTATGTTTTATATAAGAAAGTAGGGAGTAACGAATTTTATCCCTCTACTCTCAAATCATCAAACAAGGGAAGCCCCTGACTCTTTTAAAGTTATGTTATACAGATGCACTCTCAAGAAAGCACTGCACTGTATAGCTTACTCCATCAAGGCTCTACCACACCACAGAGTCAATTTTTGCATAAAGAAGGTATTCATATTAATTAACTTTAAGTGAACAAAAATTTGCACTTATGAAACAAAACCATAACATTCAGTTCATTTCAGTTCAGTCGCTCAGTCGTGTCCAACTCTTCACGACCCCATGAACCGCAGCATGCCAGGCCTCCCTGTCCATCACCAACTCCCGGAGTCCACCCAAACCCATGTCCATTGAGTCGGTGATGCCATCCAACCATCTCATCCTCTGTCGTCCCCTTCCCCTCCTGCCCTCAATCTTTCCCGGCATCAGGGTCTTTTCAGATGAGTCAGCTCTTCGCATCAGGTGGCCAAAATATTGGAGTTTCAGCTTCAACATCAGTCCTTCCAATGAATATTCAGGACTGATTTCCTTAAGGATGGACTGGATGGATCTCCTTGCAGTCCAAGGGACTCTCAAGAGTCTTCTCCAACAGCACAGTTCAAAAGCATCAATTCTTTGGTGCTCACCTTTCTTTATAGTCCAACTCTCACATCCATACATGACTACTGCAAAAACCATAGCTTTGACTAGACGCACCTTTGTCAGCAAAGTAATATCTCTGCTATTTAACAAGCTGTCTATGTTGGTCATAGCTTTTCTTCCAAGGAGCACGGATCTTTAATTTCATGGCTGCAGTCACCATCTGCAGTGATTTTGGAGCCCCAAAAATAAAGTCTCAGTAACACTGTTTCCATTGTTTCCCCATCTATTTGCCAGGAAGTGATGGGAACCTGTGTCTCTTGTATCTCCTGCATTGGCAGGTGGGTTCCTGTCCACTAGGGTCACCTGGGAATTGCATGATCCCATAATACTTAAATTTTTTGTTATTCTGTTAAGGATAATGCTGAGGTTGAAAACAAATAAAACTGATGGAAATAAGTAAAACTAATATGAGAGTTGGACCATAAAGAAGGCTGAGCACTGAACAATTGATGCTTTTGAACTGTGGTGTTGAAAAAGACTCTTGAGAGTCCCTTGGACAGCAAGGAGATACAACCAGTCCATCCTAAAGGAAATCAGTCCTGAATAGTCATGGGAAGGACTGATGCAGAATCTGAAACTCTAATACTTTGGCCACCTGATGCAAAGAACTGATTCACTGGAAAAGACCCTGAAGCTGGGAGTGACTGAAGGCGGGAGGAGAAGGGGACAACAGAGGATGAGATGATTGGATGGCATCACCAACTCAATGGACATGAATTTGAGTAAGCTCCGGGAGTTTGTGATGGACAGGGAAGCCTGGCATATTGCAGTTCATGGGGTCGCAAAGACTCGGACACGACTGAGCGACTGAACTGAACTGATGTGCATATCTGAAGTTATTGATATTTCTCCCGGCAATCCTGATTCCAGCTTATGCTTCACCCAGCCTGGCGTTTCACATGATGCACTCTGCATAAAAAAGTTAAATAAACAGGGTGACAAAAATACAGCTTTGAGCATACCCTTTTCACAGTTTCGAACCAGTCCGTTGTTCCATGTCCAGATCTAACTGTTGCTTCTTGACCTGCATACAGATTTCTCAGGAGGCAGGTCAGGTGGTCTGGTATTCCCTTCTCTTTAAGAATTTCCAGTTTGTTGTGATCCACATAGTCAAAGGCTTTGGCATAGCCAATAAAGCAAAAGGAGATGTTTTTCTGGAACTTTCTTGCTTTTTCGATGATCCAGCGGATGTTGGCAATTCCATCTGGTTCCTCTGCCTTTTCTAAACCCAGCTTGAACATGTGGAAGTTCTCAGTTCACGTACTCTTGAAGCCTCGCTTGGAGAATTTTGAGCATTACTTTGCTAGCGTGTGAGATGACAGCAGTTGTGTGGTAGCTTGAAAATTCTTTAGCATTACCCTTCTTTCAGATTCGAATGAAAACTGACCTTTTCCAGTCCTGTGGCCAGTGCTGAGTTTTCCAAATTTGCTGGCATGCTGAGCACAGCACTTCCACAGCATCATCTTTCAGGATTTGAAATAGCTCAGCTGGAATCCCATCACCTCCACTAGCTTTGCTCATAGTGATACTTCCTAAGGCCCACTTGACTTCCTGCTCCAGAATGTCTGGATCTAGGTGAGTGATCACACCATCGTGGTTAACTGGGTCATTAAGATCTTTTTTTGTATAGCTCTTCTTTGGAGTCTCACCACCCCTTCCTAAATAGCTTCTGCTTGTTAGGCCCATACAGTTTCTGTCCTTTACTGTGTCCATCCTCGCATGTGTTTTCCTCTGTTTCTTTGCATTGATCACTGAGGAAGGCTTTCCTATCTCTCCTTGCTAGTCTTTGGAACTCTACATTCACAACAGTATATCTTTTCTTTTCTCCTTTGCCATTAGCTTGTCTTCTTTTCTCAGCTATTTGTAAGGCCTCCTCAGACAACCATTTTGCCTTTTTATGCACTTTGTTTTCTTGAGGATGGTCTCGATCACTGCCTTCTGTACAATGTCAGGAACCTCAGTTCATAATTCTTCAGGCACTCTATCAGATCTAATCCCTTGAAACTATTTGTCACTTAAACTGTAAGGGATTTCATTTAGGTCATACCTGAATGGTCTAGTGGTTTTCCCCACTTTCTTCAATTTAAGTCTGAATTTGGCAATAAGGGGTTCATGACATGAGCCACAGTCAGCTCCCAGTCTTGTGTTTGCTGACTGTATAGAGCTTCTCCATCTTTAGCTGCAAAGAATATAATCAATCTGATTTTGGTATTGACCATCTGGTGACGGCCATGGGTAGAGTAATCTCTTGTGTTGTTGGAAGAGGGGTTTGCTATGACCAGTGAGTTCTCGTGGCAAAACTCTGCTAGCCTTTGCCCTGCTTCATTTTGTACTCCAAGGCCAAACTTGCCTGTTATTCCAGGTATCTCCTGACTTCATACTTTTGAATTCCAGTCCGTATGATGAAAAGGACATCTTTTTTTGGTGTTAGTTCAAGAAGGTCTTATAGGTCATCATAGAACCATTCAACTTCAGCTTCTTCGGCATTAGTGGCTGGGGCATAGACTTGGATTAGTGTGATATTTAATGGAAGAGAAACCGATGGAGATCATCGTCATTTTTGAGATTGCATCCAAGTACTACTTTTGTTGACGAGGAGGGCTACTCCATTTCTTCTAAGGGATTCTTGCCTATAGTAGTATATATAATGGCCATCGGAATTAAACTCACCCATTCCAGTCTATTTTAGTTCACTGATTCCTAAACTGTTGATGTTCACTCTTGCCATCTCCTGTTTGACCACTTGCAATTTACCTTGATTCATGGACCTTGATTCATGAACATTCCAGGTTCCTATGCAATATTGTTCGTTACAGCATCAGACTTTACTTCCACCACCAGTCACATCCACAACTGGGTGTTGTTTTCACTTTGGCTCCGTCTCTTCATTCTTTCTGGAGTTATTTCTCCACTCTTTTCCAGTAGCATACTGGGCACCTACCAACCTGGGGAGCTCATCTTTCAGTGTCCTATCTTTTTGCCTTTTCATACTGTTCATGGGGTTCTCAAGGCAAGAGTACTGGAGTGGGTTGCCATTTCTTACTCCAGGGGATCTTCCGGACCCAGGGACAGAACTTGCATCTCCTGCAGCGGCAGGGGGACTCTTTACTGCTGAGCCAAACTGTATAACTATATTCTCAAAACTATATTAAAAATATCTGCAAAGAAAACAAACTAAATACTCCAAAATGTTAATAGTCTTTGTTTACAGATTATGGAATTGAATTTTTTTTCCTATATATAATTTTCTATTCTCTCCAAGTTTTCCACAGTGAATTTGTATTATTCTGTACTGGGGGGAAAAAAAACCAGCAGAAAATAGTAAACAATTCAATTAACTAGTAGTAGTCAAAAAATTTGTACTTTTAGTATTGACTTTATGAATGTAAATGTCTGTGCTGAAGAATTACCAAAAAAAAAAAAAAGCAAGAAGTTTTCCTTCTTAAGGCTATCTTTCAGTTTTTCTAAAATACCTGGAAAACTCTCCTCCCAAATACAGCTACCAGCATCAACAATTTACATTCACCTCACTTCTCTCCAGCTGGCATTAGCTGTAAAGAACCTGCCTGCCAGTGCAGGAAATAAAAGGAATTGTGAGTTCGATTCTTGGGTCAGGAAGATCCCCTGGAGAAAGGAATGGCAACCACCTCCAGTATTCTTGCTTATGGACAGGGAAGCCCGGTGGGTTCAGTTCATGGGGTCACAAAAGAGTTGAACATGCCTGAAGCAACTGAGCACGCACTTCTCTAAACCAGGCACTACTGACATTTCAGGCCAGAGAACCACCACGAGGCACATGAGGCACATCACCCTGTGCCCTATAGGATGTAGGGCAGCATCCCTGGCCTCTACCTGTTAGGGGAAGCACACTGATTGAAACTGCCCACCCTGGCCAGGCACCACAGTAACTATTTGCATAAGTTGTTTTATGACAGAAGATCCTGATAAGGAATAGGGAACTAATAAGCCACTACTAGCCAGAAGAGTTCAGGAAAGGTAGAGAGGAGACCCTGCCTGTCCATCCACTTCCCAGAATCCCTCTCGCTAGCATTCATCTTGGCTGAGCGATGCGTGCACCACCAGGAAAGACTCTGAATTAGAATGATTGGCCAAAGCCACCCGGAAACTAATCCCATCACCATAAAATCCAAGAGTGCGAGCCACGTGGCAGAGCAGTTCTCCTGGGTTCCCTTACCTACTGCTCTCCACCTGGGTGCCCTTTCCCAATAAAATCTCTTGCTTTGACAGCATGTGTCTCCTCGGACAATTCATTTCCGAGTGTTAGACAAGAGCCCAGTTTCGGGCCCTGGAAGGAGTCCCCCTTCCTGCAACAATATAAAACAATAATTTTAATTTTCCCATAAATTTACTATTTCCAGCATAACAAAAAATAGAAATCCTTTAAAGATTAAGCCAAGTGTCCAGAAAAATATATATGTATATGCTATTAAGCACATTTATACAAACTAAGAGGTGAAAAAAAACTTAGTAAGACAGAAGGAAATTAATATCTATAAAGTTTCTAGACTGGCATGCACTTTGCATATCTAATCTCATTAATTTCTACTTACAACAGTATGGCAGCCATTTTTGAAAAGGTTCCTCTGCTAAAAGATGATAACTTTATAGACTACTAAAAAAAAAAAAAAAAAGAAGAAGAAGAAAAACCCTAATTGCTGATATTTCTAGAAAAATCCTAATTGTTAACACTTCTAATAAATCTCAAAGTACTCCCCCTTCACAAAAAAAAAAAAGCAAAGATTAAAAGTAAAAGTGAACTGAAACTAGAAGAGTGGCCTATGTTATACAAAATATTCAGTATTGTTCAGAAGGCAGATACAACAATAGCCAAGACAATGAGAGGTAATCCTGAGCTATTCCTATTAAACCCAAGATTTTGGATGAAGAATTAAGCAGCTTCAGGGTGGCAGTATCCCTAAATCCCAGCAGAAGAATATGTAAATCCTCTCAAGAAAAATGCATTTCTAATTTATAAATTATGCTATGAGGATCTGGAAATATTAAGTTCAATAAAAGATAAGACTACAATAAAAATCATCACATAATAACAAATCACTACTGAGCTTGAGACAGTAGAAAACAGATTTATGCCACCTCTTCCCATGACTTTAGCTACTGGATTTATCAAATACAAAATATAAAGTAAACATAGCATTTGGGAAATGTTAAACGGTGGAATAAAAATGAACAGGAAATATGAAATTATCAGAATAAACTGGTAAATCTAAAAGTCAGAACTTTTAGAAATGAAAATTTATAAATGTGGAAATCAAAAATTTAACAAATTAGTTAAAGAGCAAATTAAACATACCAGAAGAGAGATTTGGGGAATGAGAAAACAGAAAGAAATAGCCCAGAAGGCAGCACAAATGCACAAGGAGATAGAAAAGACAAGGATTAAAAAAAAAAAAAATCAGGGTGGGGGGACACTACTAAAAGGTGCAATCAGTACTCTTGCTTTTGCAAGAAAGAAACCAAACAACAAAGGACAAGCAATATTAAAGAGCTAATAGCTGAGATTTTTACGATCCAATGAAAGTCATGCATCTACAAATATAGGAAGCATAGCTTATTAAAATCAGCACAAATAAAATTCATACTTAGAAACATTTGGGTAAAATATCAAAGATAAAGAGAACACCTTAAAATCAATCAGAAAGACAAAGGAAATGAAATCTGACTGGAAAGACTTCTCAGTGAAAACCAGAAAATAGTGGAATAAGGTCTTTAGGAAGTTTTTAAAAAACTAAAAATTAACAGTTGTGAATCCAGCAAAAATATCTCTGAAGTGTAAGACAAAATAATAATTTCATATTAAAAAACTGAAGTTTACCCCCAGGAGATCTTCACTAAAGAAACGTATAATTGGCCTTCTGTGCCCCTGGATTCTACATCCAGGTACTCAACCAACTGAAGATCAAAAATATGGAAAAAAACAATTCCACGAAGTTCCAAAAAGCAAAATTGGAATTTGCAATGTGCCCAGCAACTATATGGGTGGTGCGCGGAGGAGCCCGACAGGCGACTATAGTCCATGGGTTCCCAAAGAGTCAGACTCACACACACACAGTGGTAAAGAATCTGCCTCCCAATGCAGGAGACATAAGAGATGTAGGTTTGATCCCTGAGTCAGGAAGATCCCCTGGAAGAGGACATGGCAGCCCACTCTAGTATTCTTTCCTGGAGAATCCCAGAGGAGTCTGGTGGGCTACAGTCCATAGGGTCACAACTGGGCATGCAGGCACCATTCCATGTTCTGCTCGTGGTGGTAGTTACAAGCATCTATACAGATGTTAAGACTCTTGAGAATTACACAACAAAAAAGTTGCTTTTAATGTATACCAACTTAAGATTCCATGTTACTATCTACAGTAACCACAATTTTCACACAAACTACATTTTTTCATTGGCAGACCACCTTCCCTTCTCCATCTACCAAATCTGATTATTTATTTAAATGAATGAAATCCTCAAGTAACCAAAACTGAATTATTAATATATCTAGTTATTTTCAGGATAAACTCCTAAAAGCTGGTTCCCCGTTTTTTGCTAAGCCAAGTTTAGCTATCATGTGAATCCAGCGTTTATAAAACACTTTACTGTAATGACATTAGTCATAACTATTGAATCAAAGTGTTACGCAAATAAACCACATCATTTTTACAGTGCCAATACTGAAGTACCACCCATTCTGGATCCTAAAATACACATTTTAAGTCTCCAGTTTAGTGCAAAAAAAAAAAAAATAGTGACTCATTTAATAACAGCAGTATTGATATTTTGAAAGCATGTTTGCCACTTAATTGGCTTCAAGAAGTTTCAAAGTCATCTACTGGTGGAGCCCAATATGTTTTTGCAGCATAATTAAGTCATATGCAGATCCCCAAGAGTTTCAGTTTTAAGGACCACCACCCAGGTATGACTGCAACCAGATGGTGTGACTCATTCCATATGTCCACCAGTATGTTACTCTTAACTATGCCTCAAACAATCTTGCAAATAGCCATTTGTTCAACTCAAAAAACAATGTGTGCTGGATGAATAAGTAAGAAAGCTTATTTAGCTAGTTTTATTCACTGCTTTTCTCCTGCTGGAGGAAAAGCTGGTTCAAATATTTCATTAGGCTGTGGAAATTTAAGTGGTTTGTTAATATTGGCATTAAGTAAGAACGCCAATTTGACATTTAAATCTATCCCAATCTTATGGAGCAAAAATACTGTATATAAATGTTCTGTATTATATAAATTATACATTTAAAATCTACAACAAATAGAAGATGCCTTTAACAGGTTACCAAAAATCTACAGACTTTTGATACCAAGATCTGTATATATTAGATAGTCCAGATATTAGTTTATCTGGAACTCAACTGTAAAACAGTGAAAATACACACACATACACAGACACACATCGCCCCCCCACACACACACCCATGGTGCAAACCATAATTGCTATTTGGGGTTTTTATTTTTAAAAGCCAGCAACACTACACTGTAAGGTCCTTGTAACATTTAGGGCAAGAACCTAATACTACTCAGGTAACAATTTAAACCTAAGGCATTCCTGTTAAAAGTGGACAAAACTCAAGAATGTCTTGACTACCTCTCTAAACCCTACTGAAAAGATAGCAAAGGAATAAAAAGTCATTAAACCACAAAGAGAGGAACAGAAAACAAGGAGGGAACCCAAAGGCATAGCAAAAATATAGAAAATAAATACCAGCAGTAACTGACTATGCAGAGTAAAGAAAGCTAAAACGAAGTTCCTGGAGAGGTGGGAGAAGCCAACTAGAAGACGGACTCCCACCACAGAACCCTTAAAAGAGTCACAAAATCAATCAAGTTACAAGTTGGGGGATTTACGTAGGCTCAAAATTAGATTTCCAATTTCCCTCCTTCCAAAAGACTATTCCCCAGTGGCTCAGCGGATAAGAATCTGCCTGCAATGCAGAAGATCCGTGTTTGATCCCTGGGTCAGGAAGATCCCCTGGAGAAGGGCGTGGCAACCCACTCCAGGATTCTTGCCTGGAGAATCCCATGGACAGAGGAGCCTGGCGGGCTACAGTCTGTAAGATCTCAAAGCGTCAGACACGACTGAAGCAACTGAGCGCGCACACGTACCAAATCCCAGGTAGGGCAGTTTAACCTGCAATGGTGGTGGTTGTAGGTCAGCCGCTAAATCGTGTATGACTCTCTGCGACCCCGCAGTCTGCAGCACACCAGGCTCCTCCATCCTCCCCGACCTCTCAGAGTTTGCTCAAATTCATGTGCATTGAGTCAGTGATGCTATCTAACTGCTTATCTAATCTGGAGAGCCTATACAAAATACACTCTGGCACAGCTGAGGACTGCTACTGGGTATTATGCCAAAACTTGGAGGCTTATCTGAGACTCTACACACTGAACAATAATAGATTCTATGTCCCCAGTCCCCTCCCTCAACCTGACACCTAGAATGACAGTCAGACTTTTTTACTCCCCAAAAAGAAAACTGGAGAAAGAATATCTATGAACTAGAAAAACAACCATGGATAGAAAGATTATATATACTCCCAAAGAGGGAGTGGAAAATGGGGCACAGAGAATGAGTAGTAAGAATAGCATCAAACTTCTCAACAGCAATACTGAAGGTTTAAAGACAATGAAACAATGTCTTAAAAACTCCAAGGGTATTTTCACCTTTGTGAATGTAGACAAAGTATTAATTTTAACCTGACAGCAGAATAAGACATTTTCAGCAATGCAGATCTCAAAACTGATCTCCCATTAACCTTTAATCCAGAGGCTAACGGAAATGTGGGGATCCTGGAAAAAGAGGTTTCAACATAGGTTAAGCATGATGGGAATTTCCAGAACGAAGGTAGAAGAAGAAAGTCCAAAGACGACAGCTGCACAGCAGGCCTAGAGACCATTATTTCCAAATCAAAATGACAGAAGCACCCAGTATCTAACACATCTGATCATACTATAAAAAAGGTGCATACCGCAGCCAGAGATAATTTTATGTGGAGATATATTAATGAAATCCACATGGAAAACAAAGCAAATGAAGAAACCTAGACAATTATAAACTTCAGGGAGAAAAGTCTGTATAAGAAAGAAAATGTAGTAGTAACATACTGTAGGACTTAGCTGAGACAGTACGTATGTAATAGTAACATACTGTAGGACCTAGCTGAGACAGTATGTACATAATAGTAACATACTATAGGATTTAGCTGAGACAGTATGTACATAATAGTAACATACTATAGGACTTAGTTGAGACAGTATGTACATGATGCAATAAGGTAAATACTTAATAGTGATTTAACCAAAACTGTGCAGTCTATTGAAGGAGTAGACGCAGAGTACACATGAAAAGTGAGAGGAGTGTTAAGAGAGCCAAAGCCTTATCTTCACTCTCGCAGAACAGAGAAGCCAAAGTTGGGGGAAGAAAAAAAAAAGCTCTAAGCATGTTAGTTAGAAATACAAAGGTAAAAAACAGAAGGGAACAGACTGTCCATGATAAACAGAAACGGGGAAAGGGAAGAGGTGACTGCTGTTGCTCACTATAAGCCTTTTTAAACTATGTGCAAGTATTTTTTTTATAAAACTTAAAATTAAAAAGTAAACATAAAAAATGGAAAATAGTTCTTTCCCTTCAAAATGAAATTTGACACATACACACACTGTATTCTTTAACTGAAGAAAAAACATTTCTAGAAAATGTGAGGAATTTTTTTAAACTTCAAATTTCTCATATTTCAAAAATATCAAGACTCTATTAGACACCAGCCATTTCTTTTATAGAAATACCTCTGAACACAACTGTTCCAAGTCAGAGCCACCAAGATTCATTAAGAGATAAAGGCTTGAAGAGAGAAATAAGGAAGTTTTCCCATCTTCCCACATTATTAGTTCTGCTGACTTTCTTACTTCCCCCATCAAAGATCTTGCAAAATTTAACCAAAAAATGGGGCAAGAATAAGAATTTTTAGAATCTGACACTACAAGAAAAATCCCTCTTCTTCTCCTAAACGTGTATGTTTCACTATGACTTCCATACCTGGTCTTGTATCTCCCTCTACAGAACCCAGACAGCGTATTAGAAAGCAGAGGCATTACTTTGGCAACAAAGGTCTGTCTAGTCAAGGCTATGGTTTTTCCAGTGATCATGTACGGATGTGAGAGTTGGACTATAAAGAAAGCTGAGTGCCGAAGAATTGATGCTTTTGAACTGTGGTGTTGGAGAAGACTCTTGAGAGTCCCTTGGACTGCAAGAAGATCCAACCAGTCCATCCTAAAGGAGATCAGTCCTGGGTGTTCATTGGAAGGACTGATGCTGAAGCTGAAACTCCAATACTTTGGCCACCTGATGTGAAGAGCTGACTCATCTGAAAAGACCCTGATGCTGGGAAAGATTGAGGGCAGGAGGAGAAGGGGACGACAGAGGATAAGATGGTGGGATGGCATCATCTACTCAATGGACATGAGTTCGGGTAGACTCCATGAGTTGGTGATGGGCAGGGAGGCCTGGTGTGCTGCGGTTCATGGGGTCGCAAAGAGTCAGACACGACTGAGTGGCTGAACTGAACTACAGAATAAAACCTATTACCTCTTCTGCAGAGAAAGTCAAAGTGGCTCAGCCCTGTCCAACTCTTTGAGATCCCATGAACTATACAGTCCATGGAGTTCTCCAAGTCAGAATACTGGAGTGGGTAGCTTTTCCCTTCTCCAGGGCATCCTTCCAACCCAGCGATCAAACCCAGGTGTCCCACATTGCAGGAGGATTCTTTATCAGCTGAGTCACAACAGAAGCCCAAGAATACTGGAGTGGGTAGCCTATCCCTTCTCCAGGGGATCTTCCCAACCCAGGAATCGAACTGGGGTCTCCTGCATTGCAGCCAGATTCTTTACCAACTGAAGTATCAGGGAAGCTCTTCTGCATAAAGGCCTTAAATTACTCAAAGATAGTGACCACATGTACAGCTCTGTACCCCGACTCCCTAGTTTTTTCTTCTTTAAGCTAACATACTTCTGGTCCCTGGAGATATCCCGCTCATTCAGAATTTCAAATCTCCTTACCATCCTAATCAATTTTCTTATACCATGCTCCAGTTTGTTAATTCATCTCTTAAGCTAAGCAACTGGAATAAAAGAGTAATTATGACTTCCTTCCCTGTAAAAGTCAGTTATGATACCAATCAAAAGGAGACCATGTCTCCAAAAGGAGACGCAGGAGTCTTTGGAAAAATACATTCTAACTTAAAAACAAAAAAAACAAAAAATTCATTCCCCACATATAGAACAATTCAAATAAGGTTCCCACCCCTCCTCTAAGTTAATAAATTTCATTCTAATCATGTCCAAGCAGGTGTTTTTAGGGCAACAGCTCTCCTGAGTGAGGCTGAAAAGGATGTCTGGAGGAACCTATTAAACAAAGTACCCAAAGTTATGAACGATTTATTTTTTTAATATACATTAGAGTAATCCAAGGTATATGTTCCTAGACAACCATCGATTTGATCAGGTGGACTGGGAAATGCATTACTGAGTGGGGAAAAAAACAAGAAGATAATGGCACCTAGTACTGAATATTTCCACAGAAGCTTCTTAAGAATGTAAACATTATACATGTTGTACAGAAAAGACAGAAAATTATCACTCTGAGTATTTGCTTATTTTCCAGAGTGTACTGAAACTAGATACAGAAGTTTCTAAAGAGGCAAAATATTTTTTTTGAGGCAAAATATTTAAATTGGGGTCCAGAGGCCAGCAAGTTCCTTAAAAGAATGCTTTAACTCTTTTTATTTGTAATACAACTCACTAATATTTAAAATTTTAATATAAATTTAATTAGATAAGTGATACAACCACTACTTCGAAACTGATTAAAGGTCAAAGTGCTTACAAGCACCCTGAACCAAATTCATAGACTTATGAAAGAAGAACATACACAAGCAATATAAAAATGCCGTGGTAGCAAGTTAAGGTCAAATGATGTCACCATCCCTTGGGTGCCAAAGGACACCAAGACAGGACGTGCTCACAACACTTAAGAAGAGTCTCTCTCAATCAGTTTGCTGAATGAATCCACGTTTATCTTTCCTGCTCAAAAACCTACAGCAAACGCTTATTCCACAATGAACATTCATGCTAGAAGGTCCTATCTCTAGCTCCTTTCAACTGAGTTTGATGCTTATCTAGAATTGTTTCACGGAGAAGGCACCCCACTCCAGTACTCTTGCCTGGAAAATCCCATGGAAGGAGGAGCCTGATAGGCTGCCGTCCATGGGGTCGCTACGAGTCGGACATGACTGAGTGACTTCACTTTCACTTTTAAACACTGGAGAAGGAAATGGCAACCCACTCCAGCGTTCTTGCCTGGAGAATCCCAGGGACGGGGGAGCCTGGTGGGCTGCTGTCTATGGGTCGCGCGGAGTCGGCCACACTGCAGCGACTGAGCAGCAGCAGCAGAGCGTTCCAAACACTACTAAACTATATTCACTGGGGACAGGATCGGGCAGGTTTTTGTTGTTCAGTCGCTAAGTCATCTCCAACTCTGAGAACTGTGGACCTTCTGTCCAGGCTCTTCTGCCAGGCTCCTTCTGTTCATGGATTTATCAGGCAAGAATACATGGAGTGGGTTGCCATTTCCTTCTCCAGGAGATCTTCCCACCCAGGAAAAGAATCTGAGTCTCCTGCACTGGCAGGTGGTTGGTCCAACAGGGAAGCTCTATTTGGCAGATATATAGTTTAATTAAACATTATATAAAACAATCACACTTGAGTAATTGTTTCCATGAAAATGAAGTATTTTAAAAACTCCACCAAATAGTCACTATGAAAAGCTGTTACTCAACTGTAGACAAGAAATGTAAAACATCTAAGCTGAAAAGAGATCTAGAACAATTTAGCACTCAAACTGCTTTAAGAGTAGCTTAAAATTCTAAAAATCTTTTATAACACAAACTGAGTCTAAGTTATATCAATGGGACAAAAATCTCATCAGTGGAACCATATTCAAAGAAAAGTCCTAGGTGCTATACATAACGCTCTGGCAAATTAACAATTACATGCTAAAATTCAAAAACCTAAATTTTATCTGTGTGTATGTTTTTTTTTTGTTTTTTTTTTAGATCTGAACTAACTTTATTATATGTATTACTGAATGTGAATGAAATTTGTTTTTTAATGATTGTCTTTTTTGATAAACCTAATGACTATCACTGTCTTTTTTCACTGCCTTTTTGGATAAATCTAACTACTATCAAACCTGAACACATAGGATGAGGGGTTTTAATTACAGTTCAAACACAGAAAATAGCAAAGTAATTAATTCCTGACAGGACAGACGTGCCAAATTCAAAAGAATCAATATCAGAATCAATCACACCATAACCCATCACACTTAAAACACATAACAATAGTTTCTGAAGAAATTCAAAGAGCAGACATTTGAAGCTAGCTAAAACTACAATTTAAAGAAAAGCATGACATAACTATAAAACACAGAAATACACAATACATTAATAAACTACCTGTCCTGCCCTTTAATATCCAATGAAGTAAAATCCACCATTTAAATCCCCCAAATACAGAATTCACAAGAATTTACCATAAGCATTAGAGTGTAAGCTAACTTTACAATTTAAAGTTGTGAAGGATTACAGTACTTTTCTTTATGACTGTTACTAGAATAATGCCTGACACAAGAGTGAGTACTTAGTAATTGCAGCTAGTATTTATTATCTTATTTTTCATTTAAATACTTTTTGTATCCCCTGGATACATGTACTAGTGCCTGGACTTAATATTTACTTAAAAAAACACAACTCTGCCCTTCACAATTGAAAAAGTTATCAAAATAGCTTTCACACTTAAACTGAAATTGTACTACAGTCAAAGTATTTCACTGAATGTACCCATGCTAGTGTACCAAAAAAAAAGTGAAAAGGGAATTAAGGATGTAAACTGCCCCTTGTGACATCCATGAGGTTCTGAATATTATACACAGAGGTCCAAAAGGATATTTGATTCAATCTACTCAAATACTAGTGAATATATAAAAATAAATGCCTCTTTTCAACTGCCCAACTTTCATTTTAAAGTAAAAATTCTTATTAATAAAGATTCATCATAAGACTCAAAAAGCACACAAAATTGAGTATAAGCTACTATCCGTTTACATTTATCCACCTGTGAAATTCCAAGTTTCAATGCACTATCTACATAAAAGGGCTGGTATTAAGCAGCTGGACTAGATGTTTCTCAAATGTTGTTTTTTATTTTTATCTAAACTCTCTCTGAAAAGTAAATCAATCATTTTTTAAGGATAGAACAATTCTTATATTATTTACCAATTAATTAATGCTAACAATCTCCACAAAATAAATAATTTGGTCTAAACCTAGTCTTTATATCAACTGTAAGTTCATTAACATGAAGGCAATACTTTATGTTGGCTATAATGGAGTGCCATTTATAAGTCTAAATAGTTTCATAGATAGAA
Source organism: Cervus canadensis (assembly GCF_019320065.1). Lineage (NCBI taxonomy): Eukaryota > Metazoa > Chordata > Mammalia > Artiodactyla > Cervidae > Cervus > Cervus canadensis. The sequence continues at coordinate 19,575,924 of NC_057409.1, forward strand.
GCAGGAAGAATGACAAATCAATCTGTTAGAACACCCCCTTTCTACCTCAGTGACAATTTAATATACCTAAATCTGAAGTCTATTTTAAAGTTTCACAATCCTAATTCAGTTACATATTTTAAATAAGCATCATACAAGCACAGAGTGCAATCATCCGAGAAAAAAAAAAAAAAAACACAGGAAATAAAAAATTAGCTCTGAGTCTAATAATAATAACAAGATACTTGTTCAATTTATTTAACAAAGATATTGCTAAATAATTAATAAAAAGGCATGTGACTATCTTAAAATTCATAATAGCAGATACCATTTATTGTGTATCAGCATTTTCTAGGCACATCAAAGTTTCTGAAAGACAGCTAACATGCCTCAATTCATGTATGTGTATCCCCTGCTTAGCCCCATGCTCAAAAATGATATATGCTCAATTAATATTCATTGAAGTGTACCATTTAATCCTCTGAACAACCTTAAGCTGTATCTTATCACCCTCTTATCACAAATAAAGAAGCTGAGGGGATGAATCCAGGCCAACCCACACATAGTGATCTTGCTCAATACTTTGCCTTTGCTTAATACTTTGACCTAAGTCACAAAGCTAGGCTTTCCTAATAGCTCAGTTGGTAAAGAATCCACCTGCAATGCAGGAGACCCCCAGTTCGATTCTTGGGTCAGGAAGATCCGCTGGAGAAGGGATAGGCTACCCACTCCAGTATTCTTGGGCTTCCCTTGTGGCTCAGCTGGTAAAGAATCTGCCTGCAATGCAGGACACCTGGGTTCAATCCCTGGGTTGGGAAGATCTCCTGGAGAAGGGAAAGGTTACCCACTCCAGTATTCTGACCTGGAAAATTCCATGGACTGTATAGTCAGTCCATGGGGTCGCAAAGAGTTGGACACAACTGAGCAACTTTCACTTTCAAGTCACAAAGCTAGTGGTAGAGTCAAAATCTGACTCCATAATTCATATTCCTTCCATTACAGCATGTCATCTAAGTATCAAAGATATAATTATCATTAAACTCAGTAGCTATTATTCTTGAAGTATTTTCCTATATTATTGCTTTTCAAAGAAAAAAATCCTCAGGAATTATTGTTCTCTCAGAATTTCTGAGTAGACGTTTGATCTGGGATCCAGTCTTTCCTTCCCAAGGATCCCAGATTTCTGATTTGGGAATTCTATTTGGGATCTTTGTTATTCCAATAACATCATCATACAACGTATCCAATGAGGGTAGTGGTTCTATGCAATCAAATGACCTAACCTAATCCAGAATGAATTGTAGGATTTCTGGTAAAGTTGTAACAGTGTTATAAATTAAGGCAGCTGGGAGCAGCCATCTTTGAATGAGGGAAATCTAGGCAACATCCTTAAACTAGAGGATAAAGTCTCACTTAAAGACAAACAATACATTCCCCTCATATTTTTAAACCAACTTCAGTCACACTGAGTTAAATCTAAAGAATCCAAATTGATAAATTTTCTTATAAAGGTGCTTCTCATTTTATCATCTTTCATATATCATTCCCTGCTCATGGAATGTCCTGTCCGCTTCGTCAATAATGCCTCTCACCTACTGGGCAGCTATTAGTAATATATATCCCAGGAGTCATGGGAGATGTCAGACAAACAGTATCTCTAATATTGAAAACTAACCTACACCCAAAATGTATAAGGTAAACTTCATCCTTGCCTTTTCAAACATGAGAAAATTTAGAGGCTGAGTGACATTCTCAATACGACACAGCTAACAAGTTGAGCCAGGATTCAAACCCAAGCTTATCCAGCTCCTAAGCATTAGTACTGGTTCTTTCACTCCATGAAGCCACTGCCATGTGGCTCTCATCTTTAAAGGTGAGACCAAAGGCTCACCACCAGGTGGTCAAAGGCTCAGCCATCAAGTCTTCTGTGAGGCTTTTCCTATTCATCTATATATTTCAGGGATAGCTCATTCAAAGAAATGAAATATTACTATACTGTAACTGTTTCCATACTGGGAATGCAAGCACCTGAAATACAGTGGGATCCCAACAGGTCCAGTGCCTCCCACAGTACATGAAACAGGTCAAGCAATAAATATTTGCAGATTTATGACTAAACAGATACGGAGTCCTACCTGTTACACATTAAAAATTCCATTAAAGTGAATAATTGGCATGTATAATGAGATAACCTCCCATATATAATGTTTCTGAAATGCAAACACTCTAGAAAGAAACCTGTAAATAATTCTTCATATTACACATTTGCAGCAATAAATTCATACTTATAAACAGATACACAGAAAAGTCAGAAATCCAGAAGAGTAAGTATATACATTGTTGTTGTTCAGTCACTAAGTCATGTCTGACTCTGATCCTGTGGACTGCAGCACACCAGGCTTCCCTATCCTTCACTATCTCCTGGAGTTTGCTCAAACTCATGTCCATTGAGTCGATACCTCACACTCTCTGTTGCCCCCTTCTCCTGCTGCCCTCAATCTTTCCCAGCATCAGGGTCTTTTCCAATGAGTTGGCTCTTCGCATCAGGTGGCCAAAGTTATTAGGGCTTCAGCAATAGTCCTGCCAATGAATATTCAGGGTTGATATACTTTAGAATGGACTAGTCTTATCTCCCTGCTGTACAAGGGGCTCTCAAGAGTCTTCTCCAGCACCACAATTTGAAAGCATCAAGTCTTCATCAATGCTTCATAAAGCATCAGTTCTTTATGGTCCAACTCTCACATGCCTATATGACTACTGGGAAAACCATAGCTTTTACTATACGGATCTTGGTCTGCAAAGAGATGTCTCCACTTTATACGCTGTCTAGGTTTGTCATAGCTTTTCTTCCAAGGAGCAAGCATCTTTTAATTTTATGGCTGCAGTCACTGTCCGCAGTGATTCTGGAGTCCAAGAAAATAAAATCTGCCAGTGTTTCCTGTTTTTCCCCATTTATTTGCCATAAAGTGATAAGACTGAACATTTTTTCAAATCAAATACTTTAAATGTATTAAAGGACCTTGTGTTAAGTAAAAACACAGCATACTTACTATGCAAAAAGTCAAGTACTACCCTCAAAACAAACTGGACTATAGCTTAAGTTGTTTTAAAACCAAAGTTGCCCACAAACTAAGTTTTTATTTGTAAATGAAAACAATGAACCAGACTATCTCCTAAACACTACCCAGCTCTAGGATTCTGTTGTAATTCAATAACATCACTAATTATCAACTTCTCAGAGTGCTTTCTTGATCCTACAATCTAAAAGGGACTTCTCAGAGAAGGTCTCTCCTCCTATCTTACTATTTCAGTGTACTCTTGCCCCTGACATTTTTCTCATTTGATTACTATGTTACCATCTCCCCAACAAGAATAAGAATGTAAGCACCAAGAGAACAAAAGACTGCTCTATTCATCAGCACTCCCCAAGGCTTTACAGAGAAACTAGTAGGCACCCAATAAATATGTTAAAGAAATAATCATCATGGAAGACTAATGATGCATCTTTGCCCAACTTAGGAAGACGAAAAATCATACATTACTTACATGCTTAAAAAAAAAAAAATCAAGTTTTCTCACATATTATACACTTTGCCTCAAGATTAATCTTACAAAGTTTCCGGAGGGGAAGGGGGAGACCAAATAATTGACTTCAAAGAATGGAACAAGAGAAAGAACTTAAGTAGATGTTTGATACAACAAAGGTTTTAAGACCATTTAGTAATTACCCCTTCGTTGGTAACTTACTACAAGACAATTTAGTGTATAAAAGCAACTTAGTTCCAAAATCAACTGCAAACTCTCAAAAAAAAAAAAAAAAACCCTTCAATCTCAGCAACAAAAATCTTAATAGAAAAAAGCAGCTTAATGAAGAAAAGAGGAACAAATATAAACCATCCCAGTAATTCAAGACGGCAGTCTCCCTTTTCCTGAAACAATACTGTCTTTCCATCTCTTCTCGTTTCTGTGTACAGCCAGGACACTTGGGTATTGACGGAGAAATCTTACAGATACCACCACCACCATATGGACAATGACACAGCTCCTAGTGAGTCCCTAACTTGCATTAAACTTTACCCCAACTCTTCAAAACTCTCTTTGGGCCATAAAGCTGAAGGCCCATAACCTCACGCCTGCTTTCTCTGTCTCCCTCTCCCGCAATTAAACGCGGACCCCCTCCCCTCTCCTCAACTTTTCCCTTAGGATTCCCATCTCTGCCATCAAAACATTTTAACCCCGCTACTATTTCTAAGTGCTGGCTTTCTCACAGTGTCCTAGGAACTCTGGATCGGGGCGGGGGCGGGGGGAGACGACACACACAGGCTAAGCGTCCCTGCTCTCTCCCACCCCGGCCTTACCCACCAACCCTCTACCGGGGGCCCAGCAGGTGCCTCGCTAGGGACCGCCGCGCCCCGGCCGAGAGGCGGGGCACACAAAGGACCCGCGAGGCCCTCCCAGCCTCCTCCCGTCCTCCCACTGCAGCTGCATCGGGTCGGCGCGCCCGGGAGAGCGGAGGCCCGAGGGAGGCGGGTGGGCGCCGGCTCCGCGGGGACCAGAGATGCTCACCCCGGGCGCCCTCTCCCGACCCCGACCCCGCCCACGCCCCAGCCACCAAGGCTAGCCACCCCCCTCCCATCCCCGCCGGGCCTGGACCCTCACCCAGCGAAAACCGAAAGCGCATCCCCGGCCCCGCGGGCCCAGCGCATCCCTGCCCATGGCCCCGAGTCCCGCGAGGCCCCCCGCCTGACCAACCGCTCCCCGCGCCCGAGGAAGGGCCGGCCGCCCGGCCGGCTGCCCCGCACTCACAGACTGCCGGAGCAGGAGGTACAGACGAAGGAGCCGACCGTCATGTTCACGTAGGTGGGGCCGCGCTGGTCGCAGTCGAAGCACTTTCGGTTGTGCGGGAGGCCGGTCATGTCCCGCAGCATCTTCAGGTGCTTCTCCTCCTGCTTCCGCTTCGCGCTGGCCGCCATGGCCGCGGCGCCGAGCGAGGAGGCCGGCAGGGCCGGGAGCCGGGCGGCGCTGCGCCGGGGACCCCGCGGTCCCACCGGCCGCCCTGGCCGCGGCCGCCGCCCTCCGTCAGCGCGCCCTGCCCGCGCCGGACCCGGGCCGCTGCGGCTCGACTCGACCGGGCTGAGCGCGACGCGGACACGCTGCGGAGCGCGGGCTGACGGGCCACGCGAACCGGCCCGACGGTCGTGGGACAACCGCCGCCGCCGCCTTCCCGACTTCTCCTGAGGGGAAAAGACGAGGAAGGGGGGACGGCAAGAAGAGGCCCGCCCCGGGCGGCCGGAGGCCAAGTGTCGGCTAGCGCCCTCTGCTGGCCGGGAGGAGTTACTGCGGCCGCACTTGCAGGCAAACCGCGTTACGTGGGTTGCCTTCCTGCCCCTGCCTGAAGGGGTTCAAGGGCTGCCCACTGCTTTGGGGATAATTCAGAGTTCCCCGCCGTGTGTCCTAAACAGCTCTCCATCCGTCTAGCCCAGGCTGCCTCTGTCACTTCATCCTAATCTACTCAGCCACGCGGGATTTCCATTTGGATCCCGAACACAGCAAGCTCCCTCTTGAGTCAGGAACCCTTGCCGGGGCTGTACACTCTAGAGCAGGGTTTCTCCACTATGCCTCTGTTGGCATTTTGGACTAGATGATTTCTTGGTGTGGAGGCTGTCCTGTGCCGTGTAGGATACTGAACATCATCTCTGGCCTTGACCCACTAGATGCCAGAATGACCTTCCCCACCCCATGCCGTGTTGTTGTGGCAACCGAAAATTCCCTGACGTTGCTAAATGTGGAGTCATGGGAGAGGGAGGTGAAATCCACCTGGCTGAAAACCACTGCTACACGGGGGAGGCTATGTCATCCATGCACCCACTGCAGGCAACTTCCCTAAGCCCAACCAACCTACTTAATATCGCAGCCCGGAGGATCTGCGACATTTTCACGTGAATATGTCCACGTTCAGGAAAGTCGCCCTCAGTTAAACGGTTGTGCCGTGTTTTCTTCATGGCTCTGGCTATTTAAAATCCTGTCCCTGCTACTCTAGAAGAGATTGAGGGAGTGCAAGCCCTGCTCACTCCCTTAATCCTATCAGAGACCCCCATCTTTGACCCACTGTTATAAAGTAAATAAATAAAATCCCACTCCTTCTTTAGTGTTTACTGTGTTTAAGCTCCAGACGACCTGGACCCTAATGTTTTCTTCTCTGCTCCACCCCCTGCCCCTCCCAGAGCTGCAGGTTGGGTGCTCAGTATTTATGGAATGAGTGCATTATGTATCTCACTTAATCTTCACAAGATCCCTTAAGGGTAAGTCTTATGGTTCTTACAATCAGGAAGCCAACACTCTAGAGTATTAAGTAAATTTACCCTTGGATATACATGGGTTAGCCCAGACAGTCAGACTGCAGAACTCAAATCTCTTAATCACTCCAGGAATCCACAGCCAGCAGGATATTAAAAATCATCCTTGCCCCTCGTTTCCCCAAGGAGTATCCAGGGAGACCCAGAGAGTCCAGAGTCCCCTCAGCCGGTGAATAGGAAAGATTAGAATCCAGGTTTCCTATTGCCAAGGCTAGCCTCCAGATCTCCAGTGAAAGTGACTGGACAAGTTGACCAAATGAGACATCAGATTACTATAATACTAGTAATAATAATGTGTTTAATAGTAAAAGAAAAGGATTGACAGATTTTGGATTGGCCAATGAACTTATAACTTAGGCTCCCCTCATGACTCAGACAGTAAAGAATCCACCTGCAGTGCAGGAGACCCAGGTTCGATCCCTGGGTTGGGAAGATGACCTGCAGAAGGGAATGGTTACCCACTCAAGTATTCTTGCCTGGAGAATTCCATGGACAGAGGAACCTGGTGGACTACAGTCCATGGGTTCAAAAAAAGTGAGACACGACTGAAGGAGTAACACTTTCAGAATGCCATTAGCACATGTGAAAAATTAATGATTCCTTAAAATCTTCATATATCCCATCAGAGTTCAAAGTTCCAATTATCAATATTTAAAAAAAAGATTTTTACAGTTTATTTGAATCCCCCCCTTGCAATTGAGTAATGTGTCTCATATTGTAAAATCTCTTTTAGTCTATGGTTACCCCTCCATCTCCTTTTTATTTTTTTTAATTTTATGTTATTTTATTGGCTGCACCATGCAGAATCCTACTTTCCTGACCTTTGATTGGACTTTTGACCCCTGCAGTGGAGGCTTAGAGTCTTAACCACTGGACCACAAGGAAGTCCCCACCATCTTCTTTTTTTTTTTTTCCCCCACCATCTTTTTTCCTTTCAATTAATTTCTTTTAGGAACTGGGCCCTTGGTCATGTCGTTTACAATTGTCTACATCATTTAACATTTTTCTCTATCCTCTGTTTCCTGAGAAATGCATTGTTGGGTCTAATTCACTTGTATCCAGTTCAATTTTTTTTTTTTTTAATTTTGGCCAAATTTTATCTTTGTGTTCTTCCATCAGGAGGTACATTATGGGCCGGGGAGGAGGAGGGGAATATCTTTCTGTCTTTTTATGACATTGATGATAGCCCTTGATGATTAGTTTATTAATCCGTTACAGTTTACAAAATGGTGATATTCTAACTCTGTTGTTCCTTCTTCATGTATTGGCTGAAAGAAAATGTTTTGTATAAAGGAAAACTTGCCTTCAGCCACTGTTTAGCACAGTTCATGTCAGAAAGGCAGGATGACTATTTGATTCCTTCTTTTCATTCACAAACTTTCAAAATAATATATTGGTTTCCTAACACCCTGCGGTGGTGAGCAATGTTTTTTCCATGTCATTACAAACTCAAGAATTTTAAAATGTATTTGATATATTTCACATCCTCCTTGGTGATCACATTGTCTCTTCATGAGCGAGTGGGAGCCTTAGAAAGTTGACTCCCGAGTCTTTTTGACAAGACCGTTGACTTAACATCAGCTGGAACGCCAAGGCAGCCGGATCCTTGGCTGTTTAGGAGAGGAGGGTACTGAAGTGTCCAGTCCTGGACTGACCAAGACAGAAAGATTCACAACCCCTCTGCGACTAAGTGTGACACCCAGGCATCTCTTTCTTACTCATCACTAACAAATGCATTCAACTCACAGCCAATGGCTTCCTTATTTGTTTCTATATTTGTAATGCTCACCTGTTTGTATGTTTTCTGGTTGTTCATCTCTCCATGGTCTAGCATCTAATAAATACCAAAATCAGAAGGCGTGGCTGCAGCACCTTGTACAAACAGTTTAATAAGTGGTTGTTGTGTGGTGGTGTTGTTGTTGTTTAAAAAATCAGGAGTCGGTATTTCCAGACTGTCGTTCTATAGGAAGGTGAAGTTCAGGTGACATCCAAAGTGCTTTCTCCAAATGAAGCTGAAAGTCCATATGACCTGCTGAATTTTAGCTTTTTTAATTTCCCATATAGTATCAAGGTAGGTTTCTACTCTCTCAGATCCCAAGGAGAATTTGTGGTATCTCAAGCAAGGCTATTTATTTACTTGTCTTGACCGTCACAACAAAAGGAGGTATTTTTGTCCCCATTTCATATATGAGGTTGCTGAGGCTATGAAGTGCCAGCTTGCCCAAGGCCAGAAATGAAGCATGAAGCTGAGTTCAAACCCAGATCCAGATGCAAGGCGCCAGCTTCTGCTTCTAGTAACTGAATACTGATCCTGCTTACTGGATTTACACAACAGTTACCTTCAGAAAAGTTAGCTCTGCAGCCAGAGTGATCTTTCCCAATGCAAAAATGATCCTGGCATTCTCAGTCTCCTCTCCCTGCGTTTCAGAGACTTCCCATTGCTAGGAAGATAAAGACCCCAAGAAACCCAGAAGCCCTGTGATCCAACCGGAGTTCCTTCGCCCAACACACAGTGAGGCCAAACGAACTGAAAAGTCAGGGTTTGGAGCAGAGAAAGTTTCATCCCGGGGCTTCCCTGGTAGCTCAGCAGCAAAGAATCCACCTGCAGTAGAAGAGATGCAGGAGATGTGGGTTCGATCCCTGGGTCAGGAAGATCCCCTGCAGGAGGGCATGGCAACCCACTCCAGTATTCTTACCTGGTGAATCCTCATGGACAAGGAGCCTGGCGGGCCATAGTCACAAAGAGTCAGACACAGCTGAAGCAGTTGAACACACACAAGTGCAAGGTTTATTGCAAGGGCCACACAAGTCTGCAAGGTCGCACAGAGGTGGACACAGCTGAAGCAACTTAGCACGTATGCATGCACCTCTCCTTTAGAGCATTGGCTACTGCAGTGGCTTTATGTTTTTCCGATCGGGTTCCCAGCCCCACCACCCCCGCCAACCCTCCCCACTACACAGTGGGTGTCCTCAGGGCCAGGCCTGTGTCTGCTCATCACTGTTTCCTCAGCCCTTAGCATGGGACGCAGCGCTTTGAAGGGGCTCAATAAATACTGGTTGAAAAAATGCAGCCAAAGAAGAAAGCGTCCCTCAGTCTTCTGCACTGGGTCCCGCCTTCTGTTGATCGTTGTCTCTGCTGCTTTGGCTCCCGGAACGACTACAGTTCTGTCAAGGCTGCAAAAGGTTTGTTAAGGAACTTGCAAATTCTGCAATCAGACCTCCAAGGGTACGAATCTAAAACCTGACTTGCTTAGAGGCTCCTGACTGTGCTTATCACCAGGAGTGACTCAGAGAAAATGTCCTGAACAAACCCTGGTGTTTGGAGAGGCCCCATGGAGCCAGCGACCAGGCTGCCAACTCATCCTTGGCCGCCCCACCCTCCAGGCCTGTAGGCGGGGCCCGGAGGGGAGGCCCCTCCGCGTCTTCTTGGGAGCAAAGCAGGACAAGCAATAACAAATGTAACAGCCGTCGTTTGATCGCTCGCTGGGAGTACTTGAGTGAGGAGAGGAGAGTTCCCCCACTTTTATGTGAAGGGCTCAAATTTAGACTATGGACAGGGGCCTCTCTGGCGGGCCGGTGGTTAAGAGTCCGCCTTCCAACGCAGGAGACGCAGGTTCAATCCCTAGTCAGGGAACTAAGATCCCACACTCCATGGGGCAACGAAGCCAGCCCACTTCAACTCGTGAGCCTGAATGTTTTAGAGCCTGTGTTCTGCAACAAGAGAGTATTGACAGGATCCGTCACTATGTTGCCCACAGTGTCAACGAGATCCGCTGACAGAATAGAAAGAAGATGTTGCCAGAGACACACACAGGGCCTGTGTGCGTCTTTGCCACCTACAGCACTCTCTGAATTCCTACTTTTAATAAGTCCTGGATTTAGCCTATGAATAACACAGTTGGCTCATTTGCTTGTATATTAAAAGGGCTAATCTGTTGACTGTAAGTATTTAAAAATACGCCGCAGTGGCCCTGTTTTGACATCTGTTTTTTCATATACTGGAAACCTTGAAAAATTTGAAATGGCCATGAACCCCCTCTGAGATTAATCTCTTTCTCTCTCCAAGCCCCCAGACCCTTTACTGTCCCCTGCCCAGCCCCAAACCTTGAAGTACAGAGCCTCTCAGAAACTCTCCCAATCCTCCCTCAAGGCACCCCCAGGGTAGGCTAGTGAGTGGGGTTATCAGGGACCCCATTTCTTGTGCTTGGGGTCTTCAGATCTTCCTTCTGCTCAGAACCCCTTGATGCCTGGAGCTGATTTTGCTTATGGAGAGGAGTTAACCTGACAAGTTAGGAGCCTTTCCAAGGTAGGAAACTGGAGCTGTGGGTTTTCTCTTTTTATTAACACTCTTCCCTCCCCAGAGTGTGACTTTTTCCAGCTTGTGACCAGGGAGCCAATGCTAACCTTTATGGCCCATTTAAGTAATGGCAGAGGCAAGTCACGTGGGCCCATTAACTCCCCCAGGCCCCCGCAGGTCTCACAGGATGAACAATCACAGGGCCTGGATGTGAAGCACTGTGGAATAATACTCAGCTTGATTTTTTTTTTTCTCCCCTTTTCTTCTTTTGCTAGCTCTTTCCCTTAGCTGTGGTTTGATTATTTTTAACATTGCTTCCTGACTTGCTTTTTAATTTGCAAGAACCAGTGAGACAGAAAGGGAAGAGGGAAAGAACCTACAGAGAACCGCGGTCGGTGTGCACTTCCTGGAAACGTCGGCGTGGTTTCTGGGTACACTCTGCTCAAGAGAGCCAGGAAACCACGCAGCTGAAGGGCCGAGGCCACAGGGCCAACGGGCCCTCTGTCACCTGGCCTCCTGCTCCCCGCAGACCTGCCCCCAAGCAGTCCCCACCACCGTCAACGCTGTACTTCTCCACCTGGATTCATCTTACTGTGTCCTTTGTGAGTGTTGTCTCGAGGCGCCCAGCTGAATGGTGTCTGCTCGGAGAGCAGGGACCAGCTCCTAAACTTGCTGTCCCTAGCTTGCCAGACCACAGAAGGGCCGTGCCAGTCAGTCGGCTGATCTGACCTCAGTCCATCCTGCAAGCCCAGAGCAACTGCAGCTATCCTCCAGTTATCCACCTGTCAGAAAGGCACTTTCTGGCTGTTAGAGGGAAACCAGCCTGCATTCAGCCATCTATTCATTCATTCAGTGAATATTTTTTGAGTGCCTACTGTGTGCCAGGCTCTCTGCTGGATGCTGGGGACTCAGCAGTAAATAAGACAGAGTCTCTGCTCCCCTGGAACCTGTGTTCCCATGCGACGGAGACCAGACTGTATCCATGATCATGGAAATGGACCAGGTGATGCTAAGGGTTCTAACTCCAAATGAAGCAAGGTGAAGGAAGATAGTGTGAAGAGGATGCTGCTGGATGTTTGGGCAGACCTGGAGGTCAATGAGGCAGGGAAAGTTCTAGGACGTGCACCTGTCAGAAATCACAGGACAAATATCATATGATACTGCTTATAGGTGGAATCCCAAAATATGGTACAAATGAACTTATTTACAACAGAAATAGAGTCACAGATATAGAAAACAAGCCTATGGTTACCAAGGGGGAGAGGAAAGGGAATAAATTGGGAGATTGGGATTGATATATCCACTCCACTACAAATAAAATAGATAACTAATAAGGACCTACTATTACAGCACAGGAACCTCTGCTCAATATTTTGTGATGATTTAATGGGAAAAGAATCTATAAAAGAGTATATGTGTATGTATAACTGATTCACTCTGCTACACAATAGCGACTAAAGCAACTATACGCCAATAAAAATTAATTTTTTAAAAAAATCACAGGTCAAACAGCCCAGACTCGAGACCCTGGACCAAGCAGCCTCCCTCCCTTCAACAGTTTGTACTGGAATCAGGGCCCCTGGGCTGCCTAAAGAGAACGTGAGTCATCGTCTTTGGAAGCCAAGGGACAGAGGAAAGGGCCCCGCGTCTACAGCAGGGAGAGCGTCCAGGGTAAGAAATGTTCCATTCACGTCGTCAATGGAACGTTGTTCTTGCCCGACGCTGAAAAGAGAAAGGGGACCTTCCCTTCTGGTTCGGGGGGAAGAATGGGGCTCCTGTGGGGAAAGAAACCTGCTCTGGTGTCAGAAAAGAAACCCCAGCATGGCTTGTTGGGCTGCCCAGAAGGAGTATGGACTCCACCAGCAGCCATCTGTTTGGATGAACTCAGATGCAGATATTGTACACGTGGGTCTCCGAAAACACTCATCTCCCCCTGCTCCCTTTTCTTTTTTTTCACCAAATGCCTATGGAACAGGTGATGGTTCAACACGGGGTGAATTGAGCACAGAGAAGCTCTCTTGGGCCCAGCTAACTGTCGTGGCCATCACAACCCAGCCCCTGAAAAGCGAAGCCATCACACAGAATTCCACTGTTGATGCCCAGGAATGATGGCAAATGTTTCCTGGGACTAGCACGAGGTGCTAGGCAAAGCATGCTCTATGGAGTGACTCCATGAATCCTCACACCAGCCTTCAGCAGTAGGTTACAGACATAAAGACATACAGACATGTCCATTTTACAGATGAAGAAACTAAGGCTCCCGAGTCGAGGACCATGCCAAGGTCCTACAACTGAGAAGTGACGGAGCTGGGATTTAAAGATCAGTGGTGGGGTGACTTCAGAGCCCATGATTTAATGTCTACAGTCAGCACTGTTATCTGTTAGGTGCTCGTCAGTCAAACCCAGCCCTACATGAGAGCAGAAAAAGACAGGAATATGTACTTCCTTGGTCTTGATCTGGCCTTCAGGGGTACAAACACCCTGGAACCCAACCGGGCTGGTATAGCCCAAGGATGTCACACCACCCCCAGAGCATCAGGCTGTGTGCTTGGACCTGTTTTCACTCAAGTTATTCAGATGAGGGAAATTACCTGGAAAGTTACAGACACCAAACTTCCCCCAGTGAAAATGTCCCCAGTATTCATTCAGGTAGTTGATGCAGTACAGATTTGTCCTTACAGAATGTGCAGAGAGTCACAGAGCAGAGTCCACTTCAGAAGTGGGGGAACCCCTGGAGCAGATTTACAGGAACAAGCCTGTAGCTATTTTTTCCATAAAGATAACCTACTGCTTTATTAACAGCCACGCTCCCAGCCCTGGGGCCAACAATGATTCAGAAGGTCATAGCATTTGGCGATGGTAAGACTCAAATGAAAAAAAAAAAATACTCAGCACGTCACCTGACATTTGAATGTAAGTACTCCAGTCATCCTTCTCATTATTTTAAAGATGCCTGCTAATTCCGTTTTCTTTGCTCAGTGTGTGTTGCTTGTAATGTACAAGTCAACTGCAACTGCGGTTTAGCTGCAATTTGCTAGAAGCTACTGTAATTGAACCCCCTTGGGTACGTGGCTACTTTGACCAGAGCGACGCTGCGCTCTGATTGGTTGAAATCACTTGTGGTCTGTGTGGTCGGCAAGGCAGTAGGTGATGCTCATGAACATCTGTATTTCACTCAGTCTTGGACTTTTCTGGTGGCTCAGACCATAAAGAATCCACCTGCGATGCAGGAGACCTGGGTTTGATCCCTAGGTTGGGAAGATCCCCTGGAGAAGGGAATGGCCAGAATTCTTACCTGGAGAATTCCATTGACAGAGGAGCCTGACAGGCTATAGTCCATGGGGTCACAAGGAACGACTAACACTTTCATACTAGTCTTTATTTGTTCTAACTATCTGACAACGTCCAGTTCAATGGATTCTGCACATGAAGTGCTCCAAACGCATCTAACCATGGAAACGACATGTTCGTTTATTACTCTTGTTGTATTTGGAGGGGGGAGGGGAGGATTGTGGGTCTCTTTGTGTTTAGGAAGTGGTGATAAGTTGCTTTAATCAGACCTCTGTCTCCTGTGTCTGTCTGCTCGTATAGAGACAGTACAACAGGGCAGCTGTGAGCACAGCTACTGAGTCACACTGTCTGGATTCCAATCCTGGTTCTCCCCTGGGAGCTTACATAAGGAACTTAAGTCTTCCATGCTTCAGTTTTCTTTTTTCTTTTCTGTAAGATGGAAATGATAGTATCACCTACTTCCTAAGGTGACTATGAAGATTAGGTGATTCAGTATACAAAAAGCACTTCATCCCTTATTTTTTAAAGAAGTGGTCCCACATTTTCATTTTTCACTGGACCCAAAAAATTAATGCAACCTGTCCTCCCTGCAGCCCACCTCAGGAAAACTAAATTGAGTGCTTGCAGCTACATGATATATGTTCTGAACTCCTTGCACAAGGAGAAAAGTTTTAATTTGCTACCTACTAAAAAAGGAGAAAGAGTGGATTCGTAGCTAAATTTAAGCATTCAAATTTAAATGCTGCCCTCAGTTAGAGCATGCTAGGGTCCTGCAGTGGTCAGCTGACCCACGTGCTCAAGGTCAGCAGCGTGGCCAGTGTGTGTCCTGGAGGACGGTACTTAATGGAAAATAAGGAACTCATCCCATTGTTTATGGTACCTACCATTTGCCCCCCCAGGGCTTCCCTTGTGGCTCAGACGGTTAAGTATTTCCTGCAATGCCAGAGACCCAAGTTCAATCCCTGGGTCAGAAAAAGCCCCTGGAGCAGGAAATGGCAACCCGCTCCAGTATTCTTGCCTGAAGAATCCTATCGACAGAGGTGTCTGGTGGGCTACAGTCCACGGGGTCGCAAAGAGTTGGATACCACTGAGCAACTAACACTTTTATTATCACCGTTTGCCACTGCTTCTCCAAATTTATTAACTTAATCTGGGGTTGTTAATCTTATGTTTATTTCCAAAAATAATGAAAGGGATCCTTCTAAAACAGAACAATAAACAAACAAAGCACTTAGGATAGTGTCTGGCAAATAATGAGCACTCCACAAGTGTTAGCTATTATTATTTTATTTCTCTGTCTTCCCATCAACCACCTCCACTATAATCCAGCCAGAGTAAGGGAGTAAATGTGCATGTGTGTGTGTGTGTGTGTGTGTGTGGCTTCTGACAACACCCTTTGTTGTTGTTGTTTCTTTTTGTTTTTTAATATGCTAAATAAAACATGCATACAGTCTCATTTTTTAAAAAAGGACTTCAGACAGTGCTAGCGTCATGGGTTGAATAGTGTCCCCCATTCACCCAGGACCTCAGGGTATGACCTTATTTAGAAATAGGGTCTTTGAAGATGTGATCAGTTAGTCAAGAAGACATGGGGACACCCTCGGAAGGAGGCCACGTGACGAGAGAGGCAGAGGACAGAGCGATGCAAGCCAAGGAAGACCCAGGACCCCCAGGAAACTGGAAGAAGCAGGAAGGAGGCTTCCCCAGAGACT
The DNA here is from genome assembly GCF_019320065.1 of Cervus canadensis. NCBI lineage: Eukaryota > Metazoa > Chordata > Mammalia > Artiodactyla > Cervidae > Cervus > Cervus canadensis. The sequence continues at coordinate 19,591,559 of NC_057409.1, forward strand.
TTGGAGGGAGCACCGCCCTGTGACACCGCCATTGTGGACTTTTAGCCTCCAGAACTGCGAGAGAATAAATTCCTGGTGTTTTCAGCCTTCCAGCTTGTGGACATTTGTCATATCAGCTCTAGGAAATGAATCCAGCCGGTAAATCCCATGTTACCCTGTCCACGGCACGCACCCCCCCATCCCCCCATCCATGTCCCTTCTCCCGGCAGAGTGTCATTTTATTACTTTCCAGGCCTTTTCCCATGAGTCTAGCATATTTCATCTAGTTGACAACAGCATGTGGTGAAGGTGGCTAAACCGTCCTCACTGCATTCTGCAGCCTTGATTGGAGCCGGGTGGCTGGACCACCTTCAGAATGAGGAGAGCTGAGTTGCCTCTCCCAGGGGACCCTCTCCTGTGTCTCCCATGAGCATTGCCTCTGAATGACAACTATTGAAAGACAAGAGAATCCTCTGAAACAATGCCTCCTTTTTCATTTTTTTAACACTCCCCTGCCCCACCACCACACAGCACATGGGATCTTAGTTCCCTGACCAGGTATCGAACCCAGGTCCCCTGCAAGGGAACTGCAGAGTCTTAACCACTGGACCACCAGGAAGTCCCAGTGTCTCCTTTTTCATAATTCTCATGCCCTCACCGGTCATTTTAACAACCCTACTTCCTCTTTCTTATGCAGGTTACATTTTTGTCTACCTGAGTCATCTTCCACAGATGTGACTAATACGGGTCTATGTAATATTAATATGGGTCCATGCTCTGTAAGAACTGGAAGTGGCCACTTGAAAAGTGCTGTGGGCCTCATCTTCCAGCTGTGAGCATATATATAGTTCTCAGTTACTTGAAAAGGGATCTTCATAGACAAAGTTTCAAGTGAAAAGAATTTTAGAAAGCTCCTACTTCTTAAGAGTTTTAGGGTTACAGCCCACTTTTGAGAACCTGATAAAGATGCCAGTCCCCTTCCCTGAACTGTGCACCAAGCATATCAACAAGAATCTCAGGTTAAAATTCCTTGTGCCCAGGTTAAAGTCCCCCTCGTTTTACAGCTGAGAAAAATCAGACTCTGAAACAGAAAGCAAAAAATGTCTCAGAGGGAGTTGGTGGCAGACCCAGGACAAGAACCTAGATTCCCCGTGACCCACCGCCTCCCTGAGACTCTCTCAGGAGACCCGTGTGTCAGCAGGTGGGGGACCAAGGTGGGGAACAGGACATCGTGGGAAGGAAGGCCCAGATCCCAGGAGCCGATGGTTGGAGGCAGGGGAGCGAGTCCAAAGTCTCCACGCAGATTGTGGACAGGACACCGCAGTAGGTTCCTCAGACACGGCACTCCTCCAGTTTCCAGCGAGGCCAAGACAAAAGAACTTTACATTAAAGCAGCAAAGCTTTAGATAACACAAGGGAATTTTATTTTAAGTAACTATCTTTGCATTTCTAAAAGAAGTTTATATACTGTCCTCTGCAGGCCTCTTTAAAAATAGAATAACATCTCATCTATCTAAGATGATTTGAATGTAGACAGTTATGGCGGCAAGAGGCTGGTCAGGAACGTTAAATACGTTGTCTGGGCACACCCAATTCCTGCCTCTTTAGCCCCAAGCAGACATCATTCACCCTCATTGTACTATTTCTAAACCAACACCAGTGTGGCCTCAGAGTCCTCACAACTCAGTTCCTCCCAGTTGGCAATGCCGTCTGCAACCTATATGCCATCCTCTGGCTCAATGACCTTCCAGTGTTGTTCCTAGTCTCTTGTGATGACGCAATATTCACTGGAAGGACTGATGCTGAAGCTGAAACTCCAATACTATGGCCACCTGATGCGAAGAACTGACTCATTGGAAAAGACCTTGATGCTGGGAAAGATTAAAGGCAGGAGGAGAAGGGGACGACAGAGGATGAGATGGTTGGATGGCATCACCGACTCAATGGACATGAATTTGAGTAAACTGCAGGAGTTGGTGATAGACAGGGAGGCGTGCTGAAGTTCATGGGGTTGCAAAGAGTCGAACACGACTGACTAAGCGACTGAACTGACCTGAACTGTGATGATGGATTTCCCTGTTGTCCCATTTAAACTTTCTGATGGCTTTACTTGGCTCAGCAGAGGCCTAGGGACCTCTATTTCTAGGGCAGGGGTCTCCCCTAGGATTTTTTTTCCTAATAGCTGTTCTCCTACATTCTCAGTCATGTGAAATGATTGAGAGCCCCAAGAATCCTTGCTTGTGTTTACAGAGAGCCCCCCAGATGACTCAATGGTAAAAGAACCTGCCTGCCAACATAGGAAATGCAAGAGATGTGGATTCGATCCCTGGGTTGGGAGGATCCCCTGGAGGAGGAAATGGCAACCCACTCCAGTATTCTTGTTTAGAGAATCCCATGGACAGAGGAGCCTGGCGGGTTATTGTCCATGGGGTCACAGAAGGGTCAGACACAGCTGAGCACACATGCATGCTTGTAAACATGGTCAGTTCTTTAAAACTATTATTGCCACGGGGCTTGTGTCTTGATTTCAAGACCCTGTTTTGTATCAATGATCAATCTCTCTCTCTCTCTCCACAACATCCCTTATGCTAGATTTTGGAGAAGAAACAAGTAGACTGACACAAATCTAAGCTGCATCAGGAAGTTCAAAGACAGTGACAAGGTGAGGTGCAGTGTGAGGTCTTACGCCTCGTCAGTCTAAATATCCAACAGGAGCTCTTTATCTAAGACATCAGTTAGATGCATTGAGAGTAGAGTCCAAGCAGGGCCCCTTTCTTGCCTTTGTTCTTTGCTTGCATCACCAGGCATTCCAGAACTACTTCTGGAACTTCCAACCCTGTATTTGCCTCAGTGCCCCTTGACTTGATGACTGTCTTCTGTGACACAGCGGTGCTGTCCCCGAAGGGAACAACCAAGTTAGCTTATGTCTCATGCATCTCGCAAGTGGAAGAAGCCATGTGCTAGGCAGGTTGCCGCCTGTGATGGGAGGGTGGGCAAGTTCTCTCTGCAAGAGAGGGGCTGAAAAGGAGGTCCAGGTGTGCTTGTCTTTGGTTTTCTATTTTTGGGTCTGATGTAAACCAAGAGGGTTCTTAATATTTTCTGATGTCACTTTAAGAAATCCTTTGGTCTCCCTGCTTCCACACTTACCTCGCTCTCTGCTGTCCATTCTCCACCAGATACAAGGGGATCCTTTTATTTTATTTATTTATTTATTTATTTTTTACAAGGGGATCCTTTTATTTTTTATTTTTTTTCTTCTAGAAAATAGAAACTGTTGGGATTACAAAGGTACCCATTTCATCCATACAAACTGGTCTTTCGAACGTCCTTGTTTTAAATAGGAAGTTGCACCCAGCATATTGCTACTCCAGGTCCTGTCATGCCTTCCCTCACCTTTGTCCTCCCCTTCTACAAGGCTCTGCCTCTTTCTCTCTCTGCCCTGGCCATTCTCACCTTCTCTCCTCATTGGGTAGACGCCAGGCTCCTACCTGGGGCCTTTACCCTAGCTGCTGCCTCTGTTTTTAAGGTGGCTAACTGGCTAACTCACCTCTCACTTTCTCAACAGGGCCTATCTGGATAACCCTACTTAATGTGGCAACCTGCCTCCCACACATACACATCCCAATCCTCCTTCTCCTTAAACCTGCTCTCCTTTCATTTATTTATTTTACTTTTTCCAGAGCGCTTATGAACTTCCAGGATACTGTATTGTTCTTACTTACCATGTTTGTTGTTTATTATCTCACTGTCTCCCACGAGAATGTAGGCTCCAGGGGGCAGGAATCTTTGACTCTATCCTTTTCACTAATGTATTGGAGTTTGCCGTGAGTTGTGCTAGGTAGTTTAGGTGCTCAGTTAATAGTCGATAAATAAATGGTTGAATGAATAAATAAGTACATGAGTGAAGAAAATCTTTGTTCTGGGATGACTACTGATCAGTAGCAAATATTTAGAAATGTCACGTCTAACGGTTTCTAAAGGAAGCAGGAAAATGGGATGGGGGAATCAGCATTGTAGAAAAGGGTGAAAAAAAAATAAAAAACGAAACAAAAGAAAAGGGTGAACACAGATGATCGATAGCATTTATTTTTCTACTTAATATATACTCACTGGTGGTGTTGACCTATTTTTATAGAAGCAAAACTGACACAACTTCCAGCAGGTAGTTTTGACAGTAATTTTATTTTATTTTGCAAAAGGATGTTGCAGCAGTTCTCTGGGTCTTTCTGGCAAAATACAAATGGTAGCCTGGACTACTGTAGTAGCACTTCAGATTTTCCTTCATTAGAGAGAGAGCAGAAGTGCATGTGCAGGGAAGTTACTTAAAAAGCATAACTATTTTGCCAAAAGAAAGATGCTTTTGTGGTTGAGTGATGGAATAATGTATGCTAACTACCTTTCAGCATCTCTAATTTTGCATGCAAAGGTGAGCTCGTGTGATTGGTTAGTTAGTGAAAGTCACTCAGTTGTGTCCAACTCTTTGCAACTCCATGGTCTATATAGTCCATGGATTCTCCAGGCCAGAATACTGGAGTGGGTAGCCTTTCCCTTCTCCAGGGGATCGTCCCAACCCAGGGAAGATCAAACCCAGGATCAAGCCAAAGTCTCCCCCATTGCAGGTGGATTTTTTACCAGCTGAGCCATAAGGGAAGCCCAAGAATACTGGAGTGGGTAGCCTATCCCTTCTCCATCAGATCTTCCTGACCCAGGAATCAAATAGGGGTCTCCTGCATTGCAGGCGGATTCCTTACCATCTGAGCTATCAGGGAAGCCCCTAATGTTACTGACAGAAAGTAAGTGAAAGCTGCTCATGTGATTAGGAATCAAAAAGCCTTAGTAAGACACGCTCTCGGACTGCTAATGAAAAGGCAGACCCAAGGGTAACACCAAGGCAGTGTAATACATCATCATCGAATAACCATCATACCATCCAATTAACTCTTGCAGAGGAAGCAACCTTGAATCTAAATGCTAACAATACAGGGCTGTAAAAGATACAGAATGATTCTATTGAAAAGAAAGTTGACCCTGGAGGCCTCATGAAATCACGTCCATAAAACTCTGCATTTGAGAGAGGAGATGCAAAATAAGATAACAAAGGAAATGTACATTGAGTCTGTCTGCTTCGGAAGGAAAATGTGCATTCTTATGGCAATTTGTGTTTCAAAGATTGAAGGGTGTTTATTGTTTCCTTCAATGTACTTTGTGGAAGTGCTTTTCACAGTCTAAATGCCGATGTGATTAATTAAACATGCGCACAATGACATTCTACTGTGTGAGCCTAGAAAAATTGCAAGGCTAACCTTTTTAAAAAGTACGCCTAATTGCTCAGACTTGATGGGGGGTGACACCAAATGAAAGACTTTCAGATGAATCTCTGGTTGAAATCAGAGGTCACCAGTATTTTGTGGCCTGAGAAGGGGTTAAACTTGGTTTCTTTTTTTTTTTCTTCTGTTAATCATTTTATTTATTTTTTCACTCTGCTGGGTCTTGGGTGCTGTGAGGGCTTTTCTCTAGTTGTGGCCAATGAGGGCTCTTCTTTGTTGCAGTGTCAGGGCTTCTCATGGTGGTGTCTTCTCTTCTTGGGGAGTAAAGGTTCTAGGCACTTGGGCTCAGCAGTTACTGTTCCCAGGCCCTAGAGCACAGACTCAAGGGTTGTGGCCTGCAGGCTTACTTGCCCCACAACATGTGGGATCTTCCCAGACCAGGGATTGAACCCGTGTCCCCTGCATTGGCAGGCAGATTCTTTACCACTGAGCTACCAGGGGAGCCCTAACCTTGGTTTCTTAGACAAGATACCTTCCTAAGGAAACAATGTGGAAAACTTGGCTTCTGTGGACTGATGTCAAATCAAATCTCAGAAACAGAGTTCTGGATGAAGTAGAAAATAATAGCTCTGTTGCTTTGCCAGGCAAAGGGGGATGAACTGAAAAACTGTGTACCCCAACCTGGGAGGAGATAGCAGAGTTCAACGGCAAAGTTGCTGATAAAGATCGGGGTGTGTGCAGGGCCGGCACTCCTTGAATTAGGTAGTGTCCTAATGAGCTCCTCAAGGTTATTGAACTGTGACAGTCTCTCGGAAACATCTTCCATTTGGTGGGGGTTTTATTAATAGCTCTGAAGAAGAGCTTGAACATACTGTTACATGTATCCCTCGAGGTGGAACCAGGACCCTGCCCCAAGGCTGCACTACTATTTCTTGACTGCTCTTCACTTGCCTCTGCATCCTGATTGCCACTGTTGAAAGGCTTCCATGCCCAGGAGCCCCACAAGGGTTGGTTTCAAACCCAGGCCATGGATTTCAGTATGGCCTCAGTTCAGTTGTTTAGTTCAGTTGCTTAGTTGTGTCCAACTCTTTGCGACCCCATGGACTGCAGCATGCCAGGCCTCCCTGTCCATCACCAGTTCCCAGAGTTTATCAAACTCATGTCCATTGAGTCAGTGATACCATCCAAGCACCTCATCCTCTGTCGTCCCCTTCTCCTCCCACCTTCAATCTTTCCTAGATGTGCGAAATCTGGAGCCCTCCTCACTGCCTTCACAATCAATAGACATCAGCCGGGCTCGGTGCCAGGCTGTTCTCTGCGACCTCTCTGTGTCCACTGGGGCAACCTTGTCCCTCTTGCCCTTTCATCCCTAAACCTTTCCCCACACAGGGTTCCTCTCTGACTGTGCCTCTTCTCTTTACACGGCTTCTTCTCTGGAGAAGAAGATCCTACGTTTTCCTTCATCTTCTCTGTTCCTGTGGTGCTTCCCATCATCCTTGTACCTCTTACCTGATATCCCGTCTCTTCAAATTGCTCCCCTCTAAAGATGCTGTCTCCCTTCCCCAAAGAAGGAGCCATAGAATCCTAAGATGAATGTGCCCTAACATCACCTAACATACCTCCATGTGCCCTAACATACCTCCCTAACATACCTCTACGTGCCCAGGCCTTGTGCATCCACTGAGTGACTTGGCCCTCCAAATTACTCAGGATTCCTAGGGGGCCCTCCTAGCCCTCATCATCATCAATAAAAGCTTCCTGTCTCCAGGGAAAACAAACAGACAAAAACCAGTTCTGTGCTCAGGTTATGAGTTGAAGTTCAGGAGCCAGGCTGCTTGGATCTACTCCCTGCTCCGACCCCCAAACATCCATGGGACTTGGGGTTCATCACCTTGACTCTAAGTGTTTCGCCCTTCTCTTTCCAGAATAAGGATAACAACGCTAACCATGTCAGGGGATGTATTAAATGAGATAATACATACAAAGTGTTTTGAACAGCGATTGATACGTTGTTGTTATTTAGTCACTAAGTCATGTCCAACTCTTTTGCCACCCTGTGGACCGTAGCCTGCCAGGCTCCTCTGTCCCTGGGATTTCTAGGCAAGAATACTGGAGTTGGTTGCCATTTCCTTCTTCAGGGGATCTTCCTGACCCAGGTTTCAAGCCCACATCTCCTGCATCGGCAGACAGATTCTTTATCTCTGAGTTACCAGGAAAGCCTGATTGATACATACTGATGCTGAAATCCCAACCTCTATGCACCAGTACTGAATCAAATTTCAGAGACAGAGTTTTGGGTAGAAAGAAAAAAGCTTTATTGCTTTGCCAGGTGAAGGGGGACATACTGGGCTTCTGCCCTCAAAATCTATGTGTCCCCACCCAGGAGGTTTTGATGAGGAGCTTTATAGCAATAGTTCAAGGCTGGGGTTGTTGATAAGATTAGTATGTGTGTAGGGCTTGCACGCCTTTAATTTCATCTGAGGTGGCAGGTCTTCTAACCTCGGTGAGCTTCTCTGGGCCCTGTAATCTTGCCTTGGGTGGTTTCTTGGCCGCCCCTCCCTTGATTAACAACTGTTAGATCTGCCCTTTGGAACTCCAGAAAGGTCGTGGAGGCTGGAGGCTTGCCTGCAGAAATGAGCAATGAGCGGCCAAAAGGCTTCCACGCTCAGGAGCCCCACAAGGTCCAGCTCAGTCTCAGCACTAGCCATTTGCTACCATGTTCTTCAAAGGCAGAAGCTGTTTTATCCTCCAAGCCTCAGGCCAGATTTTAATCTTCTGCGAAGACTTTCTAGAGTTTTCCTTCAACCAGACGTGATGATTCTTGTTTCGTTATTTGAACCGTTGTCATACTAGGTTGGTGCTTATCTTATCCCCTTGGAAAGATACAACTTACTAGATCACTAGATACATCCAGACACTGAACTCTGCCTTCATGTGTATTGTCTTATTTGCTTATTTGTTTTTCAGTCACTAAGTCGTGTCTGAATCTTTGCTACCCCATGGACTGCAGCACGCCAGACTTCCCTATCCTTCACTATCTCTCACAGTTTATTCAGACTCATGTCCATTGAGTCGGTGATGCCATCCAACCATCTCATCCTCTGTCACCCCCCTCTCCTCCTGCCTTCAATCTTTCCCAGCATCAGGGTCCTTTCCAATGAGTCAGCTCTTTGCATCAGATGAGCAAAGTATTAGAGCTCCAGCTTCCGCTTACATTTCACAGATGGAGAAACCCACCCTCACAGAAACTAAGCTAATTTTCCAGATTCCCAAAGCAAATGTGACTAAACTCTTTTGACCCCTTAAGTTCATTTCTAGAGTGAATGCTCTCTGAAGGCAAAGCCAGCCTCTCTTTCTCAACTTTATACACTCTATGCCTCAGATGAGAAGGGGTTCACACTCCAACGATCGCTGATCTGAAGTGGACGCACGGTCTGGATACCAGAGTCTGGGGATGTAATAAAAACAAACAGCACTTACAAAGCACGTACACCTTCCAGTGCATTTTCACAAGCCTGGTCTCATTAAGACCTCACTACAATTCTGGAAGACATGTACTATTGCTGTCTCCACTTCTCAAGTAGAAGACTGGGAGGCAGAGAAGCTACTTGGCTGTCCTCAAACCAAACTATCAATCGTAGCAGAGCAAGGACTCAAATTCAGGTGTCCGTCCATATGCTGTCCTTTAGGACACCTTTACTTTCCCCCCCAGTGCCATCTGAGACCCAACCAATGGCACAGTATCATTGTGGAGGCAAAAGGAACTTTACATGATTCTTTCTTTTTTTTTTTTTTTCAGTTCTACCACTTTACTGCTACCAACCCATCTCCCTCCACCCTCGTGTACACATGCTCAGTCATGTGACCCCATGGACTGTGGCCCGCCAGGCTCCTCTGTCCATGAACTTTTCCAGGCAAGAATATTTGAGTGGGTTGCCATTTCCTTCTCCAATACATGATTCTTGAACACTGCAAAAGAGGCAATGACCACAGATGAGCAGAAAACCAGAAACTACCTGCCAGAGTTCACGTCTTCAGAAGGAAGAAGGCAGATAGACCCAGAGCCAAGCCAAATTGAAGAAATCGAATCCTCATTCTGTGGGAAGAAATAGTCAGCTCAGAGAGCTCCTTTAATTCAACGATGGATTTATATAAAGCAACAAGCCAGCAGGTGTTTCGGAACTCTGAAGGTTGAACATTCTCATGCTAAGAATTCAGTTTGGGAGCGTTCTTCCTTTTTTTCAGAAAGGTCAGGCATGTCGTCTCAACACGTCCCTGGCAGTGGTAGCCTTACAAAGGGGTTGGGCTAGGTATTGTAGCAGTTTTTATATTACTAAATATGAAAGCACAGCTTGTGTTATACAACAGTGAAAGAGAAGGAATGGCTGAGTCTTTAGTAACAAGCCCCATTTCAAGAAGCACCCAGGGTTTATGAGAGTTTTTTTCACTGCAGAAAGGTAGAAAGAATGGAAGCAAAAATGCTGACACACATTTGCAAAGGGGAGGATTGCAACATTAATCCAGGGAGTTGAACTGTAACCAGACTTTGTCTTTCTTCAACCTGATGGGGTGGAGAAGAGCTTGCCTGCATTATCTTGCCGTCCAGAAGAACTTCCTCAGGGTGGTACGAATACCCGATATGGACTTGGTATGTAAAAGTCTTTTATTGAACATGTGATCTGAACGCAGTGTACAAAGTCCTGAGCCACATGATATGGGAAATGCAACAAGGAACCAGAAACATAGTCTCCCTTCAGAGGGTTTCCTGGATAATGGGAAAGGAAGCATAAAAAAACCTTAAAGTAAGACAGAAAGTGAAATGTCACGAGAGCTGTGAAATAATAATGTAGTTCAAAGACAAGTGTGACTCCCTTGGTCTGGAAGAATAAGGGAATGGAGACTTCACGGAGGAGAAGGCAGTTGAGATGGGCAGGATTCGGAAGGCACGTAGCCGTGGGAAGAAAGAACATCCCAGACAGAGGAAACAACCCAGGCTAAGGCTGAAAGCAGGAGATCCAGGAGGCAGACCCAGAGCAGAGCATTTAGTTTGTTCATGATGCAGGATGCTTGCAGGTCAAACTTCTTTTAACAATAGCTTCCGTTACAGGCTTAGAAAGCATTCTGAGGCTGTCGTTCACTTTATTAGAGAAAGTTTTCTCAATAAGCCAGTTACCTGGGTGACGCTCTCTTGTCAATCCAAGTAGAAGATGTTTTCAGACATGTAAAGCTACATGGATGGAGCAGCCAGTGGGCCAGACACTCCACTAAGGAAGCATTTTGTGGAATAATATTTAGTGTTTACAACCAAATACCTGTCCGTGGCTCATACAATATGAAAAGTTCTGCAGGCTACAGAGAAGCTCGTAAAATCCACACTCCCTTCTTTATAGAACTTGCTAAGGCAGCCGTTTGATTTTAAGTGTTCAATGAAACATTAACAGTGTGTAATACTTGCACTGACACATCCATGCCTCATGCTTGATTTCACAATCCAGATGTGTTGAATCAACTTTTCTGATATGCATGAACACTGTAATTTAAAAAAAAAAAAAAGAAGAAGAAAAAGGAAGGAGAGAGGTGGGGGGGGGGCGGGGGGAGGAATGGTTTCCTTTTTGCCTCAAAGTGTCAATTTCTGCATTTCATAATTCTGCTGAATCTAGGAAGCATAGTGTGATGCCTTGCCCAAAATGGAAAGAGAGCACTTTCCTGCCAAACTGAATGTATAGATTTGGCTGTGATTTTTTTTAAGCCACCTGGCAACATATTTCAAGAGCTCTCCTTTTGTGACTGTATCTTAGCTCCATCTATGTACAAATGTGTGCTGAACTTGAATACAATAAAAACAGATGACTTTTTATTTCATCTGGATCACTAACATTTTCTGCCTTATGAAAAACGTACACTGCAATGTTGTGTTTGGCCCCAGCTACTAAAAAAGAGATCTTTCTTCAGGAGAAGCTGACCCTGTTCCCATTGTCTTCTCAGCGTGTTTGCAGCATCGGCACATTGATTATGCTGTCATTAGCCAGAATACTGAGACAGGAAAGAGATCTATTAGATCATCAAAGTCCATTCCTGGAGCAGGGCTAGGTCTCCTGGGAGAGACGGACACATCATCTTACAAAACTCTAGAGGCATGTAAAATGTTTCCCTCTACCGTTTTTAATTTTTATGTGTTTCTGAAATAACTCCCAAAGCCTGTTCAAGAAACAATGACATGGCTAAATTTAGGTCAGTGGTTCTCAACTGGGGGCATTTTGGGTCCCCAGGAGACATTTGGCACTATCTGGAGACCTTTTTGATTGCCACAGCTCAGGAGAAGATGGGGTGGTACCAGCATCCAGCGGGTTGAGGCCAGGGTTGCAGCTAAACATCCTGCTTTGCACAAGTCAGCCTCCCAACAATGAAGAATTATCCAACCTCAACTGTCAGTAGTCCCCAAGTTGAGAAACTCTGGTTTAGGTCTTTTTCTAACTTTTTTTCCTGAAGTTTAGCTATTCATTCAGCTCCAAACAAAGCAGAATTGCTTGACTACCCGGCACCAAAGAACATATGCTATTCCGGAATAAACTATTTCAAATGAAATTCCTACTAACTCTGGTTCTTTTTCAGAACATAAGCAAGTATTAACAATCATGGATAGAAAACAAAAGCACCTTTTCTAGTTATTTCAAGAGTTAGACTGTGGGGACTTCCCTGGTGATCCAGTGGCTAAGACTCTGTGCTCCCAAAGCAGGGGGACTGGAATCAGTCCCTGGTCAGGGAACTAGATCCCACATGCCAGAACTAAGACAGATAAATAAGTAAGTACTAGGAGTCTTAGCCTGTGTCAAATTTTAAAAGACTCCAGATCCTGTAAGTAACATTCCAGAGGCTATAGGAAAAGGAACCGTTACAGGCTTAAGGAAAAAGAAACCACCATATTTTCCTAAACCATTAGTATCTTACTGTTCATTAGAAGCTTATATTTTCTTCCTACATGTTCTTCAAAGTTTTATAGGCAGAGTAGATCTTTAAGCTCAAAACCTTAGGTGAAAAACATTTGGTTAAAAAAACAAACACCTCGGAGTACTCAACAAATACCCTCCTGCCCTTACCCCAAACCATATCCATCATCCATTCTTTTCTAGGAAGTTTAGAAAGGAAGAGATTCCCTGGTGGCTCAGATTGTAAGGAATCCACTTGCATTGCAGGAGAACCAGGTTCAATCCCGGGGTTGGGGAGATCTGGAAAAGTGAATGGCTACCCTCTCCAGTATTCTTGTCTGGAGAATTCCATGGACAGAGGAGTCTGGCAGGCCATAATCCATGGGGGTCACAAACCACCGGACATCAAGAGCAACTAACACTTTCACTTTCATAGAAAGGAAAAGAGAATATAAGATAGAATGGAAGGCTAGAATAAGGGTAAGGTAAGGAAACGAAAGGAGAGAGAGAAACCAAAGTTTTGTTTCTGCAGGTTCAAAAGGACCTTGGCTGACAGAAACTTCCTGGGGGTTGTTCAACCCCCAACTTGCTGTGCATTTTAATACTGGCCTTGGTCTCACTTGAAAGTATATTTTAATACTCCAGGTCAGGGAAGGCTATAAAGGGAAAAATGGGATAAAACATTTAAAGCAGTTATGAATTGTTACCAAAATACCAGCATCGGAAAAACAAGCAGTATTAGAAATATATTGGCTTCACATTCTCCCATATCATAATATTTTGCTTGCTTTGAGTTTCTAGGTTTGAGAATCTAATCTGAGTTAATATTTTCAAAGACCAAAGAAGTTGTTACAAATTCCAGATTAGCTCAGAGGCTTTGAAAGTGTGAGAAGCAAGCTGTATCCACTGCAAATCCTTGTTAAAAACGTGGGGTTTTGTTAGCTCGCTGGTTTCAGTAGCAGAATGACACGTGTACAACTGAAGCATGACAGCTGTTTACTCTTGGCCAATGAAGCAGTCATCCCTTCTTTGAAACTGTACCTTGACTATGGCCTTCCTTCTCCCCTGTCCCAAACAGAATCAAGGTTGAACCTTTGTGTGCTATTAGGCTAAATTAAATTAAAATCTTGTCGCTTGTGTTCAGTTACAACTCTGTTACATCTCCTAACGAACTATGTCTGATCTTCTGGCATTTCCTAGGGTACTTATGAGAAAGGGGAAATTAAGGCTTAGTAGGGACCTCATGGTGCTAGTTCATATGTGAAGCATCTTTAACAAAGCACTCAGTCTAGAATCTTCATTCTTTCTTGTTATTAAAGTCAGTCGCCCACACGCCTCCCTACTAAATGAGGCTGCCCAGGAGAACTCGAGCATAAATTCTTCACAGTCATAGCAAAACTAGGAACTGATAAATCCACTCCTTTCTCTCTAAACCAGGAATGCATTTAATAAGCTCTTTTGCTTTCCTTTTATTTTTATTGAACTTGTACAAATTTCAATAGTCACATAAGCTCATGACAGATGAGAAAAAAATGTCTACCACACTAAATGCTAGTGAAAACAGTTTCCTTTTTCAGCCTACCCAACCTCCAGCCCCATTGCTCAGAAATAAGCACTATTAATAGTTCTTCATGTGTTCTCTTAGACATTTTCAGAGAATAGAGAAAAAAATTTTTTTTCTGTGCCCCAATTCCCTTTTTTTTTTTCTTTTTATCAGAGCTCACAGTGCTTTATATCACCACTAAATATTTACCAGGCCAGTCCCATAAATATCTCAGGCAATTCCAAGTAAATTAGAATGAGAATTAAGGAAAATAACCTTCTGAATATTAGTAACAGACATTAAATAACATTTACCCCAGCCTTCAGTGATTCTTTTTCTGTTTACCTGCTTTTAATTCAAGCCCCCAAATTCATTTTGAGTTCTGTAGCTGTTTTTCTTTCATTACAAGAAGGGTTCCATTTAGTGAAATTAAGTGGAGACTTAAACTAACATTGATCCTGCAAACCCATGGAGACAGTGTGAAACTAGGGTATTCATTAGAGATCCCACAGACCTACTCTGATAGCCTTGAATATCTTGTTGCTTCAAAGTGCTTTATTCTCACAATTCCTTTATTTATTTATTTATGGCTGCACTGGGTCTTCACTGCTGCGTGCAGATTCTCTCTAGTTGTGGCAAGTAACAGCTACTCTCTAGTTGCATGTGGCGCACAGACTTCTCATTGCAGTGGCTTCTCTTATTGCAGAGACTGGCTCTAGAGCACAGGCTCTGTAGTTGTGACACAGGTGTTTAGTCACCCTGCAGCAGGTAGAACCTTCCCACTGCATATCTGCCTGCTCAGTCGCTCAGTCGTGTCCGACTCTACAACCCCATGGACTGCAGCTCCCCAGCTCCTCTGTTCCTGAGATTTCCCAGGCATGAATTCGGGTGTGGGTTGCCATTTCCTTCTCCAGGGGCTCTTCCAGACCCAAGGATCGAACCTGTGTCCCCTGCACTGGCAGGCGGATTCTTAACCACTGGACCCCACCCCCCCACCCCAGGAAGTCTCAAACTGGTCCCTTTAAATCTTAAAACAGGAATGCAGCACTCCCCTGGCCTGTCTTCCTGGCTGATTTCCTGCTCTCCCTGAATATATCTTGAACGTTTGATGTTTCTGAAACACATACCACTGCTGTATCTAGGTTTGCTTCCAGCCTCTTTGTGGAGTCGTCTGGCCTCTGGATTGCTTTTAGAGAAACTCACCACCTTCGTCTAAGCCATTAAGGGGCTCTGCTAGGTGACAGATCCCGTCTTCCTATTGCCTACGGGGCACTCTCACTGGCTTTCTGTCCACTTGGAACTGGAGCTCCGCCTGGGTCATTTTCCCTTGAGCCTGTGACGTTTCACCCTCCCGGTGACGTTTCAGTTGGTAACACGCCCACTCTGGCTCCAGCCCGAGGCCTTTTAGCATATCTCCTCATGGACAGAGGGCATGTGAGAGGAAGTTTTTCTCTTTCTTTCTTTCTTTTCAGCTCTGCTGGGTCTTCGTTGCTGCGTGCAGGTTTTCTCTAGTTGCTGCGAGCCGGGGCTTCTCTTCGTTGGGGTGCACAGGCTTCTCGTTGCTGTAACTTCTTTCATTGCCAAGCACAAGTTCTAGGTGCAGAGGCTTCAGTTGTTGCGGCCTCTGGGCTTAGCTGCTCCTCGGCATGTGGAATCCTCTGGGATCAAGGTAGAAACCCACGTCCCCTGCATTGACAGGCAGATTCTTAACCACTGGGCCCAACCAGGGAAGTCCTTTCCTCTTTTCTTGAATGCAAGTCAGCCCAGAGTTTTAAACCCCAGTTGGCTCAGCTGGTAAAGAATCCACCTGCAATGCGGGAGACCTGGGTTCAATCCCTGGGTTGGGAAGATCCCCTGGAGAAGGGAAAGGCTACCCACTCCAGTATTCTGGCTTAGAGAATTCCATGGACTGTAGTCCATGGGGTTGCAAAGAGTCGGACATGACTGAGCAACTTTCACTTTCACTTTATCACACCATTAATAGAAACAAAACAATAAATTTGCAGAAAGAGAGAGGAATAAGTCAAAGCCACAGCGTGAGCGAGGGCTGACAAGGGGCCTGGGTTGGATTTTAGTATTAGCCTCATCACCCAATCAGAACAACCTGAGTTTTGCTCAGGACAACTCTCAGGTCCTCAGGAGCGGCTAAACCTCCAGGATGGGAGAAGGACCTGGCTGGTCTGTGGGCAATCCCATCCCCCTCTGCTGGGAGCTGGTTCGGTGAGGGGCTTGGGAGCTGATGGGATGAAAGGAGAGGTTTTCTGGGGCAATCTGCCGTGTCCTCACTCTAGGGAGAAAGCAAGAGGAAGAGAGGGTCTTTTCCGCCAGAACTTCTCAATATTCTCCTACAGATGAACTCAGCCCCCAGGGGAACACAGAGCCCCTGGAAATGGAAGTCGAGCTTGTGGATTCGGTCAGCCCTGACTGTGTCCTGAGAATGTTCCAGCTATGGGAGCCAAGAGTTTCTCGTTGTGTCAACATAAGCCAGTTGAGTTCCGTGTGTGTTACTGGACACCAAAGGTGTTCTATTTACACGATACAAATAGAGGAAAGCCAGCATCAAAGAAACAAAAATAGAATTTCTACCCCACAAGCCATATTTTGTCCTCCTGGGCAAAGTAACTACTTTGGAGAAAAGCGCGTTGTTGGGTACTTTTTATTTATTTATTTATTTATTTTTTGTTGGGTACTTTTTAATACCCTTATGGTTTCTTTGAGTTTCTGTGACTTGTACTTCTTTTGGCCTGCTTTGTTTGCTTTATGAAATGAAGATCCAAGTTGTGTGGGTTTTGTCTTCCTTCTTTCTAATGTAGAACCCTAGGATAACAGCTAAATGTGTGTGTGTGTGTGTGTATCAGTAAGAATAATAACTGCATTTAAACCACTGGACTAAGTATGGGGGTTATGGGAAGAGGCACGATGAAAGATGAATAACTTGGTGCTAGAAGATATTCTCATACTGGTTCTGTCCCCAGCAAATCATGGAGAAAGAGCAGTTAATGTAATTCTGACAATAACTTTCAGCAGAGGTGACCTTTAACCTAAGCCTTGGAGCTTTTATTTATTTATTTATTTTTTTGGAGCTTTTTTTTAAATAAAGGAAATTCAAACGTTAAAAATACAGAAAATTATGCACTAAGCACTTGTGTACTCAACACATTTTTAAAAAATAAATATTAACATTGCCATTTTGGCTTTAGAATCATTTCTAAAATTAATTTTTTAATTTTGAGATAATCGTGGACTCATACACAGTTTTAAGAAATAATACAGAGGTTGATGGGGTAAGTTACATATTAAGTTTTTTTTCTATGGATTTATTTATTTTTAATTGGAGGATAATTGCTTTACAATGTTGTGATGGTGTCTGCTGTACATCAGTGTGAATCAGCCATAAGTATACATATGTATATATATTCCCTCCCTCCTTCTTGAGCCACCCTCCCCTAACCTCAATTTCTCCCTTCTAGGTCATCACAGACTCCAGGCTGGGCTCCTTGCGTTGCATAGCAGCTTCCTGCTACTTATCTATTTTACACATAATACTGTATATATGTCAATGCCACTTTCTCGATTTTTCCTAGCCTCTCCTTCCGTGACTATGTCCACAAATCCATTATCTATGTCTGCATCTCCATTTCTTCTCTGTAAATAAGTTCATCAGTACTGTTTTTCTAGATTCCCTATATATGCATTTTAACATATTTGTTTTTCTCTTACTTCACTCTGTATAACAGGCTGTAAACTTTGATAATGACCAGGGAGATTGGTGAAGAATTCCAGTCCCCCAGTTGGATGTCTCTATGTAAAGGGAAACTGTTAGAAGTTATAAAATGCCTTGTTTTAACAGCCACACAACAGACTTCCCTGGTAGTCCAGTAGCTAAGACTCTATGCTCCCAATGCAGGAGGCCTTGGTTTGATCCCTGGTCAGGGAACTAGATCCCACAGACCCAGCGCCAACAAAAAAGTAAAATTTTTTAAAAATAAAAAAAAAAAGAAATGCCTTCTCCCTTTCCTTAAAAAAAATAAAGTTTATCTGATACCTTTAATAAGAAATAAAACAAATTCAAAATTAAAAAAAGAAGAAATAGTGCCAAGAGATTCCCTATAGTCTTCCCCCGTTTTTCCCAACGGTAACATCTTGTAGATGTAGGCAACAATAGTATCACGACCAACACACTGACTTTGATACAGTCAAGATACTGAACATTTCCATCCCCCGAAGGATCCCTCGTGGCATCCTATTATAGCCACGCTAATATCTCTCCCTCTCGGACCATCTCCTTACATCCCAGAAACCTCTAATCTGTTCTCCATTTCTACACTTTTATCATTTCATAAATGTTTTATAAATGGAATCATACAGCATGCAACCTTTGGGATTTGCTTTTTCACTGAGCATAATTCCCTGGCGATTCATCCAAGCCATTGAGTGTGATAATAGTTCATTTCTTTTCATTGCTGAGTAGTAATCCGTGGTATGGATCTGCCACAGTTTGCTTAACCATTCATCCACGGAAGGACATCTGGATTGTTCCCAGTTTTTGGTTATTACTAATAAACACTATTATTATTGCTATAAATATCCATGCATAGATTTTTTTGTATGAACATAAGTCTTTATTTCTTTGGGGAAAAAGACCCAGGACTGCAAATACTAGGTCTTAATGCTAGAATGTTTAATTTTTTAAGAAACTGCCAAACTGTGCTCTAGAGAGGCTATACCATTCCATATATCCACCTGTAGTGAATGAGAGATCTGCAATTCACACCAGCATCTTGAATTGTCACTATTTTGTAGTTTAGCCATTCTATTAGATGTCTAGTGATATTTCATCGTATTTGGTTTTTTTTTTTTTAAGCTGAAGTAGAGTTAATTTACAACATTGTGTTAGGTTCAAGTATACGGCTAAGTGATTCAGTTATACAGGTATATATATTATTTTCCAGATTCTTTTCCATTATAGGTTATTAGAAGATATTGAGTATAGGTCCTTGCCCGAGAGAGTCTTGTTCACCTATTTTATATATAGTAGCAGGTGTAAATTAATCCCAAACTCCTAATTCTCATTGTGATTTTGATTTGCATTTCATTAATGACTAATGATGCTGAACTCCTTTTCATCTGCTTATTTGCAGCTGAATATCCTCTTCTGTGAACTGTCTCTTCCTGTCTTTTGCCTGTTCTTTAATTGGATTGTTTTTCGCTTGTGTGTTTGTTTTGCTTTTTCAGTTCTGAGAGCTGTTAACATAGTCTACATACAAATCCTTTGTCAGATATACTGTTTGTGAATATTTTCCCTCATTCTGTAGCTTGTGTTTTCATCCTATTAGCAGGGTCTTCTGAGGAGAAAGAGTTTTTAATTATATGAAGTCTGGTATAGCCATTTTTAAGTATTTATTTTTATTTATTTATTCGACCACACTGGGTCTTAGTTGCAGCACGTGGGATCTTTTATCTTTGTTTTGGTATGTGGGATCCTTAGTTACGGTATTAGAATTCTTAGTTGAGACATGTGGGATCTAGTTTGTTGACTAGGAGTTGACCCCAGTGCCCCCTGTTATGGGAGCATGGAGTCTTAGCTGCTAGACCACCAGGAATCCCTGATATATCAATTTTCATTTTCAGGGATTGTTCTTTAGCTATCAAATTTAAGAATGCCTTGCTACCCCTAGATCCTGAAGATTTTGTTCTGTTTTCTTTAAATTTTTTTTGTAGTTTTATGTTTTGAAATACGTCCATGATCCATCTTGGGTCAGTTTTTTATAAGGTTTGAGACCTTAGGTTGAGTTTCATAATATGGCCTATAGACGGTCATCCATCTATGCTTCAGCATCGTTTGTTGAAATGGCTGTGTTTCCTGCATTGTACCTTTATCAGACGTCAGTCAGGCATATTTGCATGGGTCTATTTCTGGGCATTTTATTCTGTTCCTTTGATCTATGTGTATATTCTTCCATGAATACCACATGGTCTTGATTACTATAGCTCTATAATCAGCCTTACTATCAGCTAGGTTCCTTTCTCCTACTGTATTCTTCTTTTTCAAATTATTTCAGCTATTCTAGTTCCTCAGCTATTCTAGTTCCTTTCCCTTTCCATATAACTTTTAGAATAATCTTGCCTATATCTATTAAAAAAGTCTTGCTGGGAATTTGATAGGAATTGTTTTAAAACAATATATAAATTTGGGGAGAGTTGATATCATCATTATCTTCTTTTAAAATCATATTTATTTATTTGTTTATATTTTGGACACACCATGCAGCTTGTGGGATCTTAATTCCCCAACCAGGGACTGAATCCAAGCCCTTGGCAGTGAAAGTACAGAGTCCTAACCTCTGTGCCACCAGGGAATTCTCCATTATTATCTTAAGTATTCCAATCTATATATACAGTGTACCTCTCATTTTTTTCTTAGATTTTTAAAAATTTCTTTCATTGGTTTTGTGATTTTCAGCATACAAGATTTATACATGTTTTGCTAGATTTACATTTAAGAATTTCATTTTTTTAAGCTATTATGAAAGGTACTGTGCTTTTAATCTCAGTGTCCATGTGTTCGTTGCTTGTATATGGAAATACAATTGATTGGTGTAGGTTTATTTTGCATCACATGACCTTTCACTTACCACTGCCAGGAGGTATTTCTGCTTTTTTTTTTCCCTGTGATTTTCTACATAGATAATCATATAATCTTCATGGGGACAAATTTTGATACATTGTATTTCCATTTTCATTTGCATCAACATGTTTTTTTTAATTTCCTTAGAGACTTCTTTAACCCATGGGTTATCTACCATTATACTGTTTAGTTTCCAGAAGTTTCAAGCTTTTCGTATTATCTTTCTATTTTTGATTGTTAGTTTGATTCCATTGTGGTTGGAAAACACATTTTGTCTAATTTTGATTCTGTCAAATGTTTTGAGGTCTGGTTTGTGGCCCAGGATATGACCTATCTTGGTATTTGTTCCATTGGTACTTGGAAAGAATGTGTATTCTGATGTTTTTAGGTGGAGTGTTCTATAAATATCTGTTCGCTTCTGTTGGGTATTGATGTTGAGTTCTACATCACGGCTGATTTTCCGTTTCGTTCTTCTATCAGTTGTCGAGGGTGCTGAAGTCTCCAGCTATAATTATGGATTTGTCCATTCCTTCTTTTAGTTCTAACACTTTGGACATCACCTATTTTGCAGCTCTTTTGCTTGGTGTGTATACATTTAGGAATGTTCACCAAGTTTTCCTGGTGAATCGGTCTTCCCCTTTACTTTTAATTACATAATGCCCTCTTTATCTCTAGTGATCTTCTTTGCTCTGAAGTCTACTTCCTGTGATATTGCCATAGCCACTCCTGCTTTTCTTTGACTAATGTTTGCATGGTGTGTTTTTCCCATCCTTCTACTTTCAATGCTTATATCATTATATTCGAAGAAAGTTTCTTGTAAGAGCATGTAGTTGGGTCATGTTTCTTAACACAAGCTACCAATCTCTATCTAAGTTGCTGTATTTAGGCCATTAATTAACAAGGTGGGGATTAAATCTGGCATTTCATGGTCATTTTCTGACTCTTCTGTTTTTGTTTTCTTTTTTTATCTTTATGTGGGTTACCTGAATATTTTTTAGAATCCCAGTTTGATTTATCCATATGTCTTTAGGTATATCTCTCTTTTCAGCCTTTTAAAAGTTTCTCTAGGGGTTACATTATATATGAAAACTTCTTACCGTCTACTGGTATTATCATCTAACCCATATGAGCAAGAGGATAAGTCAAGCCTGTTTTTTTTCAGTCCATAGTTTTGTTTACCATGTTCTTTCTTCCTTAAGTGCCAAGGTCCCTATTTTTATCATTTCCTCCCTTTAGTCATTCCTTGAGGGTAGGTCTGCTGGCAACTATGTCTCTTAGATTTCTTTCATCTGAGGATGTCTTGATTTTCCTTTTATTTCTGAAGGATATTTTTGATAGATATAGGACTTGGGATTGACAGTTCTTTTCTTTCAACACGTGAAGAACATTGTGCCTCTTCCTTCTGTCTTCCGTGGTTTCTGGTGACAAATATCCTGCCTTTCAAATTATATATCCCCTACAGGTATTGTGTCATTTTTCTCTGGCTGCTTTCAAGACTTTTTTCTTCATCTTTCGTTTTAAAAAGCTTAATTATAATGCACCGTGGATTTCTTTGGGTCTATCCTATTTGGGATTCAGTCAGCTTCTTGAATCAGGAGGTGTATGTTCCTTGCCAAATTTGGGGAGTTTTCAGCCACTATTTCTTCAAGTATTTTTCAGTCCTGCTTTCTTTCTCCTTTCCTTCTAGGACTCCAATGATGTGAGTGTAGAATCTTTTGTTGTAGTTCCAAAGGATCCTTAGGCTCTGTTCATTCATTTTTCAATCTATTTTGTCTCTGTTATTCAAACCGGATCATTTCTTTCTTTTTCTTTCTTCTTTTTATTTTGCCTGAACCAGGTCTTCGTCGAGGCATCCAGGCTTTCTCTAGTTCTCTTGTTGCAGTACATGGGCTCTAGAGCACGTGGGCTCAGTAGCTATGCGTGCAGGCTTAGTTGCCCTGCAGTATGTGGGATCTTAGTTCCCCAACAGGGATCAAACTCTCATCACCTGTTTTGAAAGGTGGATTCTTAACCACCAGACTACCAAGGAAGTCCTAAATTTGGTCATTTCTGTGTTCAAACGTACAGTTCACTGATTTTTTTTTCCCTCTAATTCCTCCTTTCTGTGGTTGAATCCATGGACTTGGGATTTTTAAAACAATTTTCAATCATCGCAGTTTTCCCTTCTAAAACTTTTATTTGATTCTCATTTATCTTTTCTAAATCTGAAAATGTCTGTTTCTTTCTTGAGGCTTTGTTCTCATTTGTTTCATGTGTGTTAATAATGACGAGAAGTTTCCTATCAGACTTTTTGTGTTGTGTTGTGAAGCTCTGGATCTCTTAAAAACTTTCTGCTTTAGCAGACTTTCTGTGACACTGGTAAGGCAAGGGAAGGGGGGATGCCCCCTCACTGTGCCAGGTGGAGACAGCAGTCCAGGTTCCCATTAGGTTTGCATTGACACCTGAGAGGGAGGTTGCTTGTTACTGCAGGTCGCAGGTGGGAGTTCTGGCTCCACTGACTCTTCACAGGATTGTGCGGGAAGGAGAGGTTCATGACTGCTGGGCTGGTGTGTAAGTCCTAACTCTCTACTTGGCCTTCTTTGACACCATGCCAATGGGGTCCTGGGCATGTGGTTACAGGCTCACAAGGATTGGAGTCTAAACTCCCTACTCAATCTCTACTGCCTGGAAATGGGTGAAGATGAGAGTACAGTTTTCAATATGGAGCTTGGCTGGGGTAGAGCAGTTCTTGTCTAAAAGTATTACATCGTGGGAGGCTGTCCCTTTCCAGGTCCTTTGGCTGGAGAAGATTTTGTTGGGAATTTTTTTTCTGTGCTTGTTGGCATTTCCAGGTTAACAACCACTTCAATTCTAAGTCTGCTTCTGTATACAACAGAAAGAAAACCCAGAGAACGTACCACCCTGTTATTCCTTGGGCCCCGAGATTCTCAGCAGTTCTGCCTCTCCTTACCTTTCAGTCTTTTTATGCTTGTTTTACAAATAATTTCTAGGGCTTTTAGTTACAGTCAGTGAGGGGGTTAGGGAAAATTATGTGTACCCCAAACTCTAAGATTCATTATTCTTAAGGAAATAAATTGTTGTAGTTCCTGTTCAACATTTCTTTGTAAATCTTACATAGTCTTATGATCTTTTCTCCTACTTAATGTATCTATCATATTTGTTTTTATTTTCAACAAACATAGTGGCATTTTTAATTGTTTAAAGGTTTACATGTGATATCTAACACAAAAATGAATCCAAAATGGATCATAGGCTTAAATGTAAAACATAAATTTATAAAACTTTTTGAAAACAACACGTTAGTCAATGTGTTCTTAGATATGATGCAAATAGTAATGATCCTTAAAAGAAAAAAATTAATAAACTGAACTTCATCAACATTAAAAGGTTTTGTCCTCTGAAAGACATCTTTAGAAGGATGAACAGAAAAGGACAAAGTATTTCCAAATCATACATCTGACAAAGGATTTCTATATAGACTATATAGTGAAAGTGTTAGTCACTAAGTTGTGTCCAACTCTTTGTGACCCCATGGTCTGTAGCCCACCAGGCTCCTCTGTCCATGGAATTCTCCAGGCAAGAATACTGGAGTGGAGGAGTGCTGCATTCCCTTCTCTGGGGGATCTTCCCAATCCAGGGATCGAACCTGGGTCTCCTGCATTGCAGGCAGATTCTTCACCATCTGAGCCATATAAAGAACTCTCAGATTTCAACAAATGATGCAGCTTTTAAAATGGGCAAAGAGTCCAAAAAAAGTTCTTCACCAAGAAGATATGTCAACATGCAAAGGTGTTAAAAATGTTAGTATTTAGAAAAATTCCAATTAAACTACAGTGAAATATTACTATACAAAGGTCCGTAGAGTCAAGGTTATGGTTTTTCCAGTAGTCATGTATGGATGTGAGAGTTAGACTATAAATAAAACTGAGCGCTGAAGAACTGATGCTTTTGAACTGTGGTGTTGGAAAAGACTCTTGAGAGTCTTGGACTGCAAAGAGATCCAACCAGTCCATCCTAAAGGAAATCAGTTCTGGATATTCATTGGAAGGACTGATGTTGCAGCTCAAACACCAATCCTTTGGCCACCTGATGCAAAGAGCTGACTCATTTGAAAAGACCCTGATGTTGGGAAAGGTTGAGGGTGGGAGGAGAAAGGGACAACAGAGGATGAGATGGTTGGATGGCATCACCAACTCAGTGGACATGAGTTTGGGTAAACTTTGGGAGTTGGTGATGGACAGGGAGGCCTGGCGTGCTGCAGTCCATGGGGTCACAAAGAACTGGACATGACTGAGTGACTGAACTGAATAACAAAATGAAAATTTGACCATGCCACGACTGGCAAGGATGTTAAGCAGCTAAAACTGTTGTATAGTCACTATGGAAAACATGGCAGTTTCTTATAGAGTGAAACATGTTTACCACAAGATCCAGCAATTCCACTTCTACATTTTTACCTAAGAGAAATGAAAACCTATGTTCACAGAAAAACATGTATGCAAATGTTTATAGCAGCTTTGTTTATCATCGCCAAAAACTGAAAATAACCTTAAAGTCTCTTGTCTTGGGATTGGATAAATGAACCAAGGTCTGTCTATCCAATGGAATACTGCTCAACAATGAAAAAAGATATTGGTACACTCAGTGACTTGGATGGATTGCAAAGGTATTATGTTGAGTGGGAAAAAAAGCCTGTCTCAAAAGGTTATATTCCCTGTGATTCCATTTTTATGACATCCTGGAAAAGGTTATAGTGACAGCTTATAAATCAGTGGCTGCCAGAGTCAGAGCAGTTTAGGGGAAAAAGGTAAGGTTGACTATCTTGAGGTACCACAAGGGGATGTGTGCATGTGTGTGTGTGAGATGAAACTCTTCTCTATCTCGATTATGGTGGCAGTAATACAACTGTGTGCATTTGTCAAAACTCACAGAACTGTGCACCAAAATAGAGTGAATTTTACTATATGTCACTAAAAAGTAAGGAGAAAACATACATGAATGTTGTCTTCCTTCTGTAACCTTCCAATTTACTCGACATTGTTTTATATCCAGACCTACCTCTTCTACATACTAGGAAAAATTCAAGTATGTAGAAGATTGCATTCCAAGTGATAGAAATATTAAGAACAAAGATTCAGAATTGATGTGACCTTAGAGCCACCTATGCACTTGATTCTAAAATGAGAAAACGTCATTAAATGGAGCAGGTTCCAGATGATCCCTGGGGAACATCACTTTGACACGAAGGTTGACAGAGGTTATCCATCACAAGCCATTGACTCTGACCTTAAAAGCTGTTATTCTAAAAGGTGAATCCTTCCAGGGACCTCAGCTGTTTCAATGTTAAGTGAAAAACACGAGGAACCAGTCTCTACATTCTCTCTAATTTGTTTTTTGTCCAGTCCTGTGAAAATCAAATTTATTTATCCATGCTGCCTTGGAAAAAAGTATGCAATAAATTCTAGTCCTGTTTTATCAACTAAATAAGTGGATGATGTCAACGAGTCTTTTAACTCCTCAGAGTCGCTTTCCTCTTCCTTAAGCAGCTGCATTGTGTTAAATTATTTGAAGTCTCTTCCACCTATAAAGTACCATAGGATATTAATCAAACCTCTGAAGCATTCAATTGTCCATTCAACTGTCTGACATGTCTCAGGAAGTTATCTAGGTGCCCTAGATACACATGAGTCCTCCTTGAGTGTGGACAACCGCAGGGCCATAGTACAATGGCTTGGTTGGTCAAGGTCTTGGGGGAGGGCCAGGAGGAGAGCAGTTCACGGCCATTGTGAGAGGAGGGAGAATGCCAAGTAAGCATCCGGACACTCCCAGATTCACTGCTGCTTCTCTGCTCTCCCCATCTGATTTCATCTGAGAAAGAAAGGAGGCGGCCTTTCCTCGGCTTTCATTGGTCTGTCCATGGTTGTAAAGGAATAAGAAGCTACAGACTCTCAAACTAGTTAAAGCCCAGCTGTGCATCCTCTCAGATCTTCATTTCTTATTTAACTAGACAAATAATAAAAGCATCTAAACCTGGAGGGTCCTCAGTAAATGTGAAGCTCTAAAAGCTTTCCCAGTGATGAGTAAGCATTTAGAATCTGGTTGTTTTGATGGTTTTTATTTTTTTTGGTGAGTTGGTAACAGCCTAGCTTTGAGAAATGTGTGTAGCACATTTTCCCACACTTCTGCTAAAGAAACAGCAAAATAAAATAAGTATTCCGGAAGATGATTTTAAAGAATGAACATAACTCCTGCCCATTAATTACCACATGATTGGATTCTAGGAATGTTCATTTAAAAAACAGTTAACCCAGAAGTTTAAATGACAAGGAAAATTATTGTGGTAAAAAGCTAACGGTCCATTGATACAATCTCACATGTATATGGAAAAGTATAAAAATTAAATGTGGAATAAATCTTACATTAATGCTAAGAATATATTTGTCAAAGATGAAGCTGGATTTCTGTATATAATAGAAAAGCTCTATTAATCAGAAAGCTTCCATTCATGTTTAAATAGGAAGTAGGAATTTTTTTTAACACTTTTCCATCTACCGTTGAAACCATTGGTAAAATATATAAGTTTTCCTCACTTCCTGAGCACAGAAGAGTCATCAAAGTTGAGTTAACCCTTGAAGACAGGTATTGAAACATCCGTGATGATGGTTAATACAGTCGAAGCCAGGACTGAAGACCAGACCTCAGAACCTCAGGTGAACCCTAGAGAATACTTTTGGAGAGATGAATTTCTGACTCAGCTTTAAAGCGTTGAGTTCTCTCCTTTCAACAGGTTGTAGGGAGCCAAACGGAGAGTTTAGGGAAGGATAACAAGTCCACTTTGTTGACACTGGCCAACTGAGATTTTACTGTCTTTAGAGAAGAAAGTTCATGAGTCGAGATACTAAATAAAGTACTGGATCTCAAAGAATATTCCCTCCAAATACTTTTTAATTACAAAGGCTAAAATGGCAAACTTTTCAGTGAGGAAACCTGCAAGATACCACCTTAACCAAATGATCAAAGGTAACCTTGCAGCAATGGAATAAAAACTATAGCATGTGCCTCCTGAGAGCATCAACAAAAATTGGCACTTGCCATGGGCACTTGCCATCTACCTCTCCAAGGATTAAATCACGTGCTGCTGCAGCTGCTGATTGCAACATCGGCTGAAAGGAGTTCAGGGTGGAGAGCAGAAATGAGGCACTCTGTGTTTGGGGAAAAGCTGGCAGAACACGTCTTTAGATAGCTATTTTCAGGAGCTGATTTATGAGCCCTGTTCTTGTATTTCCTCCTATCTAGAAAAGCACTAAAATCCTTCATGGTGATGACTGTTTCTCCGGACTAGCAGACAGCTTCATGAGACTAGCAGAAACCTTCTGGGGAAATATGTGCTTGATTGCGTGTACTCTCCCTTCACCAAAATCACATATAAACTGACCTTCCCCCCTACATCTTTGGAGTGGTTTCTCAAAGCTGTCTGACGTGCTGACTCACAGACTTCAGTCCTTGTTCTACCCCAAATAAAACTTAACTGGCAAGTCTCATGTTGTGAATTTTTTTTTTTTAAATCGACAGCAGGGTGCTCTAGGAAGAAGCCAGCATCACTACTGTGGAATTCTTGCCTAAAGTGCAGCAACTGAATCTAGTCGTGAGGAAATAGCCAACAAATCCAAGTGGAAGGGTGATCTGCAAAGCAACTGGAACTCTGCTCTTCAAAAATGCCAATGTGAGAAAGAGCCAGAAAACATCCCAGATCACAGGAGACCAAAGGGGCAAGATGACAGAATTAAAGCATTGCATTGTTTAAGACAAAATCTTAATAAGGTCTGTAGATCAGATAGCATTGTTTCAGTATTAATCTCCTGATTTTTGACCACTGTCCTGTGGTCATGCAAGAAAATTTAAGGAAATACCAACAAATATTCTGTTAAAATAGGGAGTAAAAGATTGTCATATCTAAACTTACTCTTCCTGATAGCTCAGTTGGTAAAGAATCTGCCTGCAATACAGGAGACCCCGGTTCGATTCCTGAGTGGAAAAGATCCATCGGAGAAGGGATAGGCTACCCATTCCAGTATTCTTGGGCTTCCCTTGTAGCTCAGCTGGTAAAGAATCCACCTGCAATGCGGGAGACCTGGGTTCGATCCCTGGGTTGGGAAGATCTCCTGGAGAAGGGAAAGGCTACCCACTCAAGTATTTTGGCCTAGAGAATTCCATGGACTACAGTCCATGGGGTCGCAAAGAGTTGGACACGGCTGAGTGACTTTCACTTTCACTTTCAAGTTTACTCTTCGATGGGCAGGAGAGAACTTAGTGGCTGACAGAAAAATTCCATATCTTGACTGTGGTGGTGGTTACAGGATTATATTAATGTATTTATTTGCCAAATGTCTCAAACTTAAGTTCATGAATTTTATTGTTTGTAACCATATCTCTATAAATACAGCTGATTTTTTTTTTTTTTTTTTAGTTCTACCACTTTATTGCTACTAACCCATCTCCCTCCACCCTCGTGCACACATGCTCAGTCATGTGACCCCATGGACTTCAGCCCGCCAGACTCCTCTGTCCATGGACTTTTCCAGGCAAGAATACTGGAGTGGGTTGCCATTTCCTTCTCCAAAATACAGCTGATTTTTAAAGCTGCTGTTCACTTTGATATTGTATAAGATTGTTTGTGAAATAGTTACATAAGTAATATAAACTAAGTTCCTGTTTTTTTCTTATGTGTTCGGTTTCAAAATGATTGATTGATTGATTGCCTGATACATAAAATTCAATAATACTGTCACTAAATTTTTACAAATTCACTCTCTCCATTGTCATTTTATCTGATCTATTTTAAGTAGTTTGCAACTACGCAGGTAAATTCTTATTCTAATCTCACTCACTTTTTAAAGAGCTGCAAATATTTTCTGTCTAAAAGTATGTCTTCTTGTCAATCAAAGATATCCCCGACATAAAACAATTTCTATATTTTGTATTATATAAAAATGAAAAAAGAAGAAAGGCATGTTGGCTGCTTTAAAGGAAATGAAAACTAGGACTGGGGCCGTTTCTGATGACTAAATAATAGGATTTCAGTTGCTCTGTGTCCCACAGGAGCTTAGCTATTAACTCAACTTAGGAAAAGGATTGCAAAACGGACTGCTTCCTGTTGTGAATAGATTCTGAGGCCTTTACATTGCATTACCAAAGGCTCCAAGAAAGGTGAACAGCCAGGGTCAGCAAATACCACAGAAATTGGCTCTCAACCCTCAGGAGTGAAAGACTATTAGAACAAGCAGAAGTGATTCTGACCCACACGTGGATTCAGACCTGACCCACATTAGCAAGGCAGGAGGAGGCTGCCGGCTGCCTCCAGGGGCCAGAGCCCAACAGAGAAGTGAGCTGGGAATGTGAAGACTCTTCTTAGTCCTGCTCCATCAGATCAGCCCGGGGTCCTTGGACATGTTCCTTCTCTGGGGCTCCATTTCCCTTCCTCATCTGCAAGATGAAAGGCAAGTGTTTTTTAGGGCGAACATCCTATATAATTCTGAATCCGAGTATCTCTGGTGTGGAGCATTGAGGTCTTCTCTGCTTCCTCGCTTCTGCCTTCTTCTCTGCTGTGGCTTACCAAACCTAACAGTGTCACATCCACTGCCTACAGGGCTGCTTGCGGCATTCCTGGGATAAGAGGAAACATTTAAATTGTTTCCATTGTGGTTTTTGCTGAGGGGAGATAGATAATGTTTCTCTCTCTTTTTCCCACTAATTCCTGGGAATATCCATAAAACCCTCCACAGGATGTACATCCATGTGTTGAACACAGCTAATAAATAGAAATATTTTATGCGTGCTTAACTTACATCTCCAGAAATTTCTAAAGAACTGAATAATCCTTTCCAGCAGGTAGTAATAAGATCTCTGTGAAGGAGCCATCAACTACAAATTGGCACTTGCCATTGGCACTTGCCACAGGCACTTGCCATCTACCTCTACAAGGATTAAATCATATGCTGCTGCAGCTGCTGACCTTCACCACCCCCTGAAGGGTGTTCAGAGTGGAGAGCAGAGAAGAGGCACGCTGTGGTGGGGTGGGGAGCAGGGAACTGGCATGACAGGTCTTCAGAGAGTTACATATTTTTGGAGTTGATTTTATGAGCCCAAGTCTTTGTATTTCCTCCTCATATCTAGGAAAACACTAAAATCCTTCCTGGTGATGACTGTTTCTCACGACCAGCAGAAAGCTTCATGAGTCTAGCAGAAACCTTCTGGAAGAATATGTGCTTGATTCAAGCATGTACCCTCCCTTCACTAGAATCACATATATGCTGGCCTTCCCCCCCTACCTCTTTGGAGCAGCTTCTCAAAGCTATCTGAGGTGCTGTCTCCTGGGCTGCAGTCCTCATTTGGACTCAAATCAAACTTAGCAACTCTCACATTGTGCTTTCTTCTTTAAAGTCAACAGAGCCTATTGTTGTTGTTGTTCAGTCGCTGCATCATGTCTGACTTTGCAACCCCATGGATTGCAACACGCCAGGCTTCCCTGTCCTTCACCATCCCCCAGAGTTTGCTTAAACTCATGTCCATTGAGTCAGAGACAGCACTCAACTATCTCATCCTCTGTCATCCCCTTTTCCTCCTGCCTTCAATCTTTCCCAGCATCAGGGTCTTTTCCAATGAGTCAGTTCTTTGCATCCGATGGCCAAAGTATTGGAGCTTCAGCTTCAGCATCAGTCCTCCCAGCGAATACTCAGGGCCTATATAGATAGAGCATATAGGTTCTTTAATCATTATTTATAAATTAATGGATTCTGGATTTTAAAATGAGTTGCTTAATGTGGGAATATTCTTTTCATAGAATATAATCAAGAAATGTATAGGAAAAAAACCCATTCCAGCCAACATAAGAGAGCAATTGAAACTTCAGCCTCGACTTCCCACCACTCTACCTGATGCTGAAAATGGCTGCTTTCAGTACAGACCAGATTTTGAAGCTGAGAAGTGCTGAAAGGTATCAAAATCTGCCACCCCAAAATATGCCTCTTTGGCATGTGGATTATTTTAAGAACCACAGATGCAGGGAAAACAGGGCACACAGCTTCCTTTTGTAAAGAAAATTTCCACTTATAGACATGTTTCCTCTCCTATATCAGTAAGAGGAGGACTCAACTTTTATCAGTGGAGAAGTCACCATAATAAATGCTGTTAAACAGTCCTCGTGTACCACATGTTTCCTGGTTACTTTTTGTTGCTGTTGTTTAGTCACTCAGGTGTATCTGACTATTTTGTGACCCCATGGACTGCAGCCCACCAGGCTCCCCTCTCCATAGGATTTCCCAGGTAAGAATAATGGAGTAGGTTGCCATCTTCTACTCCAGGGGATCTTCCCGACTCAGGGATCGAACCTGTGTCTCCTGTTAGGGAGGCGGATTCTTTACCGCTGAGCAACTTTGGAAGTCTGGTCTGCCTCCCCATAACTTGTGTCTCCTGCACAGAAGCCCAAGACCCCTTTTCCTTGTTTGTCCTACAATGGTTTATAAGCCCAAGTTCTAACCATCCCTTTGGGTCGCCCCTCACTGGGTTTTCCCGTATATATGTATGATGCACAAATCAATAAAAACTTCTGTTTGCTGTCTTTTGTTCATCTGTCTTTGGCCAGACTAATTTCCAGGGCCCCAGATTTATTTTTCCAACCCTACAGTGCTAGAATATTAGACTAAAATATAAGAATAAACATTTTTACCTTAAAGAAGAGAAATGTGCCCAGATTGACGGAAGAAGCCACTTTTCATTCCTTTTGTGATTGCACGGGGGCACTGTTTGTCAAAGCGTCTTCCTGAGAACATAGTCATGAAAGACAGGTGTGCAGAGAAAAAGACTCTGAGATCAAGGGGGTACAGAAATACTGCATGCTCTACGCACTATGGGAGAATCACAATCCACATTACCCATGTGAGGCTCAGAGATATTCTGGCTGCATCTGTTTTTAATGATAAAGTTAACTTTATCATTAACTTGAGCATTTCAAATCCAAGTGACCTCAGAACACTTTATCCACCTAAACCTTTCTTGTTTAGCAGGACACACTTTGGGAAATCCAGCCCGTAGGCTTCAGTTTACTGATGAAGAATCCACTTAAGATTTGGTAAAGAAAATAGGAGAAAAGAGGGTTGCTCATGGAAATTGAGATTGGGCTCTGAGTGGGCTCTGCTTTTTACCCTTTTGAAAGCCATATATTACAATTGGGAAATATGTTGAAAACTGAGCTCAATTTTCTTTGCTCCGTCTGTTCCTCTCCCTCTCCCCATCCTCCTGGACCCCTTCACCCAGTCCCACTCCTCACCTAAACCAGAAACCTGAGTACTGGTGTGCACTGCAACTCTCCAGAAATCAAAGAGGACCCCTATATACATATACATTTATTAGGAGTTTTTCTGATAAAAAGAATGTGTGGGGCCTTCCCTGGCAGTCCAGTGGTTGAGACTCCGTGCTTCCACTGCAGGGGGCATGGGTTTGATTCCTGGCCGGGGAACTAAGATCCAGAATGCCATGTGGTGAAACCAGAAGTAAAACTGGCAGTGAAGGCCTCAAACCCAGTGTTCCTCAGTGTTACACAACAGATAAATGCATAATACCCAGGTGGATCCCTCTGTGTCATCCCAGTGGGAACTGGGAGAGGGAGAACCAATACAATATTATGTTCATGCTTGATGTACCATAAGTAATAAAATCTTAAGAGAAAGAACATATGGCACACAATTTACACATATAATAAAACATACTCTTATCTTTACTGTAAATTCCATGTGGTCTGGGGACTTCCCTGGTGGCTTAGTCAGTAAAGAATCTGTTCGCGATGCAGGGGATTTGGGTTCAATCCCAGGGTCAGGTAGATCCCCCAGAGAAGGGAACAGCAATGCACTCTAGTATTCTTGCCTGGGAAATCCCATGAACAGAGGAGCCTGGAGGGCTTTAGCCCACAGGGTCACAAGAGTCAGGCATGACTCAGCAACTAAAACACTGCAACCACACACCATGTGGCCTATTGATGCTTGTGCATGCGTGCTGTCACTTTTTGTTGTGTCTGACTCTTTGTGACCCCCATGACTGTACCCCGCCAGGCCCCTCTGTCTATGGGATTCTCCAGGCAAGAAGACTGGAGTGGGTTGCCATGGCCTCCTCTGGGGGAATCTTCCCCACCCAGGGATCGAACCTGGGTCTCCTGCGTTGCAGGTGGATTCTTTACCACTAGCCACCTGGGAAGCCCATCGATGCTTACCAAATGTTTTCAGTGATGTTTATTAGCTTCTTGTAACCACAGCCATCCTATGGTGCAACTGCTGGACGACTGTGGCCTTGTCACCCATGCTATGCAGCCCAGGCCCCTGGTGCAGAAACTGTTTTTTCTTTGTTTGTTTTTTTAACCATATAGACTAGTTGTATTTTATCAGCAATATGACACAAAGGCCTGAGACAAAACCAGGCTGAATGGACTAAATCCAAGATGGTGGGCAACGTTGGCGAAAGGCCATCAATTTCCTTGCCTTTTCTCTCATACCAACCCCTGAGAGCTGAAGAACACTGGACCTGCTTTATCTCTGTGTTTGTTTTCAAAAGTACCTGGCATTTGGTAGAGATGTTTTGCTGCTATACTTTGAGAGATACGTGCTTTGAGAAATATAGGATGGTCAACTGCCTCAGCCCTGCTCTGGCTTGACCACAGGAATGCACCTGTGCAGGTTAAATCTGGAGGTGTCAGAGACTTACCTTTGCTTCTTTGTCATGCTACAGTCTCCACCCAAAAGGAGAATTTGCACTCTGCTAGGCACATTTGTGCCACACGCAAAGGAGTGTGGAAGACTGTGAGTACCCTTTTTCTAGAGCCCTGATCACATCTGCCTCCTAACTCTTCAGTTCAGTTCAGTCGCTCAGTTGTGTCCGAGTCTTTGCGACCCCATGGACTGTAGCACACCAGGCCTCCCTGTCCATCACCAACTCCCAGAGTTTACTTAAACTCATGTCCATTGAGTCAGTGATGCCATCCAACCATCTCATTTTCTGTCATCCCCTTCTCCTCCTGACTTCAATCTTTCCCAGCATCAGGGTCTTTTCTCATGAGTCGGTTCTTCCCATCATGTGGCCAACGGATTGAAGTTTCAGCTTCAGCATCAGTCCTTCCAATGAATATTCAGGACTGATTTCCTTCAGGATGGACTGGTTGGATCTCCTTGCAGTCCAAGGGACTCTAAAGAGCCTTCTCCAACACCACAGTTCAAAAGCATCAATTCTTTGGCGCTCAGCTTTCTTTACAGTCCAACTCTCACATTCATACATGACTACTAGAAAAACCCATAGCTTTGACTAGATGGACGCTTGTTGGCAAAGTAATGTCTCTGCTTTTTAATATGCTATCTAGGTTGGTCATAACTTTTCTTCCAAGGAGCAAGCATCTTTTAATTTCATGGCTGCAGTCACCATCTGCAGTGATTTTGGGAGCCCCCCAAAATGATTTTTTGGGGGCTCATAACTCCTAAAATTCCCTTACTCCCCCCCACCTCCTCACTTTGGGGAGAAGGTTCTTCGAGAACATAAGCTCCTGCTCTCTATTTTCTGGCCACGGAATAAAAGCCTGTCTTGCTTGCACCAAATTCAGTCTCGTCATTGGCAGCACGAAACTGAGAGGGAAAGAACCTCCTGATGGAGCCGGGGGGTCTCGGTCCAATTTGGTCACAGCCCCAACACAGAGGTGGGCTCATGTTTTTGTTATAATGGTGAATATGAAGCAGAAGACACACACTGGAACGTCATCTGTTCCTCAGTGATGCAAGTGACTCCTCAGCTGAATCAGATGACAGATCTCAATATTGGAAGAGTTTTCCTCAGGTTTTCACACTATTATGTCCTGGCTATAGAGATAAAACTCTTTAAGGTATAACTTACATTATTAACACTTTCTCCATCACTTTCTAGCCTACAGCAGGAGTTGGCAAACAATGGTTCGTGGGCATAAAACCAAAACGAAAAAACTGGCTGCTGCCTACTTTTTTAAACTTTTTATTTTGTATTGGAGTATAGCTGATTAACAAAGTTGTGATAGTTTCGGGTGAAGAGCGAGGGGACTCAACCATATTTGTACATGTATCCATTCTCCCCCAAACTTCCCTCCCATCCAGGCTGCCACATAACATCAAGCAGAGTTCCCTGTACTGTTACAGTAGGAACTTATTGGTTATCCATTTTTAAATATAGCAGTGTGTTTACGTCCTAAACTACAGTGAGATATCACCTCACACCAGTCAGAATGACTATTATCAAAAAATTCATAAACAATGAATGCTGGAGAGGGTGTAGAGAGAAGAGAACTCTCCGGTACTGTTGGTGGGAATACAAATTGGTACAGCCACTATGGAGAACAGTACGGAATGTGTGCTAAGCCGCTTCAGTCACGTCTGACTCTACATGACCCCATGGACTGTAGCCTGCCGGACTCCTCTGTCCATGGGATTTCCCAGGCAAGAATACTGGAGTGGGTTACCATTTCCTTCTCCGGGGATCTTCCAGACCCAGGAATTGAACCCATGTCTCTTATGTCTCCTGCATCAGCAGGTGAGTTCATTACCACTAGCACCACTTTGGAAGCCCAGAACAATATGGAGGTTCCTGAAAAAATTAAAAATAGCACTTGCCTGCTGTGATGGCCCACACTGTCTCTGTGGAGTGTGCTTCCCTCTGTATTTGAATAAATCCACTTCTTACTTATTAAAAAAAATTAAAAATAGAGCTACCATATGATCCTGCAATCCCACTCCTGGACATATATTCAGAGAAAAACATGATCCAAAAGGATACATGCCTATTTTCATCAATAAAATGTGATCAGAACAGAATAGCACTCTTGGTTTATGATTTTCTGTGGCTGCTTCCACTGGACAACAGCATAATTAAATGGCTGTGAAAGGAACTGTGTGGCCCAGAAAGCCCCAAATATTTTCTCTCTGGCCCTTCATATCAATGTTTGCTGACCCCTGAGCTAGAAAATCAACAAAACAACAAACTGAGCCCTAATTTGTAGCCTTGACCAATTTCTGTGTTTGTATATTCCCACCATGGCAGGTTTCAAGCTACTGGGGATGATGGTAGAGAGAGATGCAGAAATGCCCTACTCAATGCTATGTCCATTAGACAGATACAGCAGATATAAATAACCTCCAGAACTTGGAAAAGAGTAAAATGTAGTGAGATCATTAGGAAGTGATGAGTTTTGAGACTGTGTTACCATTGGTTTTAACAAAATGTATTTTATTTTAAATATATATAATTTGATTTTGTAATGGCAATATAAACTTACCATCACATCTCCTGCTGCTTCTCACAGGTCCCTTATGTCAGCCCATCAAATTTGTCCCCAGGTCCTATA
The DNA here is from genome assembly GCF_019320065.1 of Cervus canadensis. Lineage (NCBI taxonomy): Eukaryota > Metazoa > Chordata > Mammalia > Artiodactyla > Cervidae > Cervus > Cervus canadensis. The sequence goes on from NC_057409.1 coordinate 19,628,301, forward strand.
ATTTCATCCCTAAACTTCTGTAACGTTTGTTTTCCCTCCTCAGTGCCAGTGTATTTTCTTTCTTTCTTTCTTTTTTTTTTTACCTCTGGATGTCTTGTCTCTTGCCCAGACTATTATAATACTTTCTGAGATCCGTTCTTGACTTCAGAACACACGCCTCCAATCCATCTTCTAGACAATGGTTCTTAAACAGCGATGCGCATCTGAGTCATCAGGATTCTTATTAAAATGCAGATTCTGATTCAGTCGGTCTGGGAGGAGTCTGAGACTCTGCATCTCTAACAAGCTCCCAGGCGATGCGGCTGTTCGAGGTTATCGGGTCACACTTTAAGGAGCATGGCTGCTAAAGGCTCCTGCAAAAATGTGAATCTCACCGTGTTACTCCCCTGTATAAAACTATTTATGGTTCCCCAAACATAACAGGCTGTTTCACACCTCTGGGCTTTATTAATATTGCTCCCACTGCCAGAAATCGCTCCCGCTCCCTTTCGCATCTGCCCAGGGAACACCTTCTTTTCTTGCAAAGCCCAGCTGTGTGACAGCCTCTTCTGACGTCCTCTGTTAGAAATGAGCACCCCCGCCCCCGCCCCGTCGGTTCCTGCTACAAAGCGTCAGCACAACCATCTCCTGACACTGCTGTATTTATTTGTTTGCATGACTTTCTCCTTCCTTAAACTCTTGTCAACCAAAATGCCCTAAGCCTTATTCTGACCTCAACTCAAATGTCTTTTCCTCAGTTTTTCTGATGTCCCCAAGAAGCCCTCCACCCCTAACATTGTCACTCTTTTTAAATTTATTCAACGTTGTGTTAGTTTCTGCTGTATAGCGGCGTGAATTAGCTATACATATATCTCCTTTTCTTGTTTGTTTGTTTGTTTTTGGATTTCTTTCCCCTTTAGGTCACCACAGAGCATTGAGTAGAGTTCCCTGTGCTATAGAGTAGGTTCTCACAAGTTATCTATTTTATACGTAGTGTCAGTAGTATATGTCCCTCAATCTCAGTCTCCCAATTCATCCCCTCATCTTGGTATCCACACATTCATTCTCTAGTCTGTGTCTCTATTGCCGCATTGCAAATAAGATCATTACCTCACCACTCTTCACACCCTGACTGTGTCTTTCAGAATGCCATTCAGATCCTGTGATTATTTTGGTTTAATTTTTAGTAGCTGCAGCCTTATTTGACTCAACTGACACCAGTAGAGGGTAAGTCGATTATCAATTAGATACTGAAATTGCGGAATCATAAAAAGTGGTATTTACTTATGTTAAATATTTTTATGAAAATATAAATAAAGGCACATTTGTTTACCTCGGTTTTAACTCAGAGACAACAGCATAATTTTGAATGTGTTTGTTAATTCAAGTTCAGTATCATCTTTCTTACATAAATTATAGCCAAAAAGTATCATCTACAATTTCCAGCTTCAGTTTCTTTCAAGTGGCGCATGAACATAAGGAAACTTGTAAAAGCAAGATTGAGAATTTTTTCTGTATCTTTTACAATTAGGTTTTGCCTACGCCTAATTTAACAGCATTGTTTAAAAACAACCTACCATTATCTAATCTTCCAAGGCATGTAATTTAGTTTTTTTAAAAAAACAAACATTTTATTTGAGGATAATTTTAGACTTATGGATAAGTTGCAAAGATAGCACAGAGTTCCTGATTACCCCTCACCCAGTTCTCCCTGTCCTTACCATCTCCATGTGTCAAAATTAAGGAACCAACATTGCTGCATTATTGTTAACTAAACTGCAGGCTTTCTTTGGACTTTACCACTTTTTCTATAAAGTCTTTTTTTTTATAGTCTCTTTCTATTCCATGATCTAATCCAGGGTGCCACATTGCATTCAGTCTCCTCTGGTCTGTGACAGTTTCTCTTTCCTTATTTTTCATGATCCTGACAGTTTTGAGAAGTACTGACCAGGTATTTGTAGAATGTCTCCCCCACAAATATTATATCTAAACCAGTAATTGTGAGAGGAGGAGAGTACAAATGCAGGATATCTGAAATGCACTTGAGATTAAGAGATCAGCAACTTAAAACAATCATGTATGTGTGTATATATATACATATATATGTGTGTATATATATATACAGAGAGAGAGAGACTGCTACATTAAAACTTCATGGTCATTGCAAACCAAAAGTCTATAATAGATATACACACAAAAAAGGAGGAGGAATACAAACATAGCACAGAAGAGTCATCAAATCACTAAGGATAAAAGAGGAAAGGAGGAAAAAAGACCCACAAAAACAAAACCACTGACCAAATGGCAATAAGAATGTACATATCAATAATTACCTTAAATATAAAGAGCTTAAATACTCCAAGCAAAAGATATAGACTGGGTGAGTGCGTACAAAAACAAGACTGTATACATACTGTCTATGAGACACTCACTTTGGAGCTGGAGACACATACAGACTGAAAGTGAGGGGATGGAAAAAGTATTCCATGCAAATGGAAATCAAAAGAAAACTGGAGTGGCAGTACTCATATCAGACAAAATGGACTTTAAGATAAGAGTCCATTTAAAATAAAGACTGTAGAATGTCTCCCAATATCTGATATTTTTCTCATGATTAGACTGCAGTTATAGATTTGTAGAAAGAACACACAGATGAAATGCTTCTCTCAGACACATAATATCTTCTTGTGTCACTATTGCTTGTAACAGTTCAGTTCAGTCACTCAGTCATGTCCAACTCTTTGTGACCCCATGGACTGCAGCACGTCAGGCCTCCCTGTCCATCACCAACTCCCAGAGTTTACTCAAACTCATGTCCATTGAGTCGGTGATACCATCCAACCATCTCATCCTCTGTCATCCTCTTCAAATGAGTTGCTTGTAACAACCTTCAAATAATTTAGTTTTAACAAAGTAATGCTCATCCTTTTACATTTTATTGGTTTACATATAGTTTCATTGAATAATGTAATCAGAAATGTAAATATAAGTGGCAGACATAGGACTGGGAGCAAGCACAACTGACTCTTGATCAGTGTGGGTTTCCACTGGTGGGAGCAGAGCGTTTGCCAGCATAATTGTCAGCCTGACAAGGACATCTATCAATGAGGCTTGTATGATGATGTAGGAAGCAATGGCTACTTCAGTATTACAAATTCACTGAGAAGCTAAATGAGCAGTAAGCATTCACATTAGAAATTAAGAGTTTAAATTTCTCCCTGCAGTAATTGGAAGTGGGTTAAAAGATTCCATATGCTTGTTAATTGCATTTATCTCTCCCCCTTTGAATGCAAGGAGTTTGTCTGGCGTGTTCATCACAGCATCCCCAGGCCTGAGCACTGTGCCTGGCACCCAGTGGGAACTCACTACATTGTTGCTGAATGAATATGTGAACAGAGCAAACCTTAAGAGTAAGTCAGTCAGGTTCCAGTGAAGAAATAGTTGAATTGAGAAGACTTAATTGTTAATGAAGTACAAATCTGTGGACTAGAAACCAGAAGTGGCCAAATTATTAGGGAAGTAGCAAATTATTAGGGAAGTGGCAACAGTAGGAAATGGCTATGACCCCTAGGGCTTGGAGAACAAAGAGGCTGAAATGATTGAAACTTAGATGCTTGACGGAAAAACCCCACAGAGCTGCAAACCAAACCATCCAAGAGGAGTGCCAGCTGGTTCGTGCTGGTGTCTCTGAAGGGGTGTGAGGAGACCATCTCTGTAAGCGCTGGAAATACTGCAAACTGGATTCGGTGGTTGCCATGGGCAGGAATTGCTGCTGCTGGGGTGAAGATGTGTTGCCAGGATGTTGCTGCCAGGAGCGAGAAGTGGTTGGGAAGGAGTATGACTTTCTCCATCCTCCACGCAGACTCCCCTAGCATCAGTCCTGCAGGCACAGCCTTACAGGGAACCAACTCCAACACGAAAATGTGGTTTGTAGAGACCCAGCCCCAGAATCACAAAGCCAAATGGAAAAGGTTGGGTTTGGAGCTGAGAGAAGATAGCTGGGTGGTCACCCAGGGGCAAACTGGATTGCAGTCATTGTTAATTTATCATTTCACTACCTCAGTTTCCTCTTCCTACCCATACTACTGCAGGGCATCAGCTCCTATTTCTTGGCTCTTTTCCCTTCTAGTGGGTCTGCTAGGTGTGTCTCAACTACAGTAAGAAGGTCTTTCATGAGCAGATATCAACTCTGCCCCTGTATCTAAGGCAATGGTCAGGGATACGAAGATCCTAACCACTCTCATCTCCTCCCTCCCATTGCAGAGAGAAGTTCCACGTCATCTGGATTCTGCTGTCTTACATGAGTTGCTCGGACCCAAAATGTAGCATGGTTAACTACATCATTCTGCTAATTTTATATAAGGTTCTTTCCTTCCCCGGCCATTGACACACCTCTACTTTCTGGCTGGGTCAGGTGTAGGCTCAAGGTCAGCTGACTCCAGATTTAAGACCTACTTGGTTTCTGGATAAAAGTCACAAATTGAACAGACTGCAGTTGAATGCTTACTCTCTACCCCACTTTTGGAAGTCTGTTCAAACCATGAATCTGTAGACATTTATTTTGACAGTAAAATAAAATTCAAGTGGATACGTTTGTAAACAGTTAAGAATGTGAACCCACACATTTAATATCAAAGCTGTTTGGGCAATTATTTTTTGGAGGGGATTTTTCTTAATTGAGATGTCCTAATATATAGATCCAATAGATTTTGAATGGAAGATCCCTCTCTTTACTGGGAAATCTGCTCAGCAAATACAGCTGTTACTCATTGCAACAAGGACATTCACATTGAATTAAAAATTAGGGCTATCTTTGGTGGCTCAGATGGTAAAGGATCTGCCTGCAATGCTAGGAGACCTGAGTTCGATCCCTGGATCGAGAAGATCCTTAGAGAAGGGAATGGCTACCCACTCCAGTATTCTTGCCTGGAGAATTCAATGGACAGAGGAGCCTGGCAGGCTATAGTCCACGGGGTCACAAAGAGTTGGACATGACTAAGCAACTAACATTTTCTTGAAAAAAAAAAAGGGAAGGGGATTGTCAATGTTTTGAGCACTCAAGACATCCAGATACTTTGAACAGTAAATGTTGCGAGAAGGGATTGGAGGAGGTAGTACTAATTCCATCAACTTCCATGGCTTCACTAGTCTCTCTGTTTTTTGGCCAGGTCTATGGCATGTAGGATTTTAGTTTCCTGAGCAGGAATGGAAAATTTTCCCCCTGCATTGGGAGCACAGAGTCTTATCCACTGAACCACCAGGGAAGTCCCCTCACTAATCCCTCGCAAGCTATTTCAACAAGGTTAACTGACTAATGAACATCCAAGTGTTAGCTGCTTAGTCGTGTCTTTGCAACCTCATGAATTGTAGCCCATCAGGCTCCTCTGTCCATGGAATTCTTCAGGTGGAAATACTGGAGTGGGGTACCATTTCTTTCTCCAAGGGATCTTAACTGCCTAATGCTACTTGATAATCTTAGTAACTTTTGGAGAAAATCTTCTATGTTCCCATATCAGAATCTGCGGTTTCCCTCTGAACTCTGACATGATACCACCTGATTCACATTTTATTTTATTTTTTATTTTTTCTGATTCACATTTTAAAATGATCAAATTGGCCTTCACTTGGGCTACAAACATTTTACTGAGGCTCTTCTTAACCATTTCAAAGTTAAAAAAATTAATGCCAATAGGCAGAGCACAGAGGATTTTTAGGGCAGTGACCCTACTCTGTATGATGGAATCATTGTGGATGTGTATCAATCAGTCAGTCATTTCAGTAGTTCAGTCATGTCCGACTCTTGGCGACCCCATGGACTGCAGCACGCCAGGCCTCCCTGTCCATCACCAACTCCCGGATCTTGCTCAAACCCATGTCCATGGAGTCAGTGATGCCATCCAACCATCTCATCCTCTGTCACCCCCTTCTCCTCCTGCCTTTAATCTTTCCCAGCATCAGGGTCTTTTCCAATGAGCCAGTTCTTTGCATCAGGTGGCTGAAGTATTGGATCATTACCCATTTACCAAAAACCATAGAATGTACAACACCAAGAGTGAATCGTAGTGTAAACTATGGACTTTGAATGATGATAATGTTTCAGTGCAGGTTCATTGATTATAACAAATGAGCTGAATGGAGTGGGATTTTGATAGTGAGGGAGGCTGTGTATATGTAGGGGCAGGGATATGGGAAATATCTTTACCTTCTGCTCAATTTTTCTGTGAATAGAAAACTGCCTTAAAAAAATCTGCACCACATTGTAAATTAGCTTTACTCCAATAAAAAATTTTTAAATATTAAAAAATAAAAATCTATTAAGAAAACTAAAAAATAAAATTTCTTTGCTGAAATCAATCCTTGGTTTTAAGGTATCCACCATGATGATGTTTTTCTCCTAAGGAATTGTATGGTTTCCCTTTTAATTTAGGGTCTATTGTTCACCTTCACCCTTCCAAGCCACATTCACCAGACCTAGGAAGGAGTGGTAAGGGAGAAGGGTTATGAATATAGGGGCTTTGGTCACCAGACAAACTTTAGCTTTTGACATCCAGGAACCCAGATCATTATAAGCTTTTAAAGAACAGGGGCCAGGTTTGACTTATCTTGACTTTCCCAGTTCCTAACAGTGCCCGGCACATATCACTTGCTTAATAAATGTTTATCAAGTGACTGAATACATGAACAAACGAGAAAAACAAATGGAAATTCAGGGTCGAGTAGAAGCATTTAGTGGAGAAAAAGCTTTGAATAAAAAAGAACAGAGAGATGACAAAGCTTATATTTTTAGTATCCTTTCTTCTGTTCCTTGGCAACTCTGATGTGAAACGCGACAGAGACTGAGTCAGGAAACCTCACTCAAGCTTTAGAAAACATTGTCAGGGTGACAGAAAAATCTAGTCCCATCCTTCCTGCTGCCCTAGCTCAGCCTGATTCCTTGCTAAGTCGCTTCAGTGGTGTCTGATTCTTTGCTACCCTATGGTCGGTAGCCCGCCAGAAGCTCCTCCACTCATGGGATTTTCCACGAAAGAATACTGGAGTGGGTTGCCATTTCCATCTCCAGGGGAATCTTTCCCACTCAAGGATCAAACTTGCATCTCTTACATCTCCTGCATTGGCAGGCAGGTTCTTTACCACTAGTACCACCACCACCCTGATTCCTCACTTGGGAAGGCACGGTTCAGAAGCTGAACTTAGAGAACCCCAAGAACTTCAGTCTCCAGAAATAAAGGGGAGAGAGAGAAACTGGGTATGAGACTGGATGAGTCAGATACAACACTAAAACACACATGGGCAGACCCCACCCTGAAGCGAGGTTTTGAAATGGACAATGATGAGCACATGTGAGTTCAGAGCGATTTTAACCTTCAACTTTGCAAGACAGGGTGGCCAGGGAGGGAGTCATAAGAGAGCTTATGGCTGGATCCAGCCCATAGACAAAAAAAAAAAAGTCTGGCATAGGTAGGGTTTTTTTTTTTTAAATGTAATGCATTGCCAAGATTTAGACATTGGGAAATTTCAGATCAAATCTGGGTTTCCAGCTTCTCATGATAAAGCAGATCTGGGAACCTGATAAAACAGGCCCAAGATTCCTCAGGGCCACAGTGTGCTGGTGAGGGAGGCAGGTTTCTCCACCTAATTGGCCTTGCTTTTGAACCCAGCAGCCTGGCCTTGTGGACACTGGCGTGTGCACACAAACCTCCCCCAAACCACCTCTCTGGACACTACCCAGAAGGGACTTCCTGGGAAAGAAGCTGATGGTGAGGGCAGATGTGTGTGATATATTTCTTCTTCTTTTTAAAATTTTTTAAATTTATTCATTTATTTTTTAGCTGCACTGGGTCTTCATTGCTGCACGGGTTTTTCTCTAGTTGTGGTGAGTGGGAGTGACCCTCTAATTGTGGTGCACAGGTTTCTCTTTGCATTGGCTTCTCATTGCAGAGCACGGGCACAGCCATAGGGCTTCAGTGGTTGTGGCTCCTGGACTCCAGAGCACAGAATCAAAATCTTAGTTGCTTCGAGGCATGTGGGATCTTCCCAGATGGGAGACTGAACCCATGTCTCCTGCATTGCAGGCAGATTCTTTCCCACTAAGCCATCTGGGAAGCCCTGTGTGATGTACCTCTGAAAGGATAATGTTACACTGATGAGCCATTCTGCTGAGTAGGAATCGAAGTTTCCAAGAGCCTTTCGATTATAAACTCAAACAGAGGCTGTCACAAGGCTGCACCTGGATAGGGTGATTGAAAGATACAAAGGTCAAGTTTTGTAAAGAGGATGGCTGGCTCCTCTCTTTGCCTTGGCGCATTCAGCCGGTTCTAAATGGCAGGAAGAATGCCTTCATTTTTCTATCACCTCTATACCCAGGCTCAAGGTCCAAATAAATGAAGGTAAGTGTCTTCCACATTGAGCATTCCGCCCTCGCTCAGATTAAGGCAAAATTGCTATGATAAATAGTCTAAGCAATTGGCTGAATTATGAAATTTGCACTTATTTGAAATACTGTTTCCTACTGACATTTCCCTTCCGGCTGCCTTGGCATTAATGTAAGAATTATTTATGACTCAGCATTTCCCCACAGCAGCTGCCCACGGGACAGAGCATGAACTGATGAAAATGAAAGGATCAGCTGACTCGGCTCTCTCTCGCCTGACAAGAGACCAGGCGCTCCAGGGGCCGGGGCACAGGCTTCACGGGGGCCAAGCTGGGTTCAAACCCTGGCTTGGTAATGGACCAGCTCTGTGACCCTGAAGCTGTTGTCTACAGCCAGGGTCAGCCAACATTTTCCATAAAGGGCCAGCTAATAGATATTTTTCACTTTGCCCACTGCTGTAATTTCTCAACTCTTAGCAACTCCCACAGTCCCCAAACAGCCAGACATAATATGTTAATCTCCTACAGTGGCCATGCTGAAGTAACACAGGCTGAGTGGCTGAAACAACAGAAAGTTGTTCTTTCACAGTTCTGCAGATTAAACGTCCAAGACCAAGGTGTTGGAGGGGTTGGTTTCTCCTGAGGCCACCCTTTGCGGCTTAATGATGGTCATGTGTCTTCACATGGTAGTCCATCTCTCTGTGTGGTCTGTGTCCTAATCTCCTCTTTTTACAATAACACCAGTCTATTGGATCAGGACTCACACTAATGAGCCCATTTTAATTTTGTCGTGTCTTTAAGGGCCCCGACTCCCAGTGCAGTCACATTCGGAGATACTGGGGCTCAGACTTCAACATATGAATTGGGTATGGGGTGGAGGTCATTGCTGTTCAGTTGCTAAGTCATGTTTGACTTTTTGTGACCTCATGAACTGTGGCCTGCCAGGCTCCTCTGTCCATGGGATTTCCCAGGCAAGAATACTGGAGTGGGTTGCCATTTCCTTTTCCAGGGAATCTTCCCAACCCAGGGATCGAACCTGTGTCTCCTGGATTGTTAGGCAGATTCTTTACCACTTAGCTCATAACAAATACTAAGTATGTGGATGAGTAGGGGACTGTGTTCCTGTGAAAGTTTCTAGAACTGGGCCTGCGGCCTGATTTGGACCCAGGTTGGCAGATGGCTGGTCTCCACTGGCTTCCTCTCCTCCCTTCCCACCCGCTCTGAATCAGCTCTCACTGGACTCTCGGGCACATCATTCCACCTATAAGGTCACCCATGGCCCCAGCTCCCTTGGCTCCCAGCACTGTCATTTCCCGCAGGTGACTTCCTAGTGAGTCTTTTCCCCCTGGACTTCAGCAAGGCCGCATTCCTTGGCCTCCTTCCCTTTTGTCTGCTTTGCTGGCACCTTCTCTTCTTTGAGGCCACTCAAAGCTAGACTGTCTTAAAGCTCAGTGCTGGCTCCCTTCCCTTCTTCCAAGGTGATCTCTTTAAAACCCCCAATTTCGAGTACCCTCTGTAAGCTGAAGACTTCCAAATATATAGCCCCAGCCCTCATTCTTTCTCAGCGCTCCTGCCCACGAACCTAACAACCTCCGCAGTCCCTCTTGTCAGTGTTTCTGTAGTTTTTGTGTTGTGTGTCCTGTTGATTTACTGTTTGTTTTTCTTTCACAGTGATATTCTCCAGGGTGAATTAATTTTGTTCTAAAACTATTTCCATGGGCTCACCTCCCCTGACCTGGCCTCCCTGTCCCACAGTCTAGGTCAGAACCCTCTTTTACCTGCTCTGTAAGCACACTGTGTATTTCTTCCTCATTCTTCAGTCTGTAATCAGAAATTTATGTGTGTTTGTTTTCTCTGGAGGACAGTAAACCCAAGGGAGGCTAAGGTCCTATCTGTTGTCCTCTGAGCACTTAGCACGGAAGCAGATACATATACTAGGGCTTCGGTCAATACATATGGAATGATGGAAGAACTTAAGTAAAAGAATTAAACTCTCTGAGATAGTAAGAATTGTTGTCTGATTTTGATTCAAAGTATTTTGGATTAGATTGTGCTAGTTAGTTTAAATCTGACCCTCATCATGGTTCTCCTAGTTTCCTAATTTAATTTCAATGTATATTCTGCCGTTCCTTCCATTTTCCTACACTCTATTCATGCAGAAAACTTAGGTCATTTGAAGAGTGAACACACTCACAGTCTATGTATATCTTTAGCTTTTGTGTCTAGGAGAAGGGATAGAGCCCTAGAGGCAGACATTCCTGGTTCAAATTCCAAGCTGACTCTTCGCTAACTGTTATGACCTTGAGTAAGTGGCTTAACCTCATGACTCCTCATTTTCTTCACCTGTAGAAAGATGAAGCTGATACTCACTTGTGTTGAATGTACAGTGTGTGGACAGGGCCTGACCCAGTGCTGGCATTAGTAGCGTTTCCTTATTTGCTTAGTAAATATTTTTATGTGCCCACAAATGGGGCAGGTCTGTTTTAGGCACTGGGAGAACAGCAGTAAGTGAATCAGACCGATTCTATGCTTGCGGGGGGCTCACCTGCTGGTTGGGGAAACAGGCAGTGAAGACAAAGCCAAGTGAGGGTATAGAGGTTGACAGTGAGGGGCAGAAGTTGGGGGGAGCCTGGCCAAGCCTCCACAGTGAGGTGCATCCAAGTGGGCATGAGAGTGAAGTGAATCTCCACAGAGCATCATGCTTCGCCCTTTCTGCTCTATCACGGGGAGGACTCCTGCTCTATCTGGTTACTGGGGAGGAGGCTTTACTCTAACCTGATCCATCGGAGTGGGAGCGGCGCCAACAGAAATAAGGGGTAGGATTCAGGGCACTCGGGGCTGTTATGTGCATGGATATTCCACTCAGCTGGGGGATCAATATCAAGGCTTTGGTTGTAGACTCCGTAAAAATTGTTAAGCAAATGAGATCAGGTACTGAGAAATGCTCCTGGAATGAAATTTCTGCTTGGAGAACAACAGATAAAAACACCAAGAAATCCCATGGATATACATATGTCCCCTCCCTCTAGAACCTCCCTCCCAGACCTATGGCTGAGTCATGTTGATGTTTGACGTTAAACAACAAACTTCTGTAAAGCAATTATCCTTCAGTTAAAAAATAAATTCATTAAAAAAGAAATAAAGAAAGAAAGAAATCCCATGTCTCGTTCAGTGAATTTGAAGTAGGAGTTGGCAACTTCGTTTTTGCCTTGGCTTGCCTAGGAACCAGATGAGTCAAAACACAGTCACAGTAGAATAACCAGAACCTTGGGCTTACACCAGGAAGTCTCAAGGATTACTCAGGCCCCAGGGGTCGACACTTGATCTTAACCAAAAGGCGGAGAAGTCAGTCAATCCTAAAGGAAATCAGTCCTGACTATTCACTGGAAGGACTGATGCTGAAGCTGAAGTTCCAGTACTTTGGCCACCTGATGCAAAGAGCTGACTCATTGAAAAAGACCCTGATGTTGGGAAAGATTGAAGGCTGGAGAAGGGGATAACAAAGGATGAGATGGTTGGATGGCATCACCGACTTGATGGATAGGAGGAGTTTGAGCAAGCTCCAGGAGTTGGTGATGGACAAGAAAGCCTTGTAAAGAGTTGGACATGACTCAGCAACTGAACTGAACAGGTGTCTAAGAAGGCAGTGGGGTTAGTTTGGCTGTGCCCCAGGCATAGCTGCTTGTCATTTCATTCCACACCTGTGCCTTCTTGAGGAAGGCTGGCTTGGTGGAGCTATTTATTGCCCTGGAATGTTCAACTTGGATGGTATTGGAAAGACTCAACATCTTTCCACTCCATCATTTCTCTTCGGGAGGTCCTATACACTTTCTCCTCCACGGTCCCCAAAGGGAATGAAGAGGGAAGCACCACATCCCCGATGAGGAATACAGGTATATTTTATATTATTAATCCAAAGGAAAGGATTCCCCTTCTGTCTCCAGGATCCCTCCCCAGCTTCATGGCCTGCAGCAACAAGGAGGCGGGGCTCTATGATGTGACAGACATACTGGGCTGCTGGCTACTGCTAAGTCACTTGTCTTGTCAGACTCTGTGCGACCCAGTCCCTGGGATTCTCCAGGCAAGAACACTGGAGTGCGTTGCCATTTCCTTCTCCAATGCATAAAAGTGAAAGTGAAGTTGCTCAGTCATATCTGACTCTTCGCGACCCCATGGACTGCAGCCTACCAGGCTCCTCCGTCCATGGGATTTTCCAGGCAAGAGTACTGGAGTGGGGTGCCATTGCCTTCTCCATGGGCTGCTGGAAGGCACCAAAAATATCAGCCTTTCAATGGATATTTCATTTCAGTCAGAGAAGTGACTGAACCACAGCCGAGGTTGAGAAATTAGTTAGAATGTTGATACAATAAAATCTTGGAAGCTGAGACTTTTTTTAGAAGCATTTGATCGGTCACCAGGTCACAAGTATTGGGTTGGCCAAAAAGTTCAGATGGATTTTTCCATAACATCTCACAGAAGACCCAAGGAACTTTTTGGCCAACCCAATAGTTAGAGCTTTCCAGGTGAAGAATCTGCTGGTGATGCAGGAGACCTGGGTCCAGTCCTTGGGTTGGGAAGATCCCCTGGAGGAGGACATGGCAACCCACTCCAGTATTCATGCCTGGAGAATCCCATGGACAGAGGAGCCTGGTGGGCTACAGTCCATGGGGTCACAAAGAGTGAGCGACTAACACTCTCCAGACCCAACACAGCAGAGGGTGGGGGAGGGGGCCTGTGTACACCGGAGTCCCCTTCACTCCATAGACTGAGGAGGGGAATTTGAAAGCACCTGAGGCAAATCCCTAGGCAAGGAAATCAGACTCTTCTCTCAGACATCAAAAAGTACCCAGCAAAATCAATCTGGTGACCAGGTATCTCGCCATCTAGATCAAAGTGAATAATTGTAATTAAAAATGATAAAATAAAATAACAGTACATGCTATAAAAATTTATTTTTTAATTTGTTGCCTTATGATAGTCAACATTTAAGGAGGGCCTACTTTATATAGGTTTATCTTCTAGATGCTATAGAGCAATTAAAAGACAAATTGCACCCACTCCTAGCCCTGGAGAGCTTTCCCTTAGGCGTGGTTGGAGGTGGAGTAGGGCAAAGAGAAAGATAAGTGACACATTTCCTGGGCCTGAGAGCTGACCTCTGGCAAGAAGCTGACCAGACCTGCTGTGTGGGGGTGGGGCTAGGCCAGGCCTGTTCATTGAAGATCAGGCCACTCAACCAGCTGCTGTGGTTCCAGCCCATTTTAAGCTTCAGGAACAAAACAGGTGTGTCCTCCAGACCCAGCTGATTCCCTGGACTGTTTAATATGTCCCAAGTGGAGGGAGGTTCAGGAGGGAGGGGACATACACGTACCTGTGGTTGATTCATGTTGATGCATTGCAGAGACCAACACAATATTGTGAAACCATTATCCTCCGATTAAAAAAAAGAAAATAAATATGCCCCAAGTGACCAAGGGTCCCCTCTTAGAGTATGGCCAGGTGGATCTCCAGCTAGCTTTTCCCTTGGGTTTTAATGGCAAAAGAACTCACCTTAAAAAAATCTGTTCTCTCATTTTCTTTCTTTCTTTTTTTTTAATTGTAGTGGTTTTTGCCATACATTGACATGAATCAGCCTATTCTCTCATTTTCAAGAATTGAGGCCCTACCCTCCATTTCAAAGGGATATGAGTAGTAGCCAAAACTAAGAAATGATGAACTGGACATGAAGAGATAAGAAACATGCTGTATCAGGAGTAAGTCAGGAAGGGATAAACTAGGAATTTGGGATTAACAGATATATACTACTGTGTATGAGACAGAAAACCAACAAAGACCTACTGTATAGTTCAGGGAACTCTGTTCAATATTCTGTGACAACCTATATGGGAAAAGAACCTGAAAAAGAATGAATATATGTATGTGTTTCACTGAATCTCTGTGCAGTACCCCCTGAAACTAACACAACATTGTTAACCAACTATATTCCAACTGAAAAAAAAAAGAAAGAAACTTGCCTTATCAAACTCCAGAGTACCTAAAACGCTTCCAGACTGATTACAACTTCAGTCACATTTCTATTAAAGCAATAAAAGCAAACACCAAACAAATGACGAGGTCTAGCTTCAGGGCTTTCATTGGACAACCCATTTTGGTACATTTAACGTATATTTTATATATTGGTTTCAGAATTCATCTGAATTAGGAATGAGAAAAAGCTACTTTCAGAAGCCATGTGAGGAATGCATCATGCATGCTCAGTCGCTAAGTCGTGTCTGACTCTTCTGTGACCCCATGGACTGTAGCCCCCCAGGCTCCTCTGTTCAAGGGAGTCTCTAGGCAAGAATACTGGAGTGGGTTGCCATTTCCTCCTCCAGGGGATCTTCCTGACCCAGGGATCAAACCTGGGTCTCCTGTGTTGGCAGGCAGATTCTTTATCACTGAGTCACCTGGGAGGCCCATATGAAGAATATCTCTGCTAATTTATATGCAGACCACTTCTAGGAAGACAAAAGACCCTGCCTCTGTCTTTCCTAGGAACCAGGTACCTGGGAAACAGGAGTAGGAATATGGAGTTTTCTCCCCTGAACTCACATTTGAACTTTTTGAATTTGTACCATGTGTATGTATTACCTAATCAAAAATAAGTATTTTTTATTACACATGAATAAAGTGCTGTAATTTATTTTTCTCATGAAGTCACTCCCCACCACTGCTTTCCCTCTAAAGAAATTCTCTCAAAGCCTGAGGAAAATGATGAATTAAACTTTTCCTGACAGGAAAGGCAAAGTCTGAAAATTATGCCTGATGGAGAGAAGGAAGAATCCTGGCCACAGACACGGTGCTGACAGCTGAAGAAAAACATGTCTGACAGAATTTGGACTGTTCACCCAAGCTGAGCTAGAACCACAAAGCTAAACATGTTTAGAATGATATCGTCCATCTTAGCATCAATTTACTCAACCAATCAACGCCTTTTGGAATCAGGGCAACCTAGTCTCCGTCCACATCCACCTACCCATGGAGTTCTATTTTCATTTCTTCCAAACTGACGGACGTAAAAGTTGAGTTCCACTTTGGGTTGGAAGCATAGTGCTGTCAGGCTGAAATTTTCACTGCACTGCAGTTCCCAGTGCCCTGGGGCGAGGGGTGAGCTGTGAATGCCACTGTCTCAGGAAATTGGAAGATGGAGCAATGCAACAGAGAGTAGAAGAAAGGGATAGTAGCAGAATTGCCCATTGCAACACTCGGCGGGACGAAAAAGGTAAACTTTTCCTGGACCTCCTGGCAGAAATGAATGAGGTTTATGTTTTAGGTCACAGCTAATGCCTGTCTTTGCTGGGCCCTTTGATCCTTTTTGGAAGAATGCTACCAATGACAAACCCTGAACTTGAACATGCACACCTGGAACTTGAACTCAGAGGAGCCAGCAAGCCAGGTGCTGGTTATCACAGGGCCTTATGAACTTTGTGGTTGCAGCATTCATGAATGATGAAAGGATTTTCATGGGGAGGGTTCGTGGTGCTACCATCCAATAGGTGATATGTGTGTGAAGGAGGGGGGATGGTTTGTGTAACATATGTAGCTGCTTCCCATTTCCTCAGATCCCAAGTTTTCAAATAGATAATGGCTGAGCAGACTCTGGCTTCCCTCATAGTTCAGTTGGTAATGAATGCACCTGGGAAGCAGGAGACGCCAGTTCAATTCCTGGGTTGGAAAGATCCCCTGGAGAAGGGATAGGCTACCCACTCCAGTATTCTTGGGCTTCTCTTGTGGCTCAGCTGGTTAAGAATCTGCCAGCAATGTGGGAGACCTGGGTTCAATCCCTGGGTTAGGATACGAAGAACCTGGCACTGAGATAAAACAGGATGCCATGGGCAGGGATCTGAAGTAGCCGTCATCTCCCCCAACAGTGTCATGTTGTACAGAACGTAGAGCTCTGTACAAAGCATCAGAACTCACTTCTGGTTAAATAGGTGTAGCTTCATGGAAGAGGGAGCAGGCATTGTTCACTTTGCTGTTGTTCAGTTGCTAAGTCATGTCCGGCTCTTTGTGACCGCATGGACTGCAGTATGCCAGGCTCCTCTGTCCTCCACTATCTCCCAGAGTTTGCTCAAATTCATATCTATTGAGTCGGTGGTGCCATCCAACCACCTCGTCCTCTGTCGCTCCCTTCTTTCACCCTCAATCTCTCCCAGCATCAGAATCCTTTCCAATGAGTCAGCTCTTCGCATCAGATGGCCTACGTTTTGGAGCTTCAGCTTCAGCATCAGTCCTTCCAATGAATATCACTTTGTTGAGTAAAGCCCCAAGTCATTTGAATGCAAACAGGCCAGGCCAGAGACCATCTCCATGGCAATCACGAAACGCTTCCCTCACCCCCTTTCATTTGGGAGAAGGCTGTTGCAATCTCCACTCTCCACTAGACTGTCAGATCAACTGCAGCCAGATGGTATCTCTAAAAATGTGGCCTGCAGCCATGCTTGGGAGTTGAATGTGTGACTCGCATTCTCTCTCAGAATAAGAATACATAATGTAACCTAATTAAATGCTTTTGTGTAGCAAAGGAAACCATCAACAAAATAAAAAAACAACCTACTGAATGGGAAAAAGTTTTTACAAATGATATGAACGATAAGGGATCACTATCCAAAATATGTAAACAACTGATACAACCCAACCTCAAAAATACAAACAACCCCATTAAAAAACAGGCAGAGACCTGAAGAGACATTTTTCCAAAGAATACATACAGCTGGCCAAGCAGGCACAGGAAAAGATGTTCAG
This sequence comes from Cervus canadensis, assembly GCF_019320065.1. Lineage (NCBI taxonomy): Eukaryota > Metazoa > Chordata > Mammalia > Artiodactyla > Cervidae > Cervus > Cervus canadensis. The sequence goes on from NC_057409.1 coordinate 19,645,431, forward strand.
CATCACTAATTATTAGAGAAATGCAAATCAAAACCACAATGAGATACCATTGAACTCCAGTCAGCATTGTTGTTGTTTGGTCGTTCAGCTGTGTCCAACTTTTTGTGACCCCATGGACTGTAGCCCACCCGGCTCCTCTGTCCAGGGGATTTCCCAGGCAAGAATACTGGAGTGGGTTGTCATTTTCTTCTTCGGGGGATCCTCTAGGATCAAGGATCAAACCTGCATCTCCTGCATCGGCAGGCAGGTTCTTTACCACTGAGCCACCAGGGAAGCCCCACCTGTCAGGATGGCGATCATCAAAAAGACCACAAATAACAAAAGTTGGCGAGGATGTGGAGAAAAGGGACCCTTGTACACTGTTGTTGGGGATGTAAATTGGTGCAGTCACTGTGGAAAACAATATGAATGTTCTTCAAAAAACAAAAAATAGGGTTATCATAATACCCATCAGTTCTACTCCTGGTATGTAAACATATCCAAAGAAAATGAAAGCACTAATTCAAAAAGATACGTGCACCCCAATGTTCACAGAAGCATTACTGATTTACAGTGTTACTATGTTATATACCTGTAACATATCATATTGTAAATCAACTATAGTTCAGTTAATATAAAAGAATAGACAATGTAAATGGTGCTGGTTGGGACCGGCCGAGAAAGAAAAGAAACTACAAGATGGGAACACTGAATGTTTCTGAAGTTAATGATTTGTGTCCTGTTTGCTCATTCCGCTGTCCTATTGGAAAGTAAGCTTTAGGAGGTTAGGGCCAGGGCTATCTGACTCAGGGCTGTTTGAGTCCCAAGGCTCAGGCCTGGCCCATAGCACGTGCACAATAAGTTTCCCACAAATGAAGGAGGGACTTTCTCAGAATAAGGTTTCTGTGATCAGGTATCGAGACAGTGGCAGACTCTCTGCAGTCTTGAAGTCTGACTTTTCTGAATAGTCCCACAAGGCCGTGTCTCGATTACAACCATCATGAGCATAGATTGTGGCACAGACAGGGCCATGATTCCAAACACAAGAATGTGAATTCCTCCCCAGCTCCTGCCAGGCTGTCTCCTTATGCTGACTTTATGTTGGGGCCTCTTTGATGAAGTTTAGGGCCAATCTCGCCCCTCGAGAACCTATTTTATGAATCCCTTTTAGGTCTGGGAGTTAACCCAGACATTGCTGCAGGGGGTGCATGTCTCACCCACGTTGACTCCTAAGCACACACCGCCCTCTTGTGTCTATGATGCATTTGACAATGTAGCTTCCAGCGGCCGCTAAAGCTCAGCCAAGTGACGCCATTCATGCAGAAAGACCTCAGTATTGAGGGGGAGGCAAACAAACACATCCAATTGCCCTGAATGTCCAGAATAGCCCAGAATGTTTTGAAGGTGGCACTAACTACCCAACTCAGAGCTTTGAAAATAAAGTAAAAAAATCAGGCATGATAAAATTCAAATTCAAGAGCTCAGAGACAGAAAATTCTGCTTTCTAATGGAGCTGAACATTTCCATAAACTGAAATTATGAATTAGAAAAGGAATACGTACTCCTAGATTCTTCATATCCAATTCATTGCCTTGAAGCACTTTCAAATTCTTTTTTTTGGAGGGGGGGAGAGTTGCATTGTCCATTCACAGCACACACACCCACATATGCAAGTGGTGTGAGGTACAAATATACCCATTCCCTGGGTTTGCACTCTCAGTCACAATGTAAGACTGTTCATCTTCCTCACACACCTTGGCTTGGAGAGGGAAAACCCTAGATCTCTGCCATGGCCAGTCCTCTTCTCTCCAACCATTTCAGCGGATGCAAGGTGAACTTCTGGCACAGCAGAAAAACATCTGGATCTGAAAGCCCATGATCACTGGCCCAGAACAGCCTGGATGAGACTGGTGATCTGAGCCTCTATTCTATTTGCTTTTAAAGCAGAAACTAGAATGAAAGACACTTCCACCACTGACATTAAAAAATTATCTCCCGAACACTCAATTGTGTGTTGTCCTGCACAGTTAAAAAGACACTGTAGGAATTTGCATTGTAGGAATGTATGTCCTGTGGCTATATCTCTCAGACAAGTGCACCTCACCTTCAGAAAACTGCAGTTAGGGCCTCTGCAGGAGACCCTGGCTGTGAAATAAATGTTGTTTCAGAGGTGTGCCATGCACAACCTGACCATCCTTATGAAGCAGCCCTCATAAAATACCTTCTCCACAAAAGAGCACAGATGTTCAGACTAAGCTTCTAAAACCCTGTTTTGCTTGCATGAGTGCTAAGTCATTGGGAAAGGAGTATGTCAAGGCTGTACACTGTCACCCTGCTTATTTAACTTATATGCAGAGTACATCAGGTGAAATGCCAGGTTGGATGAAGCATAAGCTGGAATCAAGATTTCCGGGAGAAATATCAATAATCTCAGATACCACCCTTATGGCAGAAAGCAAAGAAGAACTAAAGAGCCCTTTGATGAAAGTGAAAGAGGAGAGTGAAAAGCTGGCTTAAAACTCAATATTCAGAAAACTAAGATCATGGCATCTTGTCCCATCACTTCATGGCAAACAGATGGGGAGACAATGGGAACAGGGACAGATTTTCTTTTCTTGGGCTCCAAAATCACTGCAGATGGTGACTCCAGCCATGAAATTAAAAGACGCTTGCCCCTTGGAAGAAAAGCTATGACCAAACTAGACAGCATATTAAAAAGCAGAGACGTTACTTTGCCAACAAAGGTCCGTCTAGTCAAAGCTATGGTTTTTCCAGTAGTCATGTATGGATGTTAGAGTTGAACTATAAAGAAAGTTGAGCGTCGAAGAATTGATGCTTTTGAGCTGTGGTGTTGGAGAAGACTCTTGAGAGTCCCTTGGACTGCAAGGAGATCAGACCAGTCAATCCTAAAGAAAATAAGTCCTGAATATTCATTGGAAGGACTGATGCTGAAGCTGAAACTCCAATACTTTGGCGACCTGATGTGAAGAACTCATTAACTGGAAAAGACCCTGATGCTGGGAAAGATTGAAGGCAGGAGGCGAAGGGGACGACAGAGGATGAGACGGTTGGATGATCACCAACTTGATGGACATGAGTATGAGCAAGCTTCGGGAGTTGGTGATGGACAGGGAAGCCTGACGTGCTGCAGTCCATGGGGTCGCAAAGTGTTGGACACAACTTAGCGACTGAACTGAACCGATCAGACTAGGGCTTTCCTACCTCTCCTCTTGGATTCTCTTTTTCTTTTAATTTTTAAAAAAATTTTAACCCTTAAATTTTATTATTATTATTATTTTTTACTATCAGCTGCAGTTTATTCAGGGCAGAATTTTAAAAATCATTTATTCATGAATCTGGAATGGATTCCCTCTCCCTCAACCCCCATACACAGGATGACAAGAGGAAACGATGGCAAACAGTGGTGTCCAGTCTTATTACACAGTGATGATACAATTCTCAAATCAGTCTACTGATCACAGCAAAGAGGACACTAACATCAATGAACTCAACACGATCACGTTTAAGAAGTTCATCAAAATCGGGTCTTTCTTATGAAAGAGGATCTGGAGTACGACCTCAGACAAGAATAACAGCACAGTTCTCTCTTACGCTGTCTATTTCAGGGCACTCTGCCTCCACAGAGGAGCTAGCTAGTGAAGTTCAGAGTTCACTTGGGGGGTTGCCTTGCAAGTTTCAACCTTACCCTCTTAGTCTCCTGGAGGTCAGATTGGCTAATGTTCAGAAGTTGTGTGTGTGTGTGTGTGTATGTGTGTGTGCGCACGCACATGCAGTCAGTCCTGTCTGACTTTTTGTGACCCCCAATGGATTGTGCCCACCAGACTCCTTTGTCCATGGGATTTTCCAGGCAAGAATACTGGAGTGGGTTGCCATTTCATTCTCCAGGTTAACTCTTAAATTTTAAATTTATTTTTATTTCTTATGTTGCGGGGCTGAGTTGGGTCTTTGATGAGGGGCACGGGCTCTTGACTGGGGCCCATGGGCTTTGTCTCATTGGTGCGTGGGGACTTCTCTTGGTGAGGTGCGTGGGCCCCTCTTGGATTCTCATTCCACCATTACTGTGCTTTTCCCTGTTGATCATTATGCCTGCTCCATCCTCTGTCCTTCAAGGTGCACCTGTTTTTAATGGGTGCACAATCCCTTACTTCAGGGAACAAAGCTCTGCCGAGAAACTTACAGACCATGTCAGTGACCAGCAGGTGAGGCAGGTATTTGGGTAGCATGACATTTCTAATAGCCCTTTAAGCAGGCGTTCTGTGTCTGTGTTTGTCATCTCTGTGAAAAGAGGCTTCTCACTTCTCTCTCTCTCTTTACTCTCACTGATCAAAGGTCCAACTGTGCCCAGTTACCAGAATAAATCTGACCTTTGCCTTCAGGGGCTCCAACAGGCAGTGGTAATCACAGCAATCTACCTAGCATAGGCGGAGTGTTGTTTGCTCTGAGCTAATTATTCCGGTAATCATTTTTTCTGATTTTCTCTTTAGCATAAATTGAGATTAATGGTAAAGGGCAGAGCTCGTGGGTTCACAGTCTTCTTCTGTAAAAGGGATAAGATTAAAGATTAAACACGTAACAACTCTGTCTTCGGGCCTGCTCTGAAGCGTGTAAGATGCCCAGTCAGATTGACTGACTGGAGTTTCAGAGTGATTCCTGAAGACATTTCCCTTTTCTGAGGCCTGAGACAGGGCTCTTCCTGGTTGGAGAATCCAAGAGAAATCTCAGTGTAACAGCTGCCTCCATTTTTCAGCCCACTCTAATGGAGCCCGTCATAGCATTCGGTGGCCCTTTCTTGCTGCCATGTTGCTGGATACTTTGCGCCATATCCGGCCAGCCCCATCCCTGTGCTCTCAGCCCAATCGGCCTTCCCAGTATCACTCACCCTCCCCTGAAGTACCTTCTTTTCTTGGCGCCTGCAGACACCACCCTGGTTTTCCTGCCACTCCTTCTGTGTGCTCCTACGGGGACTACCCCACCTTGGTCCCTTTCTGGTTCCAGGTCTGTCCTTCCCACAGCCTGACATCTTCATGTGGATGACGCATGGGTATTTCCAATCCTACACAAAAGGGGTGTGGAGTGGAGGGCTAAACAGGAAGTGAGAGGCCTGGGCAGGAAGTCGTCACAGGAAGTCACAATCAGGCCCTCTTTCAAAACCACCCCAACAACGAAGCTGTCTTCCCACACCTGGTCACTCAGAACCTGGAGCAATCTTGACCGCACCCCTCCCTCCTTTACCTGTCCTCCTAAACATATGCTTAATTCATTCACTTTTTCCCGCAGCCACTTCTACCCCTAGATTCAACCCATCCCACCTGCTCGCCTATCATAATGGCTTCCTCATTGTCTCTCCATCTCTTTCCAACCCACTCTCCACACAGCAGCAAAGGGACCACTCACTGCCCTGCCAAGAGTATACCTGCTGTCCCAGGAGAAAGGGGACTTCCCAAGTGGTGCTAATGGTAAAGAACCCGCCTGCCAATGCAAGAGACACCAGAGATGTGGGTTCAATCCCTGGGTCAGAAAGATCCCTGGAGTAGGAAATGGTAACCCACTCCACTATTCTTCCCTGGAAAATTCTATGGACAGAGAAGCCTGGTGAGTTATAGTCCATGGGGTCACAAAGAGTTGAACATAACTGAGCGCGCGCGCACACACACACACACACACACACACACACACACACACACACACACATATTCCAGGAGAAGGATCAGGATTCTCACTGGTCCTGCAATGCTGGATAAGACTTGCTCCTTGTCATCCCTGCAGTCTCATTGCAAGCATCTCCCTTTCTTTTTCCACAGTCCATAATCTCCAGCTTTCCCTCAAGTCCTCTGATTCTAGAACGTTCCTACCTCAGATTCTGTTCTTGCCTTTGCCTGGAATACTCTCACTCCCACACGTTGGTGGCCAGTTCCTGTTCAGACTTTACCCTGTAGTTGTCTCCTCCAGGGGAATCTTCCTGAACTCACAAACTCGGTTAAGCTCCCTCTGTCCTAAGCCTCTCCTTCCTAGCACCCCCACTATTGGAACCAAAATAGATCTTTTGTTCCTTGTAACCACGATTGCCTTCCAGTGAGGGTGGAACCCATGACACTGACGATCTCTTGGCTTCTAGGAGTCTCTTTAAGGAGTCTGACTGTGAGAGTATACCGGAAAACAAAAACATTTTACCTAATACAGTGGTAGAAAGTAACAATGACAATGCTGGATTCTCAGAGAAATCCCAGAAACAGGAGCAAAGATGGATGGCATGCTATGGGGGTCCAGAGAGGACCCAGGTGGAGTGACTGGAAAAGCCCTTTGTAGTGAGCATGTTATTAAAATGGGCTTCCCATGCAGCTCAGTGATAAAGAAGTTGCCTGCAATGCAGGAAATGCAGAAGACACAGGAGATGCAGATTTGATCCCTGGGTCAGGAAGATTCCCCTGGAGAAGGAAATGGCAATGGCAACCCACTCCAGTATTCTTGCCTGGAGAATTCCATGAACAGAGGAGCCTGGCGGGCTACAGTTCATGGGGTCACAAGGAGTCAGATACAACTTAACGACTAAACAACAATTATTAAAACATCTTTTTACCCAGGACTCCATCAACAGATTTACCTGTCTATGAAACAGACTTTCCCCCAGATAATTCAACTACTGTTAAACTTGAGTCCAGAAGGTTTTTTCCAAGAAACAAGTACAGCTGTGGCAGGAGAAATGTCTGTGGGATCTGATATGATCAAGACAGAATCTGGAGGGATGGATGTCCTCTACCTTACCACTCCCCTGCAAATGTGTGCCTTGCAGACTTGGGGCAGAGGGGGGCATGGAGTGGAGGGCTAAACAGGAAGTGGGAGGGAAGATGCAGAAGTGGCCAGGGTGGAGGGCAGGCTGGGTGGACTTCACCCTGGACTCCTCTTTCCTCAAAATGAGCTGGCCTCAGGGTTGACATATTTTATGTATGTAATATTACAGCAAAAGCTATAAATGTTACCTTGGAAATTCTCCAAGATCAATCATTAGTTGATAATTCATCCAATGTTCCCAAAGAGGTGCTATTAAGGGATATTTATAGCTAATCTATGTATTCCTAGACACACCTAGATAGTATAAATCCCAGGAGGATGACGGAGGTGAATACAACATCAATCGGTCACTGGTTCCTCAAGGCCTGCTCCACTGGCTTACGTATCTCTGTTTTATCAGTTTTTGGAAAATCTCCAGAACAATAACCATGCTTTCTTAATTAAGAAAAAAGTCTCAGTTTCATTCTAATCAATCAAACAAACCACAAAACAGTCTAAGGGAAGTTAGACCTTTAGAGCAGTGTCACAAACTTTTCTTGTCAAGGGGCAGGTAGTAAATTGGTTAGGCTTTGCAGTAATCTACCATCTCTGCTGCACATTTTTACTTTTACAATGTAAAAACTATTCTGAGTTAGGGGACAATACAAAACCAGGCCAAGGACAGAACTGGCCTGGGGACATAGTTTGCTGTCCCTTTCTGTAGAGTAAGGAGCAATAGTGATGGTATAAGTACTATCTGGTCTGAGAGTACCAGACCACCTGGCTTTCCAGGTGGCACAGTGGTAAAGAATCCGCCTGTCAATGCTGGAGCCATGGAAGACAGGAAGATCCCCTGGAGGAGGGCATGGCAACCCTCTCCAGTATTCTTGCCTGGGAAATCCCATGGACAGAGGAGCCTGGTGGGCTACAGTCCATGGGGTCACAAAGGGTCAGACACATCTGAGCAACTGGCCATATACACAGTACCAGATCATACTTTTTGATGCCCTGGGAAGAGGCATCAGATGGAGAGGCTGAGCCTCAGAGATGTAAAACAAATCCTGGAGTTCCATAACCAGAAAAAGCAGAACCTAGATCCAAACTTCATCTCTGAGCCTGCCAATACCTTCCAGGACTCCTCTCTCCAAGAAGCTGTGAGTGACAGACCCTAAAGTATAATCAGGTGGGACTCTCAGCCACCACAAGCATAAGCAGAAGCCTCGCAGGTGAGCAAGCATCCAGACAAAGGATGGATGGTTGCTGAGAAAGCAGCGGGAATCTGTCACAATCCACGCTCTTCTCATGGTGGGTCCACCATGCTCACTTGTCTTGGAAAGCCAGCCCTGACTATTTGGACTGCTGTCTTAATAGAATCCTCCTGGATGTGGCTGTGAGGAAGGGGTGGGGGCAGGACACCGTTTCTCCTGTTTCTGCTCTATGGCAGGCACTGTTGTGAGCCCTGGGTCTACACGGTGAGTTCAGGGTCTACAAGGGTGCAGGATCTAATGTGCGTACAGGGTCTTTGGTTGTGCCTGCGTGCATGCTCAGTCACTCAGTCGTGTCCAGCTCTTGCAATTCCATGGACTGTAGCCCGCTGTGCTCCTCTTGCATGTAATTTTTCAGGCAAGAATACTGGAGTGGGTTGCCATTTCCTCCTCCAGGAGATCTTCCCAACCCAGGGATCGAATCCACCTCTCCTATGTTTCTTTATATATCACTGCAATTTTATATATACATATATAGTGGTGGAAGACAGAAAATACACAAGGAAAAAAATATGATCATTTAGGTTATTACTAATAACTTACATGCAGAGTACATCATGCAGTGATGGGTTGGATGAAGCACAGGCTGGAATCTAGATTGCTGGGAGAAATATCAATAACCTCAGATATGGAGATGACACCACACTTATGGTGTGAAGAGGAACTAAAGAGCCTCTTGATGAAGGTGAAAGAGGAAAGTGAAAAAGTTGGCTTAAAACTCAACATTTAAAAAACTAAGATCATGGCATCTGGTCCCATCACTTCATGGCAAATAGGTGGGGAAACAATGGAAACAGTAACAGACTTTATTTTCCTGGGCTCCAAAATCACTGTAGACAGAGACTGAAGCCATGAAATTAAAAGATGCTTGCTCCTTGGAAGAAAAGCTATGACCAATCTAGAAAGCATATTAAAAAGCAGAGACATTAATTTGCTGACAAAGATCTGTATAGTCAAAGCCTTGGTTTTTCCAGTAGTCATGTATGGATGTATGAGTTGGACCATAAAGAAGGCTGAGCACCGAAGAATTGAACTATGGTGCTGGAGAAGACTCTTGAGAGTCCCTTGGACAGCAAGGAGATCAAACTAGTCAATCCTAAAAGAAATCAACTCTGAATATTCATTGGAAAGACTGATGCTGAAGCTCCAATACTTTGGCCACCTGATGCGAAGAGCCTACTCATTAGAAAAGACACTGATGCTGGGAAAGATTGAAGGCAGGAGGAGAAGGGGACGACAGAGGACGAGATGGTTGGATGGCATCATCAGCTCAGTGGACATGAGTTTGAGTAAGCTCCAGGAGATGATGTAGGACAGGGAAGCCTGGCATTCTCAGTCCATAAGGTTGCAAAGAATCAGACATGACTGAGTGACTGAACTGCACTGAACTAAGTTCTGAGGGAAGTCAGGACTTCTAAGCAAGAGTTGCTGGGTGAGGGAGGGGTTAAAGACTCTAGAAAGAGCTGATTGGATGAGAAGAGAGAGCCTCTGAGCTGGTGGGCTGAAGCAGAAGGAACATCTCTGTTGGTTGTTCTCTTTCAGCTTCAGCCCCAGCCCCCATCCTCAACCCTCCACCAAAGGCCCTAGAAGTCCGGGAACTGTGTTTCCCGCGCCACCCACCCACACACGCATGGCGCTGTGGGAGGAGGCCAGACAGGTCCATATGCTTTCTCCTCGGGGCAGGGTTTGGTCTTTCATGTGCTGTGGCTCAATATCCCTGCCAGTCACCCCTTTGGCAGTTGTACCCATCAGCAGCAGTTCCCTGATCCCCATGGGACCATGATGCTCGATTGTGTCTGCAAAGCTAATCCTTTGTAATCCTTTCAACTAACTCATTGTATCCCCTAAATGGCATCTTTCTCTCCTTCAAAAGCAATCATTAGAGTAGCTTCTCTTTTCCTGATTCAATTCCAGCTGATATACACCTGAGTGCAGAGTTCTGAGGTGGGAACACATGTATTGGAGAAAGAGAGCCTGATAGGGCTGGAGGAAGGGAAAATGGTGCAGTAGTGGGAAAACTGAAGAGTTGATTCACGCACACCCCAAGAATGGCCTTGTGAAACACCATAAGTCTGGATTTTATTCTGAAAGCTCTGAGAAGGCACTGGGGAGTTAAGACGGGGGAGAGAATTAAATAGGAAAGGGGGAAAATGGGCAAGACTGAATTGAAGAAACAGAACTAAGGAAGTATAAATAAGTACCTAGAGGGGTGGGATGGAGAGGGGGGTTGGGAGGAGGCTCGAGAGGAAGGGGATATGTGTATACATATAGCTTATTCATTTGGATGGTCTTACAGCAGAAAGTAACACTACATTGTAAAGCAAGTATATTCCAATTAATGAATTAAAATTTAAATTTTAAAAAGAGAGACTTGATTATGATCCAAGCCTCTAGGCATGGCCAAGGGGTCTGGAGAGATAATTTGGGCACTCATTAGGTCACAGCTGCTAGAGCAAGGATGGTTTTCCAAAGGTATTACAAAGTAAAGAGCTCCGTTAAATTTTTTAAAAAGTAAATAAATAAATAATAAGGCTATGAATAACATGTTCTAGAAAAGACAAGAAAATGGCTAAAAGGTAATATACTAACTTTTTGTCAACATCTGAAGGGCTCTTTTTAATTTCTTGCATTTGCCAGATGTTTTCCATCTATTCCAAAGACAGAGGAAGACCAGCCTCAAACTACAGAAGTGTTTAGGTTAATGACATGGGGAGAAAAAAAAAAAAAGTCCCCAATTGCAGAAAGAGTTTGAATACCCATTTTTCTTGAGAATCTATATAAACAAGATAGACAACTAGTGATTTTTAGTGGGATGAAATCTAATTTGAAGACAGTACTGTGTGTCCCTAGCAGTTGGATCTACACAATTATGGATAATTTGGTCTCATGTTTAAATTCACTCCTGGAAATTTTGGCCTTAATTATAATACTGTATGTTTGTTTACCTTCCGTGTGCTCAGAAAGGCTGGTTTCTCCATCTTCCATAAAAGATAGTCTTCGTGTTAGAGAAACAAAGTCTAGAAATTACCTTATATATTGTCATATATTATATCACTACATTAACATTGATAAGAAATCACGAGTCACTGCGTCTTGAACATGTGATAGGGCTGTGGCAGGAACCCAGATAATGGGGCAAGGGGACCCATAGGCAGGCAGAGATCAAGGAAACAGCGCAGCCACAGTCCGTAATAATGACCAGCCGGCTCACCCTCTGACGCAGGCACTCTGCTGAGTTGCTGAGGTCAAGATTTTAGCTAATCACGGTGATGTCACAGGAACAGAATATGAAACCTCGCATCCAGCACTCACACAGCCTTCACCTGTCAGCTCTGGGCCCAGAAGGAGACTGGTCCATTCGAATCAGGTCCCACTTGGACTAGAGGTCTCTCACCTGGAGTTGGGCGGGGTGGGGCAAGGAGCGTGTTTTTGCCCTGACGATGGAAGCCTGGAAAACAGCCCGAAAACTACATCCTGAATCCTGAGGCCAAATGGAGCGGGAGTCCCAGGTCTGGGAGAGAGGATGAGATACAGGCAGGGCAACAAGTCACAGGGGAGGTGGGCTGCAGCGATGCCGCTGGTGCTGCCGCCCCTCGCTGGCGTCATGCTCGGAAGGGGCGGGGCCCGAGCCTGACGTCACCGAGACCTGACCCAGAAACCTGGCTCTAGGTCACTGCTTGGGGTATGCTGGGCAAAGTACTTCACATTTCTGAGTCTCCGTATCCTCTTTTGGTAGGTCTTCATTATCCAGGAGTAATTGGTACAGGGGCAAAAAGCTCAAATCTATCTAAACAGGAACTGAAGTTTCACAGCAAATAATTTAGCAACAACTTTGACTACAACCCGATCTTTAAAAATGAAGCTAAAAGTGATGCCAAAGAATTATTTTGTTTTATAGTTAATAAAATACAGGTTATAATTACTGCTGTGTGCTCATTTCTAAAACAACAAATAAGTCAGATTTGATTGCAGGGTTGCGGCATGTTTTTCCTGATGGCATGCTGGAAGGCTCGATCATCCTCTCTAAGCATCTCTGCTAATATTTTGATAGGCAAAGAATTTCCTCCCCATGATGTGGCGTCCTATTGTCAGTATATTCCTTTCAAGAACAGATAGGGAAAGAATAAATTAATTGTTGTCTTAAACTGTAACTTTTTACAGCTGCTTTGGAAATTCTATTGATCATTTTGATTTCTGGCAATATGATAGGCTAGCTATCCCCCCAAACCTTCCCTTTCTGCAAAACATTTAGAGATTCTGCACAAATAAAAAAAAGCTCCCCTTTAATTGTAGAGTTGACTCAGGAGAATAAAGGCAGACCCCAGCGTAAGAAATGGAAGAAGGCTACAAATTTGACATGCAGCAGCCTTCGGTTGGGCAAAGGGGAACTGAAGCAGAGACCCCTGTTAGAAATGTCGGCCCTCAAAGAGTCATCCTCAGTGAAAGGAGGGCTTGGAAAAAACCCACTCAGGACAAAGTGGCTATTTAGTGTCCGCTGCAGTTTGGGTAGTGGGGATATGGGAGATTTTCACACATATGTTTTGTTGTATATCTCCTAAGATCTTTTCAGACACATGCACACATGCACATCTACATGAGTTCCTAGCAAATTGTTCTGTAATTTGCTTTTTTCCTCTTCGTCTTAGAGCTCTTCCATTGTGTACTATATGCATCCATCTGATTTTCTAAAAACTGCAAATAGCACATAGTATGGATATGATTTAATTTGAAATTATAAAATCATACCACATTTCTAATTTTCCTTTACTTTTCCATTGAACTTAGCATGTTCTAATGTACTCAATACTTACCCATTATATTTATTTTGTTTCCTCCCATACTCAAGGAAATGTCAAGGGTATAAGGATTTGTGTTGTGTCCATTCACTGATGGACCCCATGTGCTTTTGGAACAGAGCCTGTCACATAGTAGATTCTCAAGTAAACACCTGATGAATGAATTGAATTAATCAATGAGTTACAATTCAACCAATTCCCCAATGACTTATATAATTTCGCAACTCTAAAGAATACTATAAACATCATCACATGTGCTTCTACTACAGAAAACCACAGTCAGATCCTCTACATCTAACCTGCACTAGATTAGAAACAGTATGGAAAATTACCTTGGTGGATGAGAGAACCAATGATTTCACTCATGATTATTTATAGTAGATATGTAATAAACAACTCTCTTAGAAATATCAACAACCTCAGATACGCAGATGATACCACTCTAATGGCGGAAAGTGAAGAGGAACTAAAGAGCCTCTTGATGAGGGTCAAAGAGGAGGGTCAAAGAAGAGAGTCAAAAAGCCGGCCTAAAACTCAACATTCGAAAAATTATGGCATCCAGTCCTATCACTTCATGGTATAGAAAAGGGGAAAAAGTGGAAGCAGTAACAGACTTTATTTTCTTGGGCTCCAAAATCACTTCTGATGGTGACTGCAGCCATAAAATTAAAAGACACTTACTCCTTGAAAGCAAAACTATGACAAACATAGACAGCATATTAAAAAGCAGAGAAATTACTTTACTGACAAAGTGATTAGCTTTTCATATAGTCAAAGCTATGATTTTTCTAGTAGTCATGTACAGATGTGAGAGTTGGACCATAAAGAAGGCTGAGCACCAAAAGAACTGATGCTTTCAAATTTGGGGGCTGGAGAAGATTCTTGAGAGTCCCTCAGACTATAAAATGATCAAACCAGTCCATCCTAAAAGAAATCAACCCTGAATATTCATTGGAAGGACTGATGCTGAAGCTGAAGCTCCAATACTTTGGCCACCTGATGCGAAGAGCCTACTCATTGGAAAAGACCCTGATGCTGGGAAAGATTGAAGGCATAAGAAGAAGAGGGTGACAGAGGATGAGACGGTTAGATAGCATCACCAACTCAATGGACATGAATTTGAGCAAATTCCGGAAAATACCGAAGGACAGGAGAGCCTGGAGTGCTGCAGAACATGTGTCGCAAAGAGTTGGACACAACTTAGCAACTGAACAATTAGATGTGTAAAATAGGTAAGTGATGAAGACCTACTGTATAGAACAGAAAACTCTACTCAATACTTTGTAATGGTCTATATGGGAAAAGAACCTAAAAGAGGGTGGATGTAAGTATAACTGATTCACCTCGCTATACAGCAGAAACTTAACAACACTGTAAATTAATGACCCTCCAATAAAAATTATTTTTAAAAAAGCAATGTTTATTTTCTGTGAGAAATGTTTTCAGACAATGAAATGTGGAATGTGATAGAGGATCAGGGAATGACCACCACATCACAGCAACATAAGATGTGAAGAAGAAACCTGATGAGGAAAACACAGGAAGCAAGGAACCAGCATAAGCCCACTGTATAGAGGGGTCACATTGCCTCCTGCCTCCCAGTGCATTTTCCTACTATATCAGGACGTTCCCCAATTTCACGCTCCACAACACTCCCCTGAAGGATATTTTTTCCATCAGCATCCCTTGAACAAGCAAGAAATGACCAGATAATCCATTTTAAAGAATGTGCTCTCTTTTTTCTTAATATTTTTCTACCTCAGGTGCTTCAAAGAAGAACAGTAACAAAACCCCACTGCTCTAAAAGAGGTGCAACTCCATATAAAAGCAAGATTTGCACTGGATCTCTCCAAATCCTACTTCCCATCGTTCAACTGAAGGGGCATAGCATCTTCTGGTTCCTCTCCCAGGAGATGTGGTTCTGAGCTTCCTAACTGACTGCCCCGCCTGTTCACTGTTAGGGCTTCCTCCTCTCACACCTCGACTTTCAGGGCTGCCAGTCTCCACAGGGTCAGCCAGACAGTAAAGAGTGATTTTCAGGACTTCCCTGCTGGTCCAGTGGTTAAGAATCTGTCTGCCAATGAAGGGACACTGGTTGGATCCCTCATCCTGGAAGATTCCACATGCCAAGGGGTAACTAAGCCTGTATGCCACAACTACTGAAGCCCGTGAATCCTAGAGCCTGTGCTTGGCAACAAAAGAAGCCGCTGCAATGAGAAGTCCATGCACCACAACGAGAGAGTAGCCCCTGCTTTCCACAAATGGAGAAAGTCTACGGGCAGCAATGAGGACCTACCACAGTAAAAAAAAAAAAAAAAAGAATAAATAAATTAAATTAAATTTAAAAAACAGTATTAAGAGAAAAAAAGGGTGGCTTTTTTCTGGCCTCTTTGACTGTGGCCCCTGCTATCCCTGTTCCTCTCTGCTCCCTCCATTCCAGACACACACACCCTGATGGTCCTGAGCCTGCCCTAATCTCTGTATACCTCTTTTGTACTTGGGCTTGGATGCGCTCTGCTTTTGTCTGCATGTAGTGAAGCCCTAACATTTGCAGGGCTGGGATTTGAGAACACATGGAACTTCAGACTGTATAGTTGCAATACTGTAAAGTAATAAATTATGCTAAGAAACTGCTACAATGTGCTTCATTCTTTTGCCTGATCAAATATACCATCATAAAAACCATAGAAAAATTTGTGTACATGTGTTACTTTTGGCAAAATATCAAAGACAATTGAATTTAATCACTAATGCTTTGTGTTTGGGTTGTGTTTGTGTTTGTGTTGATGGGTCAGGATGTAGAGATACACATATTTTAGCTTTACTTAAATAATTTAAATTTACAATGGTCACTAATTAAATTTGACTTTCTGTTAATTTTGTAGGTAATTTTGAAGTTTTTTTTTTTCAAAAAAGTTAAGTTTTAAGCATGTGAAAAAATACTTTGACCTTTGGCCACACCATGGGGCATGCGGGATCTTAGTTCCCCAACCAGGGATCGAACCTGTGACCCTACAGTGGAAGTGTGGAGTCCCAGCCATGGGACCGCTAGGGAAGTCCTCATGGGACTTGACTTTAAACCAGGACTCAGATCGTGTCACTGAACTGGCTTGTTTGTACATGAGCACCTACTCCAGGCGAGTCTCCTTGACAACCTGTGGCTTAAAGCCAAAATTTATTTGTAATTTGTTGTGTTTCAAAGGTAGCACATTTAATTTGTCAAATGAAAAATTATATTGAATCTGTTTTCCAACTACTCCTGCCATCTGTTTGTATGCCTGCATGCTAAGTCACATCAGTCATGTCCGATTCTTTGCGGCCCCACGGACATCCACTAGATTCCTCTGCCCATGGAATTTTCCAGGCAAGAATACTGGAATGGGGTGCCATGCCCTCCTCCAGGGGATCTTCTCGACCCAGGAATTGAACCCGTGTCTTTTATGTCTCCTGCATTGACAGGCAGGTTCTTTACCAGTAGTTCCACCTGGGAGGCTCTATCCTGTTTGTGTGCCCACGTGGAAAGCCACCATGCTCTGGGGAGGAAGATGCTTCCTGTTCCTGGGCTGACAGGCTCAGCCATGGGTCCATCTGTGGATCTCACTCTTGCTGTGGGATCACATGTGGTTTCTGTGCACCAGCTGCTCTGAATCCTGACCCTGTGACCCAAAGTCCTGCGGTTCTGAGAGTCTTCACTTTTGAGTGAATCCCTTCTTTGTAGAATCTGAACACTAACCAGGGACAGTAAAAAGCCTGGAAAAGAATGGGGAAGACCTACAGATTATTCTTTTCCTTTTATGTGAGACACAGGAGGTTTTGGAAATGTTAAGTTTGAGGCCTCTTATTGGTAGAGACATCAGCCTCAGAAGTATTTCTTTGCTTCATCTCTTAAAGGATCAATGAAGACACTGAACAAAAGATGGGAAAGATTAAACGTCACAATATTACTCATGTTTATGATTCAGTTAAGACTTCTGAGTCAGACTTGCATGGATCGAACAGAAAATAAAGACGACAGTAATATATTTCAGATCCTCATAATCCTATTCTAAATATGTCCCTAAAACAAATAAATTCAGAACTGATATAAGCTATTTCATGAGGCCAGAAGTCCTTAAGGAAGTAAACCAGAGGCACTGTAAACTTCTCCCAGGGAAATTGAGATAAACAACAGAGAACCAGTCATGTGCTTGGGTCACGGCCAAGCCAAAGAGAGTAACCAGGGCTTCCTCCAGCAGCAGGAATTCAGACCTCCCTCCCCTCCTGAGTCTCGCTCCTCACCTCTCCTGAGTCCTCTCTACTGACACCATGGTCTGCTGTGGTTGTGGAAGTTGTGGAGATGGCCGTGGTGGTGTCTGTGGTGGGGGCAGTGGTGTGGTAAGGGCTGTTGTCAGTAGCAAGGCTGCCACTAGGCAGCGTCCTCTTGGCAGGTACTTAGATTTTCAGACGTCCTAAACTTTCATCTCATCTGGTTCATCTAAACATCAAGCTTATACTTTAATAGAAAGACAACTGATTGGAGGTCAGAAACCCCAAATTCATGTCCGTGCTCTGCCAGAGCAACCTAACCATGAGTGAGTCACCTCAGCTTCCCTGAATCTGATTGTCTTACCTACTCATCTATACAGCAAAAAGATTGCGCTAAGAATCTCCATGAACCTTTACAGCTTTAGGAGTACATATATCTACTGAGCTCTCAAAATTAAATCCACAGTTTCTCTACCTCACAGACTCATGTATATTCTTTGGTTATAGCGGGCATTAAATTTGTTTATGTATATATAAACAGCTCTCAATCCAATATCATCCCTTAATCAAAATTCTCTAGGCAAGCTTGGTACTGAGGGTGCAAAAGTTCCTATTAATGAGCTCAGTGGAAAGAAATAATACTCTCAAAGATATTTCATTCTTTTGAAACATTTACTTTTCTGTTTCTGGGATTTCTCCACTTGTATTCCTACTTTACAGTCTTCCTCAATGGCTCAGCAGTAAAAAAAATCCACCTGCAATGCAGGAGACACAGAAGATGTAGGTTCGATCCCTGGTTTAGAAAGATCCCCAGGAGGCAGAAATGGCAACCATTCCAGTATTCTCACCTGGGAAATCCCATGGGACAGAGGAGCCTGGAGGGTTACAGACCATATAGGGGTCACAAAAGGGTCAGACATGACTAAGCATAGCTTCCTACTTATATTTGTTATATATTGTACATTTCTTATAGTTTCTAATGTTCCCTAATCTTCCTGAATATAATTTATGAATAAAACTCTAGGAAAATATGGTATCTCACAGTTTTGTTTTGATGTCACTTTTTCGGAGAGGTGAGAGTGACATTGTTGATGTTTGGCAGCATGTAGCAAAGGTTAGGAAGGTTATAAGGCCAAAGACAAGGGATACACTGGGTTTATTGGGGGTAATGCTAGCTACACTAACACTGACACATTATATGATGACAACACTATAGACATTTATTGCTTGTTGATGTCAACTATCTTGAGCAGTTCTGGATGGACAGAAAGGGAAGGGCATGGGGCCTCTAACTGGTAGAGATTTAGGTTGCTGAAAGCTGATATGACTTCCAAGGCAGCTTACTTGTCTGCAAACTATGGATGGAAAAGAAGAAAATAGATAACGTCCGTCACTTTGTAAGTGTCTTAGATTGAAAGTGACTTCTCCTTGGTTAGAAGAAGTCACATGGCCCAAACTAGATGCATGGGAAACTGGGAACTATAGTTCCCAGACACTTCTCAACCATTGTTTTATGAAAGGTAAAAGCATGGCCATATCTGTGTATAAAGCCCAAGTCTTATGAAAGCTAAAAGTTAGCCATATCTGTGTATAAAGCCCAAGTTCTAATAAAACTGGGTTGACTGGAGTGTGTTTAGAAGAGGATGCCTGACAGGACATGGGTGGGTGTTTAATACCCATTCAGTATTGCATGAATTCCTCCTGGGTTAGTTATCCAGATTACTGTGAGGCGCACTCAGAGCATGGTTGGAGCTGCTTAAGATCACATAACCTTTCATGCGGGTGGGGAGAAGATGGTAAAAGCTAGAGACTTTTAGGAAACGTGGTCCCTGATGTTTGACTATGATCCTTACTGCTCCTAGGTCCACAGTGTGCATGGGACTAAGAGGGGAAGCTTCGGGTTGGGGGAAAGAACAGAACAAAGTGCTTTTGCATTACCTCTTATTTTCACCAATGCCACAAACATGACTTGACCATGACTCCATGCTCTCTCATATGTTAACTCTCTTCTGTCTTGAAGAAACACATTTTCCTAATATTCTTAAGACTGTTCCCATTTGGAATGTTACATGTCAGCCTAGACATGTAAGTACATCTAGACACTCTAGACATCCAAGCCATGGAAGAAACAGAAACATGATGGAAATCACTTAAATGATACATAGTAATGGTAATACTCCATACTCTAGAGAAAGTTTCTTTCCATATCATTTAAATGGAATCACTATGGTGAATTATCTTGCTCGATGTCCATATCAATGTCATTCTAGTATATGTTTCTGTACAGTAGAGATTGTGATGATTAAACACTACATTTTCCAGAATACTCTACCATTAAGGTCTGGATGTTGCAGTGATTAGATCAGTCCTTGTGCTACATTGAAACAGGGGAAGATCCTATTGTCCTTGCCTCTTCTTCCATGTAGTTACCCTGCTTTTTGTCTGCAGAAAAACTTTAACCAAAGAATAAGTTTAATCAGAGAAGTGAGAAAATGCAGAAACAAAGGAAAACAGTCAAAGGAGACCAAATGATAGCTTGGTCATTAAGGAAAGAGAAGGACCTTTAGTTCCTCTTCAAGAACTATAGGTAATGTTCTGAGTCATGTCCTGTGAGCTGTCTTATAGATACTGAAACCCCAGGGGGAGAAGTTAACCATATGATGACCAGACTGTAGCCATGACATAAACTGCCACAATTCTGACAATTGGTCTCAAGGAAATGAGAACAAACCAACCCTGGAATGGAAGATTAACTGTATTTAAAGCAGTCAAGATGATGCTGGTCAGATCACCGATGACCAATTTCAAGATGACAGTCAGAGCTGACTGTGCTGTTTTTTGCATGTAGCCCCCTCCCTTGGCCTATAAGAGCTCTTGCACCATGATTATCAGTGGAGGGGGGCAACAGGGGAGTCAGCCTTTGGACTGGAGTCTGTCCGCCCCTCAGTTGCTGGCATCTGAAATAAAGCAAACTTTCCTTTCTCCCCAGTTTGCTTCTTTAGTGGCTTTTGAGCAGCAAGCAGCCAGACCCTACTTTCGATAACAATATGGAAGACAGCAGGGCTTCCCAGATGGTGCTAGTGGTTAAGAACTCATCTGCCAATGCAGGAGATGTATGAGATGTGGTTTCGATCCTTGAGTCCGAAAGATCCCCTGGAGAAGGAAATGGCAATGCATTCCAGTGTTCTTGCCTGGAGAATCCCATGGACAGAGGAGCCTGGTGGGCTATGGTCAACAGGGTCACGCAGGTTCAGACACGACTGAAGCGACTCAGCATGCGCTGGAAGATAGCAAGGAGGAGGAGGCCCTCTTTCAGCCACTTCCATCTGTGGCTCTGAAGGAAGATGGGTGGGGGAGGAGGTGACAAGCAGAAGTCAAGTTCAGTGTTCCGGGGTCTTGTTACCACCCTTGAGTGTGTGGAGGGGCAGGGGCAGCAGCAATGGCCGTGGCTCCCTGGACTGTGACTGTCATGGTGCGTGCTTGAGTCTGACCCTTGCAGAGGTGGTTTCTCAATTTCCCCGCCTTTCTGAGGACTGCAGAGGCAGAAGCTCCCCTGCAGCCACGTCTTGGGAGGCATTCCTGGAGGCCACGCTGGAGCCTGCCCCTCCAGACCTCCCAGCAGTTTTGTACACACGATTCCCCAGTTATACTTCCTCCAGCTTAACATAGCCAGAAGGGTTTGGGTTTTCTGCAACTGACTCCGATACTCAAAATACTATTCTGACCATCTTTTTGTGTCAAATTCTAGCCATCTTCCAAAGCCTAGAGGAATCCTGATTCTTTGCCCATCTTGATAGAATCCTTCCTTTTTTTCTGAACTTCTTTTGCTGTTTTAGTACAGCATGTGACAAGTTATCTGTATACTTTTCTATCCTTGGTGTTAGTAACTTCCAGCTTTTGTTTGAAAAAAAGAAAAGAAAAAAGAAAGAAACCCACTTAAAGTATTAACAAAGAGAAAATTCATTATAAGAATAGATAGCCAATGGGAATTAGATGTATGTCTCAGGAAACTCAAACAGGGGCTCTGCATCAACCTAGCGGGGTGGGGTAGGGAGGAAGATGGGAGGGAGGTTCAAAAGGGAGGGGATATGTGTATACCCGTGGCTGGTTCATGTAGAAGTTTGACAGAAAACAATAAAATTCTGTAAAGCAATTATCCTTCAATTAAAAGATTAAAAAAAAAAAAAAAAAGAATATAGAGGCATCTCAAGAAACGAAGCCAGGACCCAGAGTCAGTCTTCATAGGGTAGAGATTAAGAAGTAGAAAGCCTGTTTTGTGTGTATGAGCATACAGCCTGAAACTGAGCCCTAACATTTCGACTAATTAAGAATATTTGCAGCAGAGAAAACATTTTTTTCTCCCAATTTCATATGTATTCATTTTTTTTGTTGAACAACTTCAAAATAAGGAACTTTCATAGTTGATATTAATATCACTACAAGAAAAAATAGGTTATATTAATCAGATAGTCTTATTTTTACTTTTTATATGGCATACGAGTAAAAGAAAGTGTATTAGAAGAGTATATTTTAAACTTTTTTAAAGATTTTTTTGCCTATTTTCATGCATAAATTTATCTAGTAGCACTCATAGATTTTTCCCACCTATCTTCCTCCACCCCATCATAATATAAAATCATCCTTACTTCCTGTAATACTCATAATAATGTCCTGCCCTATTGGACTCTGACCTGCTTTCTGTAATTTTTTTTTATAAGTGCTGAGCTTTAACTAGAAGGCACAGGACAAAAGGCAAAACAGTGCCAGACAAACAGCCACCCAGACAGGACTCCTCCTAAACCAGGGGCGACCATGACCTGCTGCGAAGGATGGACAGCCTGCAATGGATTCAGCCTGCTGGTTCTACTTCTGTTCGGAGTAATTCTCAACGCAATACCTCTAATTGTCAACTATGTGGATGAAGACCAATTTTTTGAAAACCCCATCTCCTGCTTTGAATGGTGGTTCCCTGGAATTATTGGAGCAGGTGTGATGGTCAGTGAAATTTATTTGACTCAATTTGGGAAACGCCTGCTTATTATATTGAAGATGATCTAAAGACAACCTTTCAGCCCTGCAGTGAGCTATGTCCTGGCTTAGGATATACTGCGGGGAAATGGGTATGGTATTAACTTGTATGGGCATCAGTGAAGAATGGCAATTTAAATGAACCGTGGTATAGGCTAGGGAGCTTGGGCCAAAAAATAATAATACATTGATAAAAGTTGGTTGGGTTATTATGTATCATACTGTTACCACATCCATGTCTGGCAGCTCACTGCTCAAAAGCCATGAGAGTTCAGGCTGGTGGCAAGGAAATTTTGCTTTATTTTGGATGCCAGCAATTGTGTGTGGGGGGAGGTAGGGGGGATGCCTGTCCAAAATCAAACTCCCCCAAACTAACAATCAGTGGGCAAGAGCTTTTATAGACAGAGGGAGGGGGCTATATGCAACAGTACAGTCAGCTCTGACAGTCATCTTGAAATCAGTCACCAGTGGTCTGACCAGAGTCATCTCGATTGTTTTAGGTACAGTTATTCTTCAGTTTCAGTTCGTTCCAATCTTCTTGAGGCCGGTTCTCAGAATTGTGGCCGCTTATGTCATGGCTACATCCTGGTTGCCATGTAGTTAACTTTTTCCACCTGGCGGGGATTTCAGTATCTATAAGAGAGCTCACAGAATATGGCTCAGAATACTACCTACAGCACTCGAGAAGGAATTAAAATGTCCATGGAATTCTCCAGGCAAGAATACTGGAGTGGGCAGCCATTCTCTTCTCCAGGGTATCTTCCCAACCCAGGGATCAAACCCCGGTCTCCTGCATTGCAGGCAGATTCTTTCCCATCTGAGTCACCAGGGAAGCCTGTTTAATGACTACATTGTTATCATTTAGTCTCCTTTCACTGTTTTCCTTTGTTTCTGCATTTTCTCACTTCTCTAATTAACGTTATTCTTTGGCTAAAGTTTTTCCACAGACAAAAGGCAGGCTGAGGACCTGGGGGGCAAGGATCATAGGAGGCTGCTCCATTTCAATACTTCTCATATAAGTCTGCTTTCCCAAGCTTCAGAGGTAGCAGTAAAGAGTTTTTGAATTCGTTGCCTCAGCTCTCCTTTGCCAATCCCAGTCTCTAGGTATTCACAGGGAATACAATAGGAGCGGGAAGTGCTCAGTAGGAAGGGGGAGGGACATTCCATGCCCGGTGAACCTACTGGATGAAAATTGTGAGGCATGAATATGACACTGCTTACACCTAGGGGAGTTGACCTAAGAGGTTTGGGACTTGAAACCCTGGCTGTCTCTAACCTCAGGGACTTTTTTGACTCAGATCTTACTTACAACCCAAACATCATGGTGCTTGTTTAAAGTTTGATAATTATTAATAGGTCTATCTTTGTTGAAGTCTGTAGCCGAGCAGTGTAAGGTAGAACTGCCCAACGTACCTGGCCATAAATCAACCCAGGCACTTGTAACACATGCAGATTTATATGCCTTTTCCTGGGGATTCTGGTGTAGGTGGGTTAGGTGTGACCCATGGTGTGGCAACAAATCTTGTTTTCAGACCTGGCAGAATATCTCAGTTCTGGTTGTGTCCCCAGTATATTACTACTAGCAAATCATTTATCTTGTGATTTTGTTTCCATATCAGTAAAAGTGGGAATGTAATTAAAGTTGGAAAATTCAGCATTCAAGAGGCTTGTTTTTGTTATACCATTGAGGGCCTACTTAAGGGTGGTCTCACGAATGCTAGAGAAAGGCACCCTTGTTTGGATGCGCCTTTGTGTTATAATGATGATGAGTTACTGTTCTTAGTCTTATTTCCTGACTTACAAGAAAATGGTCTTTGTTGTTGTTGTTGCTCTTCAGTTGCTCAGTCGTGTCTGACTCTTTGTGACCCCGCGGACTGCAGCACGCCAGGCTTCCCTGTCCTTCACCATCTCCCGGACCTTGCTTAAACTCATGTCCGTTGAGTTGGTGATGTCATCCAGCCATCTCGTCCTCTGTTGTCCTCTCCTCCTTCTGCCTTCAGTCTTTCCCAGTATCAGGGTCTTTTCTAATGAGTTGGCTCTTCATCAGGTGGCCAAAGTATTGGAACTTTGGCTTCAGCATCAGTCTTTCCAATGAACATTCAGGGTTGATTTCCTTTAGGATTGACTGGTTCGATCTCCTTGCTGTTGGGTCATTATATATGAAACAGAGAAAGAGAGGCCACTGACTTCATACATTACACTAAAAATCTGGTTGAGTAGTTATTAACATTTGTATTTTAACAGACCAAGAGAAGGTTGAGAATGTTAACAAGGTAGCACAGTAGGTGTGAAACCCAATTCCAGATTTATCAGATTCTAAACCTCTGTTTCCCATCAGTATTAGCACCATAATCCTCATCATCGATTTCAGGCTGACAAAGGGAAAGACAAAATCTACAACTTAACCCATAAACTCAAGTAACCAGGAAACCAAAGCATAGAAAGATTACATAAGTATGAAACTGTTTCAGAGAATCTGGACTTTCTTTCCAGATAGTTTCCTTTATCGCCCTCAATAAATACTAACAATGTATTGCTATCACACCAGGTTCTTGCTATTACTCAGTATCATGCATCTTCACAGCATCAACCACTCTCTGAAGCATTCAATAGACATTTTATTGACAGAGATTCAAACTCTAGAATAGGCTCACAAGCAAATAGGTGGATGATAGAAGGGTTATTTTCTTGATCCTCAGCCATGTATAGAATATGGAAGAATATCTTTTTCAAAGGGAATTGTGTCCTTTACATCAATCTAAATACTGACTTAGTTCAAAATATTGAACTCTCAATATACTGTATATACACAGAAAAGTTAATGAAGAAGAAATCACTCCCTTAATAAGTACTTTCGTCATAGTTCTTGAAATCCAGTTCTAATCTGTAGCATTTTAAATTAGTTTCAAAAACAGGGAATTTTGCAGGAAGTCGTTAATAATAAAAACTATGGAATTCATCATCGATCACTTCATAAAATACAGTTATTTTACGGCTTTATGATTTACCCAAAACAGAAACGAATCTTTTCATCTTTGAAACCATGACTAAGAGTATTCAAATATTAAGTTACTATCTTCATGTATTATCTACTAAATGGAAAATCAATACACATTCTTTTCCCAAGTACCAAAAAAACAACTTGAAATGTTTCCTTGAAACGTTTCCTCTAAAAAATAAAGACTGTTTTATTTTACAGGTTAATTATAAGCCTAATCTTAATCATGATTATTTATTGAGTTCACTTACTGTGTAATAATTAATCAATTATTAAAGTCTTAGAGTAGAAATTGTTGAACATTAAACAAATTAGAAAATACTGTTTAATAAGAATTTTCAAAATACAATTTTTATATTTATAATGAACCACAGTTTTGTGTTACTTTCATATTCAAGTACTTTGACGAGTCCCAGAAATCTGCATTCTAACAGAGTTGTAGTGGTCTAAAGCTATTCTGGACTTCTTATGAAATCATATGCCTTATTTCTAAAATTGGATGAAAGTATGGGCTTCTGTAATGAAAAGTGAACAATGCTAATTTTCTTTATAAAAACAAAAGACTATCAAGAAAAATAGGCTCACAAAAACTCTGATACATTCTAATGTGCTTAAGAGTTGAAGAGAAAGAGTATTCTCCAGATTACTTATTTTTGTAGAAGACAAACTGGAAGATTTATAATTCAGTCACACACACACACACACACACTTGCACATTTTAATGTAAATCCTATAAAGAATCCCTCTAATCTCCAAAGTTCTGAATGGGCAAAATGGTTGAAATACAATGAGTTATCAAGTTACCAGTAATAATGTAACAAAGATGTGTCAACATGCCAGAAGTCAATCAGGTGAGGATTCATATATGAAAAGCTATTATTTATTTATTTTTTTGAAAAGCTATTATTTATAAAACCCCTTTGTAAGAGAATGTATCTCTTTCAGCATCTCTGAAATTAATCTTCAAGAAATTTAGCAGAGTTTAATTTATATCAATAAGCAACCTGGAATGACTTATCCATTTAAATTATATTGTAATGGATGCTCCAACTTTCTTTTAACGGATTAATTAATTTTCTAAATCGGGGTTAACTTTTTTTTTTCCCTGCAAAAAAGCCAGCTAGTGAATATTTTAAGTTCTGGGAGCCAGTCAGTCTCCCTTACAACTATTCACCCCTCCTGCTTGTGCACCAAACCAGCATGAAAAATTAAGTGAATGGGCATGTCTGTGTTTTCATAAAACTTTACAAAAAAGCAGCTGTGGGCCATAGTTTGCCAGTTCCTGCTCTAAACAATTTGTTCCTTAAGCTCAGAAGGCAGTATCACTTACAGGTAGAACATAAGACGTTTAACCCGTGAACACTGACACCTATTTGGGTGCATAAATTTCTTTCGTCTTTGCTTCTGGGCTCTCAGCAATTGAGGGTCTAGGCTACCATACATACATGTGCCCTCTGAATCATAAGGGTGCTGGTGTTCAAGGCAGTCTGTAAGCAAAGCTTGATAAAAATACAAAGTGTTTTCGGAGTCAGTTCATGGTCAGAGAAGGGTGAAGTTTGTCAGGAAAGCTGCCTTGTAAGGCTGTTCTCCTGGAGAAGGAAATGGCAACCCACTCCAGTATTCTTGCCTGGAAAATCCCATGGACAGAGGAGCCTGGTAGATTCCCAGTCCATGGGGTCCCAAGAGTTGGACACAACTTAGTGACTAAACCAAGGTATTCAATCTTAGATCTGCTCTGAAAGGAGAAAGGTAGACATTGTATTGGAAAGATAGATTGGGGGGAAGGAGCAGTTAGGAGGACATTGAGATGACTGAGGGAGGTGACGGTGGTGGTAGGGATGAGAATGAATAAGCTCTGTGAGGGAAAAGAGAATTGTTAAGAATTGGCCAGTGTGGTTGGAATGGTGGTTAAGAGTCTGGGCTCTGGAACCTTAGTGGCCAGCTTTGACCCCCCTCTCCCTCATCTCTTCCACTTTCTCAGGCAAGTTACTCAAGCTTTCTGGACTTCAGTTTTCCACCCCAGTGAAATGGGGATAACTAGCACCTACCTCATAGGATTTTTATGAGGTTGGGAATAAACTAAAACACATGCTGTTATAACTCAACAAAATGTTAGAAAGAAGAGTGGGAGGACAGAGAACTACCCAAGGGCAGCTGTGCTGAGCTGGCAAAAAAATAAAAAAAAAGAAAACACACACACAAAAAAACAAAAAAGCCTGTGGCTAAAATTTCTTAAGTGGAAGGAAGTAATCGACATCCCTCCCTTCAACGATATAAAACTTCTTCCAGGAAGAATTTCTAGTCATACCTGCTGACTGCATGAGCACCTGCTCAGTCGCTTTAGTCGTGTCTGACTCTTTGCAACCCCATGGACTGCAGCCCACCAAGGATCCTCTGTCCATGGGATTCTCCAGGCAAGAATACCAGAGTGGGTTGTCATGCCCTCCTCCCGGGGACCTTCCTGACCCAGGGATCCAACCCGCATCTCCTATGTCTCCTGCCCCAGCTGCTGACTAGTTATTTGTAAACATTTGAACTTAAACTCCTGAGAATGTGACATCATTCCTTATAGCTTTCACCAGCAGTATGTATTCCTTTGATATTGAATGTAATACAAGATTTCTAAACATCAATGTGAAGTGAAACTGTTTCATGCCATGGACACAGGAGTAGAAAGGAGAATGTGGAGCTAAAAATAATCCTCAAATCACAAGTTTGGGGAATGAGGGAGCTGGTAGTGACCCTGGGAGTGGGAGAAGGGTGATGATAGAATTCTTAATTCCCAACTGCCAGGCAGACAAAACCATCAATTTCCTTTCTGAACACTTGCTGGATTAACTCACACCATTTTAGGGAAATTGGGTAAGTGGTTGCAGATTATAGTTTTAAAAAAAAAGTGAATTTTGGATGATGCAACCAACTCTTTCAGAAACATTCCTTTCAACATAATTAATAAATAACTCACTGTATTTAAAATCCAAGTCTCTCTCATGATGACTCAGAGTAGTGTTAAAATGTAGACGGGAAAGTCTGAAACTGCTATCCTGAAATCTCCTATCCTTTGCCCTTTCTTGTAATCTTTATGGTCCAGACAGGGATCACAAGATAAAGGACATTGCTACACTTCCTTCTTGTTCTCTGAAGCCTTGGCTTCCCACAACTGCTGGTAAGCAGAAGGTGAAGATTACTGCTTTATCATCTGCTGAGAAGTAATCATATTCATCGTTCCTGTTGATGTAATTTTCAGGCCATTCCAGCAACAACGATGTCCTTGGCAGCGAGGAAAAGAGCGTGCTGCAACAACAAAACCGGGGTGAGCACAGTGCGGCTGGTCCGGGAGCAGAAGGGCAGAAGCAGTTCCTGGCATCTCAGCAAAGTCGCCGAGGCGTCAGCAGCAACTGCATCAGCTGTGTGACTCCAGTGGTGGGACTGGTCCTAGACACACGCTATTTAGGAGGATTTATACGATAATACTGAGACTGAAGTTGGTCTTTCTGCTTTCCCGTAAAACTTTATTTTTGGAGCCAGCTTTCGGACCTTTTCCTCAATCTTCAATTTCAGTCTAAAGGTTTTCAAAGAAAGGAGATTTATAAGTCACTCTAAGAGCTGTAATCAGTTTCATAATACTCAAGTACTTGTTATTTTTGAGATGTGTATAAAGTACTTGGGGAAAAGTGCTCTCAGTTTTCTTATGCATGTGAAAGACCGGTTTACTAGGAAGAGAATGTTAACTGTCCTTATGCAGCTAAGTTAAAAGAGAACATTCCCCGCCCCCCCCCCCCAAAAAAAGAGAACATCCCATTTTTTTCCCCAAACATTTTGGTATGTATAAGGTTGTTTAAGATTGTAACGAAGTCAAAAGTAAAGGAGGACTTCCCTAGTGGTCCAGTGGTTAAGACTCTCACACCTCCAATGCAGGCGGCTCAGGTTCAATCCCTGGCCTGGTCAGGGAACTAAGAACCCACATGCCATTTGGTGCAGCAAAAAAAAAAAAGTTTGAAAAGCAAAGAAAATGAATATTTACTAACCTTCTCTCACTGTGTGTGTGTTAGTCCCTCAGTCTTGTACGACTCTTTGCAACCCCGTGGACTACAGCCTGCCAGGCTCGTCCGTCCAAGGGATTCTCCAGGCAAGAATACTGGAATGGGTTGCCATTTCCTTCTCCAGTCTCTCACTGTACTCAGAACATTTTCAAGCACGTTATCTCATTTTTCTGAAAATCCATGTTTTATGATTTCTGTTTTATTGACTGAGAAATTAATCCTCAGAGGAAGCAAATAACTGCCAGTGTTACACCATTAGCAGGTAGATTTGTATCCACACCGCCACCATCAGATTCCAAAATTCCCAGTCTTTATGCCATGAACATGGTTACACCGTAACTCTGAGGACTCCTCTCACAATTCTTTCAGGAAGCAAGCAGATCAATAAACCAGAAATCACAGTAAATATTCCTGGCTGTCTAAGGTTTTAAAGCAATGATTCTCAGCTTGATGGGAACATTAGAACCACCTAGGGAAAATGTTAAAAATACCCATGGCTTGTGGCCCTCCCTAAGATCCTATATCAGTATTTTTCAAAAGCACTTTAAGTGATTCTAATATGCTCCCAGGGGTAAGAGCCACTGTTTAAAAGTGTACATATTGATAACCATAAATTAGAAAATTAATTAAAAAAAAAAACCTTTTCTGACATTTGGTATTTATCTAGCATTATAGTTACTTTGCTAGTTATTTATAGTCTCTCTCTGGTCCTGACACATTGTAGTGGTCCATTGAAATGGACAAGGTTCAGGTAGAGCATAAAAGTTCAGCTTTTTCAGAAACAATGGCAATGATCATTTATTTATTTTTAGTTGTGGCTACAATGGGTCTTTGCTGCTGTGTGTGGGCTTTCTCTAGCTAGAGCATGCGCACTTCTCTTTTGCAGAGCGTGGGCTCTAGGCCTGTGGGGTCAGTAGTAGTGCACAGGCTTATTAGCCCCGTGGCACGTGGGATCTTCCCAGACCAGAGAGCAAACCTGTGTCCCCTATATTGGCAGGCAAATTCCTAAGCATGGGACCACGGGAAGTCCAAAACCAGTGATCTTTTGAAATCTAGTTGAATGGCAGGGACCTTGCCCTCTGCTTTCTTGCATAAGTCCCACCTAATCACACCTAGATCCTAAGACTGAGGTTTGTAAGGTAGCTGGACAATGGCAGTGGTGGATGATAAAGACCACATATGCTGCTGAAACTTGCGACAGACTACGCTCATGTAATAATGTGTGCAAACGTGCCTACTTTATTTTTCAGATGTTTCTTTCATCACTTCTGAATGCCATCACAGTCATCGGAGCTGCATACTGCCTGCTGGTGTCCATCCAGGCTCTCGAGGAGGGCCCTCTCATTTGCAACTCTCAAAGCAACGCAACTTCCAGTTGTGAATTTTCACTTAAAAACTTAACGTGAGTAACCGTTTGCTTCCTTACACAGCTGCAGCTAATTAGGTTAGAAGAATGTGGTGCTGACCGGGTGCCATGTTTTCTCTCACGGGACAGTCTTACAGATTTAGTACAGTAACCCCAGTTGGCCCAACCTCAGAGAAACGGAGGAATCACTGCATTCAGAATGCTTTGGGTATGGTCTTGGCTAAAACGGATTATCCTTGTCTCTCAAAAATCTACGGCAGCATATGTGCATGTATATAAAAAATTTCTGAAGATGTGAACCAGAAACTTCCATCCTTGAAGAATGGTAATGGAGGACGCCCTCAGGGAGTGAAGGGAGCACTACTTCTGATCAAAGCAAACTTGTAGTGCAATGAGTCAAAGTGTTAGTCACTCAGTCATGTCTGACTCTATGACACTCCATGGACTGTAGCCCGTCAGGCTCCTCTGTCCACGGAGTTTTCTAGGCAAGAATACTGGAATGGGTTGCGATTCCCAACTCCAGGGGATCTTCCCAACCCAGGGATCAAACCCAGGTCTCCTGCATTACAGGTAGATTCTTTACTGTCTGAGCCATGAGGGAAGCCCAATTATACTTGTAAAACCTAAGCATATATTACTTTGAAAATCTGAACAAAAACACAGTAAGCAAATAAAATCTAGAGGCTTACCACTAAGCCCTAAAAAAGAAACAGAGCAGCAGCCAGTGGAATCATGCAAACATAATATAAATACACTATAGGCATGGGGATGAATCAAAAGCTTAAGTCGCGGAGTAGCAAGTAATGCTGAAGAGTTACATGGTAATGGTTCATTTCAGTCTTCTAAAATGGTTCTGTGCCTTAATCTAGGCACAACTGGTAAAACTCAAAGAAAATAACAATCTCATTCGTTAATTATATATTGTTCAGTACAGAAAACAACTAGAATTCACTTTTGTGGTCATAGGGAAAAAATTGCTCCCCCTTTTTCCTATCTTGAATGGTTAAAAAAGAAAAATCTCTCAAAATTTGCATACCACAGTTGTGAATCAAAATCCAAAGAAATTCCCTTTACTAATAGAGTTGGAATAGGAAATCAGAAGGCTTCCGCCTGGGTGGCTCAGTGGTAAAAAAAATCTGCCTGCCAATGCAGGAGACTCGGGTTGGGCTCCTGGTCTGGGAAGATCCCCCGGAGAAGGAAATGGCAACCCACCACTTTCACTTTTGTTATTTATGGCTATGCTGCTGCTTGGGTTTTCTCTAGTTGCATTAAGTGGGGGTTATTGTGGCGGAACACGGGCACAGGAGTTGTGACTGCCGGGCTCTAGAGCACAGGCTCAGTAGCTGTGCCTGAGTTGTGGGCTCAGTTGCCCTCAGCATGTGGGATATTCCTGGACCAGGAACCGAACCTGTGTCCCCTGCACTGGCAGGCAGATTCTTTACCACTGAGCCACCAGGGAAGCTCTAGAAGTGCTTGTTGATGAGATACATAATGAATCAACCTTTTGTAGCTGTTACAGGGGTACATCCTCTGGAACCCTGATCCTAGTGACAGTTTCTGGGCACAATATTTTAAAAGCAGTGTCTGCTTTACTGGACATGTCCTTTTCTGGAGGCCACGCTGCATTCTCGAGATGGTCAGTAGTATTTCTGAGTATTTATTTTTTTATCATTTCTTTCTTTTTTTTCCAGTACCAATTACCACGAATCCTTTGATCTGCAGTGGTTCTTCGAAGACTCTTGTGTTCCTCCTACAGATTCCAACAATCCTTCCATCACCAACACAACAGCCAGTAACTGGAGAGTACACAACTTGCACTTCAATTCTATAGAAAACAAACACAGGATTATCCATGTCTCAGTATTTTTAGGCCTGCTGCTCGTGGGCATTCTCGAGATGCTGTTTGGACTCAGTCAGATCATCATTGGCTTCCTTGGCTGTCTGTGTGGAGGAGTCTCTAAGCGAAGAAGCCAAATCGTGTAGTTTAATAACAATAAAATGGAAATACTAGCTTAAATCATTTGAGAACCTTTAAAAGACATGCTTTTAGAAGTTCAATAATAGAACATTACCTAGAAAGCTGTGGATGAGTCAGTTTAGCCCAAAGGTTGTTTTTATTTTATTTTTCAAAGGTTGTTTTTAAAGTCAACTTTGATATAATTAAAAAAACAAATCACAGTTAAGCATGCTGGTAAATGCAAATTCTCCTATGGAAAGAAAAATATCAGTCATTGACTTTGGAGAAAAGTGGAGAGAAGCTTTCTGGTTATTTTGTGTCTTTCTGTACTGGTGTATTATTTGGATTTTCTAACTATATTC
Organism: Cervus canadensis; assembly: GCF_019320065.1. Lineage (NCBI taxonomy): Eukaryota > Metazoa > Chordata > Mammalia > Artiodactyla > Cervidae > Cervus > Cervus canadensis. Next base: position 19,678,259 of record NC_057409.1, read on the forward strand.
TCATATGTGGAGAAAGGGAGGGAGAGTAAGGACAGAAGTTATAATAGAAGCCAAAGTATGGGATTTTTCTTTTTTTTTTTGTATTTCTTTATAATTAAAGATGATAAATATATACAATTGACCCTTGAACAACTGGGGTTTCGACTGTGCAGGTCCACTTGTGAAGCAGATTTTCCCCAACAGTAAATACCAGAGTACCACATGATTTTCAGTGCTGTTGACTGAATCTGTGGGTACAAGAGCCCTGGATACAGTCAAACCAAGGATATGGAAAAAAGGCATATTATATGGATGGCCAGCAACATTTTCTTGCCTGGAAAATCCCATGATCAGAGGAGCCTGGAAGGCTACAGTTCATGCGGTCACAAACAGTCAGACATGACTGAGCAACTAACACTTCTAACATTTGATTGTGTAGAAAGTTGGTGCCCCTAACCGACCAAGCTGTTCAAGTGTGAAAAGTAATCTGAATATAATCAAGTTTTCAGACCTCATTCAGCTTACAGGAAATCCAAGAAAAGAGGACATATTCAGACAAATTCAAAAGGTGGGATAGCACATAACAGTCAACTGTTCTCAACAAGAAAATGTAGTACAAGAAAGAAAACAAAAAGTTGGATGGGTTGAGGGAACGATTCTACATTAAGAGACCAAAGAGAGGTATGATTCAAGCAAAGGGACTATGTGGACCTTGTCAGGGGTAACTGGGGGAACATGTACAAGGACTGGTTTAGGTATTATTAAGGACTTACTGTTCGTTTTTTATGACTGATGACGGTTTTATGGTTATGCAGGAAAATGTCTTTATTTTTCAGAAATGCATATTTATGCGTTTGGGGGAAAACATCACGTTTTTAAGACATTTCAGCTAAAAAATGAAGCAGTGGAAAAATGTTAATTATTATATTTAGGTGACAGGTATATGGCAATTCATTACATGATTCAATTTTCTTATGTTTGCATTTTTCAGAGTAATTAAAAAACAATAAATACCTGGGGGGAAAATCAAGTCTTTCACAATCTGGCTTATACATATGCCAAGTTCAAAAGGCAGGGTAACAAAACAGTGTATTGGCCATATTAAAATGTTATAGACAAAATTCAAAATCTACCATTTTCTGAATTATGATCATGCCTGCATTTTTATTTCAATTACTTATATATTATATTTACTGGGCTTAAGAGTCTAGAAATAATTTACAATTCCTATAGCTGCCTGAGTCCCCCAATCAGTAACATCAAGACCTTACAGGCATTTTTTTTCTGAACCAATTTATAAAGATCTTCTCCCTATGCTCCTATAAATACCTACTTACCCTTAAACATCTCCTACTTGAGAAAGCCTTCCTAGAGTGCATGATTTCAACAAAAATCAGCAGGTACCGAAACCACTGTTATCATACCTCATGTCACGTCCCAGTGTAACAAGTTACTTGTTCTGAGAGGCTTTCCCTAATAGCCTAATGAAAAGTGGGCTTCCCATCCTCTCTCCTTCATCATTCTTTCATTTACAGTACTTATCACAATGGCAACAGCATTTTAACTTCTGCTTGTTCCTTAAATTTCACTCTCCCCCATAAGACCATAAGCTGCACGGGTACAAGGATGTTTCTTTTATTCACTCTGGTACAGTCAGAACCAAGTACAGTACCTGATACAAAGTAGCAATCTTATGAACACTTTATTGCATAAATGAATCCGAGTTTTAGAACTCAGCTTTTAGCCAAGACTCACTGCATATTAAATGAAGGCTAAACTGCTAAGTCATAAAATTAAAACACAAGTAAATGTGACAGCTCCCTGAACTTGACTAAACAAGTCAGTGGTGATGTATATAATCCTCATCAGCATGGAAATGGCTGAGATGACCCCAGTTCTCTACAGGGTCATGAACAGAGACTTGAGCCTCTCATTTTGGAGGGCAAAATAAAGGATGGTTGGCAGTAGCACAATTGGCTGAAATGGCTGGTAAGTTATTTCTTTGCTATTTTGGTCTTGTGGAAACTGCTACCATGGTGTATAGCAGATACACCTAAATGCCCTTAAATGCCTAAGGCTGATGGGCCACTTGCGGTGGGTTGGCTACATGTTATCTCTACCCTGATACCTAAAATTACAAACACATGTCTGTAAAAACGCCCTCCACCCCCAACCCAACAACATGCACCTATACTTGAAAGTGTTAGTCACTCAATTGTGTCCAACTCTTTGTGACCCTAAGGATTGTAGCCCACCAGGCTCCTTTGTCCATGGGATTCTCCAGGCAAGATTACAGGAGAGGGTAGCCATTCCCTTCTCCAGGGGAATCTTCCTGACCCAGGGATTGAACCTGGGTCTTCTGCATTGCAGGCTGCTTCTTTATTGTCTGAGCCACCAGGGAAGCCCAATATGCACCTAAGTTACTTACAAAGCTCATTGCTTTTTATTTCTCACTTCCACCCCCATGTTCAATCTCATTTTGGAAAATTTTTTTTTTTTTTTACTGTATCCATCTGAAATAGTCTCTCCCTATTCTTCAGCATTTATCTCAAGTTCCTTCTCCTTCATAAAATATTTTTATAATCCTCTAATTCATTAATGAGCCTTATTTCCCTCCTCCTCCATCAATCTATCAATTTCTTAACCATGGGGCTTGTGGTGGTGTATCTGCTGAAACTGCTTACTGCTGAGGTCAGTGCTGTGCTCACAGGAGTGTCTGCTCATTGGCAGAATAAACTGTAAGTAAAAGAACAGTTACAGTAATTACATTTTTCCAAACTTGAGGCCAGAAAAAGTTCAAATTCAATGACAATTATAATTAAGAAGCTGGATAACAGACATTCATGCAGGAAAAGAAGGAAAGCTCTCTTGCAAATGTATTTTCATAAAATCATCCCCCAAATGTAAATAACCAGCAAATGCTTCAACAAATATTCCGAGAAGTGAAAAAAAATCCAACCTTTAAATAGAGTTCTGAAAGTAGTGGCACTTGCTACACTTGTACTTGCCACTTAGTTGTTAATGGCCCTAGTGAGCCTGGGAGGTTGAACAATGGGTTACTGGCCCTAACTGTATCCTTTTCTCCCACTGTTTCCTGCATCTGAGATCTTTTCTTCATTCTCTGCTTGTTGAAATCACATCTTTATTTACTTTGAGATTCAGTTTGAATATCTAAGATGTATTTCCTGACCACCCTGACTGTTTTTTAAATTATTTTTGTAGTTTCAATTATTCACAGAAATTACCTTGAGATATACATATAAAGAGAATTGCTATAATGAATGATATCACAAGGATATTATTAATATAAAAGTCAGAAGACTTTCATGGGTAAAAAAAAAACAAACTGCCACCAAACTCATGATACACCCTAAGAATTAAAGAAAAGAATCCCTCCTCCAAGTATTTTTTTGAAGGACAGGAAAGAAGCAAGAAAAGAACAGCTGAATACACCTTTATCTAAGGAATTTCCCCTAACTGCCTTTCTCAAAACTTACTGCCTTGGTAGAAAGATACTGAAGATGTATGGCAAATGCTGTACCTAAGTAAAATTCTATCCATTTCTGAACCAAAAAAAAAAAAAAAAAAGGGAAAAAAACAAATAGTTTGGGAACTAAAGGCTCCAGCATTTGGTTTCCTTGATGCTTTTAATCTCATGAAATTTAGAACATCAGCTAAACACAACGGAAGAAGCAACAGAACTGATGGTGCTTCTATCTGAATCACTTTATAGACAATACATGTTAGAAAAACAGCTGTAACAAAACCAGTGTCTACCACTACCAGGATGAAGATCTGACTTGCTACCTGCCATGTCATTAACTGCACTATTTGCTCCAGAGATGGGAAGACTTAGGTGCATATAAAGAAATATGACATGGAATATAGCACACAGCACAATATGATGAAATAAAATCTTTCAAACAGACAAATACAGCTTTGGTTGACAGTTTATTAAATACACTACATTTGTACCTTATTCTGTATTTTTTTTAAATCATTCACACACGGACTTAGTAAAAATGTACTTTATAGAAAACCATCTGCAAAATAAAAATAAAAATGCACATTTTTACCCACATTTTAGATAAACCGCTTAAAATGTTAGGAATTATTTTGTTGGAGGTGATCATGAAACATGGGGTAGCTTGATTTTATTAAACCTGACACCAGACCAGGACTTCAGTAGTGTTAATGTTGACATGTGGATGCAAAAATGTCTATTAACTAAATTGTTTAATCTAACGGGGTTTGAGAAAACACTACAAATAGGACAAAATGAAGTACTATTTTTCCTTTACAGACATTTCGCTAAACCCATTTTCTATACACTTTCTCACACTCAGAATTAGTGGTGCAGACTGAAGAGGCAAAAAAAAATTCCTTAAAAAAAAAAAACCCAACTAGATCCTATTTACAAAACATGCAAAGTGTGAATTTTAAGTAGGTGTTATGGTAGAACTGGTTAAAAGTAAATACAGTCAAGAGACAGAATATACCTTTACTTCTGCAAATGTAAGTCCTTCCCCCTCCTTTCTGGGAGAAATACATTTTCAGGGCGTGGACTGTGAAATGGCATACAATGCAAAGACAGAAAACAAAGAAGTTTGCAAATTCTTTATATTTCCAGCTGTTGAGACAATATTTCTGAGAGCTGAGGTTACCTCTAGCGGCGAAACCAGAGCCAGCTATTAAGCAGCCAGAATGCTACAGTAATTGAATACATGACCATTTCTCTTTTAGCCCGTTCTTTGTTCTCCTCTTCCAGAAGTTGTAGACGTCTATTTAGTTTGATTATCTGAGTGAAAAACAACATCGAAAAATGAATAGAAGCTTTAATGCATCATGCAATCAGATTCTTATTAAGTAGCTTAATTTCTCAAAAGAATTATTATAAACATGAGAAGTTTCATTCGGCACCAAAAAAGAAAGTTGTATATAGGGAAAAAAATGTTACCCAAGACAGCTTAAATTCATTAAATTCTCTTAAAAGCTTCTGTCACTCAGCTTCAGTTTTTCCTATTTAACCTGCTTTAACTGCTTTATGCTTTCTCTGAGTTACTCAGAGGGCTCCATGTATTAACCTACTGGAGTGGGCCCTGTGACCTGCCACCCAGGCCCTTCAGGACTGAAATGCTGATTCTCTACCTGCCAGGAGGGTCACTGGTCAACAGCACAGTTCCTGGCTGTTGGTCGTTACTATGAGCAGCCCTGGGCCAAACAACTGTCTCGCCAAGTTCATGCTCCCTTATGAAGACATTGTGCATCCAACAACTGGTTTGTGATGGTGTTAAAGGCCCAGGTTCCCCGCTCCAACTCTGAAGGGTTATCCCAGCTTCAGAGCAATATACAGCTGTATAGATTTGCTTAAAATGTTAACACCCTGTGTGACTGGCTAGAATTACACCAATCCATTTTGGTAATACTGTTTTATGCTGATGAAAACCTGTAAACTGTGATTTAATATATCTTTAATCAAAATGGGAATATCAATTATGGTTTAATAAACAGTTTGATAGAGAAAGTATTTTAATTCATGGGTTACAATGGAGAGAAAAATGATAAAATGGATAAAATGTTAGGAACTACCACTTTACATGTAGCATCAATGGAATTTAGGGTCTCATGCTGTTTGGGACATTAGATACCTGTCGTCTTAATGAAGCTGCATCTACAACTGTCATGTCTTCTGAAGTTCCTTCAATCATTGCATCTATATTTGAAATGCCATACCTGAGAAATAAAACACGATTTAATATTAGAACAGAACTAAAAGTACCTTGCAAGTCACATAACATATTATGTAATGCTCAGAGGACTGTTATAAAGACTGGTATTTAACCGTACAAATTATTAAAATATTTATCAATCTGAACGGGTATTAATAAAGAGAAGAGCTTAAGGGAACAACTACCCACAATCCTGGGAAAGTGTCTTAAAGGTCAGAGAAAGAGAAGAAACCCTGACTAAGGATGTAAATAAGGAGACACTTTTCAACTCAGAGAGACTGGCAGTGTTAAAAAAGGATACATGGTTGAAAAGATCTGAGAGCTGTCATTCTGCTCAGAAGTCCCTGCTGAGACTCACTGGCAGGGAATACCAAGTAAACAAACTCCAGCTAAAAGCCTAAGACTGATCATTTTTTATTTCTCCATCTCTTCTCACTGCCATTTCTACTTCCCCTCTTGCCATTTCTACTCTTCACTTCTTATTTCCAATTATCTAATCTCTCCTGTATCTCCAGAGAAGCAGTTCTAAAATAACCTGAACACACCTTGCCGCTACATTCAGATCCAGAATTTAAGGACTGTAGTTAAGGAGCTGTGTATAACATAATGCTGGAAGGCCACTAAGACAAACTCTTGAGAAAACATTAAAAAGTTCTTCTTGTTCAAATGCAGTTACTTCTAAAGGGGCATTGATTTTTAAATAAATGACAAACAACTACTGAGAAACACACAAATGCTATTATTCCTCTTTGTCCCGACTTCCACTTTTAAAATATATTTTAAGTAAGATACAATTTACATACCTGATAATTCACCTCACACGTGTACAGTCTATTTAATCCTGTATGGCTATTTCAATAAAATGGGCTCATTAACTTTGCTGAATGAGCAGATTATAAATAAATCAGATTTAAAAGTTACTCCTATGTAATCTAGAGTTGGCACATACATCATGTTTTTAATACTCTAAGCAAGTCCCCATAACAAAAAGCACATTACCATACAAAGGGGTACAAAGGCGTATGAAGAGAATTATATTTTTCATTCAAACATGTTAGACAAGTCTATTTAGAAAATCCTTTTGCTATAAATGCTACTGAAAATAATTCAAAAATACTTTAATAAATAATGTGAAACAAAAAAAATGTGAAACAATTTTAAATTTTATAATCCTGCAGTGCCATCATTCTGAACACCAAATAGAATTATACAGGTTGCGGTTTCAATGACACTTGGTGTGTACTGACTTCAGATAACCTAGAATGATCTCTAAACACTCCTTTTATGGCTAAATTAACTGGCTTTCTCCTAATCTGCCCTTTCCTTTATGGGGGAATAGAGCAAATATACTGGAATATTGAGCGTAACTGCATCAGGTAGAGAAGTAAGCTACCAACTCAGTAGGTGATCTGCCCTTTCCTTCATGGGAATAGAGCAAAGATACTGGAATACTGAGAATAACTGCATCGGGTAGAGACGTAAGCTACTAAGTCAGTAGGTGCTAGAACTATGGGTTTATAAACATCTGAATTCCTCTTAACATTAACCAGAATTATTAAACAGTTAGTGGAAAAAAATAAAGGTTGAAGATTCCTCTTCTCTACACTTTATCCTCAAAATAAAAGTTTTCTATTTCTGTGAGGTCATATATTAGATAAATAATTGGGGGGAAAAAATCAAACAGAAGCAACTGCTTCAAAGGTAAATGGACCCAGACTGAATGCAGAGAAATGAACTGTAACTGAAAGGAACTCCCCACAACTTACATTCTGAACTAACTATAGTTTTAAACATCTGTAAAGGAAATCTTCATTTGCTAAGAAATCTAAGGGTATGCAAAAGACTCTACCTGTATAATTCAACTTAAAACATGTGTTTTAACCAAAACATGTATTTATCAGACCTAAAATCTCTGTAAGAAATTCTAAGTCAGATCATTGGCTGAAAATAACAGAAAAATAAAAGTATAACAAACTTATGAGAAATACACAAGGAAAAACTTGTTAATAATGTAAAAATAAACTAGTCAGTTGAGTGGAATGGGACTCCTAAGGACACATATTTCAATTTTCCAATCAGAAATTAGTATTAACGAGAAACCCATGTTTCTCTCTTCTACCTAAAGATGAAATGTGCCAGCTCGCTTCCTCTCATCATTGAAATAATGCTGCCAGTTTGAAATCTACTGATGATTTTGCTTAAAATAAATAAAATTGGCTCTGAAAAAATTACAGTAATGGTATCATTATTGTACCAACCATTTTTTTTATCAACTGTACAACTTTGGAAATGAGAATTTGGGTACCTGAGAACCTTAAGTATTAGTATGTGCCATTCTATCTGTCCTTGTGCACGACAGGAAGAAATGCCTACTTTAGGCTAAGCATAACTCAAAGTGAGAGGGACAAAATAAGAGAGAAAAGCTTCATCAACAGATGACAAAAATGTTTAAAAACTAAATTCTCTTTCTAACCATTTAACCTCTCAGGCTGTCAATCCTAATTTCCCCAATTTGAAATGATGCTTTACAGACATGTTTATCTATACAGTGAAAGTGACAAAGTGACATTATAGACAATTAACAACTAAAAAGGAAGTGCTGGACAGAACCTCAGGCAACAATTAACATAATGCACACAAAGCAAGGTTTAAGATTATTTTTTTCTGTGTACTAGCATGATCGTCCATTAAAACTGTGTTTAAATACACCGGCTCAGACGTTCACATAGTGATGTATTATAACTTTTTCCTTATACTCTCTTGGCCAAATGTCACGAGTGATTAGACTCACTGTTTTCAGAGAAAAGCAGGGGGTCCACCTAGAGAAAACTCTAGAGTTTAAAGCTATAATCTAAAGGCATGGCTACTGCATGCATTACGCCCTGCAAAATAACACATTCAACCAACTGTTCACCCTGGTAATTACAAAGTCTCAGAGTTTACCTGACGTTGTCATGATGAGGATTAGAAGTGGCGGCAGCAGACCCACCACGCAACACAGGTCTAAGGCGGGTTTTTGCAGGAGAAGGCACAAGACAGAGTCAGGAAACAGAGGGTAATGAAATAAAAGCAAAAATAAGACAAACAAATGTCAAATAGGATTATATTGTATGTTTCAATACAATATATTTCAAATACTTTACGTATCTTGGTCTCGCTGTCATCCATGTTATGGCTTTCATGAATTGAGCATTTTACAATGAGTTAGAAAACAAAGGGAACCTCTTATTTTCGTAACAAACAGCACCAACATACAAACTAATTTTTTGGTGCTTGTACTTGACATCCTACTAATTCTGTTCAAAATGTGTAACTCCTCTCTTTGAGTTGGGAAAAAAACAACCATCGGCAACTTCAGAAGCGTGTCAGGAACTGGTTAGCAGCACCTGCATGGTCATGGCTGCTCATCTGGTATCAACAGCCATCTCGAAAGCTACAAACCTGAAGTAACTCCCACTTCCCACAATTCCCTGCCTCCCGCCTCATGAACTCTGCTTCCTGCCTCGGATCCTAATGCAGCCGGGTCGCACGCAAACCCTCAGTTCCCAAGAGCAGAACTGGAGCTCAGCTCTGGAGCTGAGGAGGTCGGGGACACATCTTGAGGGCATAATACAGCACATCACAGGAAGTGCAACTGAATGTGTGCGCCTGATCCCGAGGGGCAACCAGGAGAGACACACAGGGGCTGCTGGAAATGAAGACTAGGGCGCACCGGGAAACTTTGTGGGCATTTTCACTGAGCACATACTTTGATTTTAGTGCACAATTAGCTCTCTACTGGTAAGAGATAACCTCTTCAGTAAATTTTACTTTTTAAATCAGGAAACAAAGGCTCTATGTGGTCACTGGTCAACTCCCCCAAAAGGAATCAGCAATACTTATAACCAGAGAAAGGAGGGTGGGGTGCAGAAGCCACATTGAGGGTTTGAAGAATTATTATTCTATTTTGAATGTCTCATTCTCTACAGGCTTATCAGGTTTTACCTGAATTTAAGTATCAACACAATTCTTAGAGGAAACATTTAACACCAAATGTTACTACTTTTTTTTCTGTAAGTTGGCACAGCTGTAGAATTTTTGTTACAATATAGACCACTATTTTATGTCAAATCAATTTATAAGAGAAAATCTTAATGCTTAGGTTGTATGTTTCCTAAAGGCACTACTGGTGCTTAAAGAAATTTATAGAACCTAGAGGGGAAAGGACTTTTGAGTCAGATATTAGACTTCTCCTTTGTTGGCTAAAGAACTGTAAGAAATCATAATGCTTGAGGCAGGTTTTTTAACTCATCCCACCCTACTAATTCATTTATCCTGTGACATTAGGAAAACTTACTTTCTGATCCTATATCACACTAACATGAGAAAGGTTAAAAGTGAAGCCACTGCTGTGTGCTACCTAAAGCTTTTTTAAAAATTTCAAGTATATGCTCAAAAGGATCTGCCATATCCAACATATTCCACCACAGAGATTTCCCTTTTATAATGCAGAGCCAGAAAATAATACAGTCTTTACCTTTCACAACGTATTTCATTTTGTCTTCTCACACTGGCAATTGACACATATAATATAAAAGTAAATTAGACAGGTGTTTGGCAAAGTTAGAAACTTTATTCAAGTACCACTTTCTACTGTAAATATGACTTAATACATTAAGGAATCATTTTAAGTTTGAAAATAAGTAAGATTTAACGTATTAAAAAATCTTTTCAGTTTTGAAAATAAGTTTTGTAATTAAAGTGGTAAAAGGGAATGAGATTCAAGGCTCTTCCAGTATTAACTTGTATATCAACATTTTTCAGTAAATAAATGGTCTTAGTAGAATGTTTTTTTGCTAAAAAACAAAACAAAATAAAACATGGAAACTGCTACAGTAAGTAAACAGGGTAGATGTACCAGGAATTACATGTATTTTTTAAAAAGATACATTATAAATAACAGATACTGTCTCAACTGCAACTCTGCATTTCTAGGTCTTCCAAGTAATGTATTTACATGGATACTTGCAAAAAATATAAATTATCTACAAATTGGCTTCTTACTCTATTGAATCAAAGCCAGAAATAATTAAGCCCCTCCTTTTTTTTGGCTGTACTTGGGCAGCATGTGGGATATTAGTTCCTTGACCAGGGCTTGAACCTTTGTCCCTAGCAGCTGTAGTGAGGAGTGGAGTCTTCATTACTGGACTGTCAAGGAAGTATAAAACCTAAGCATGCTGAGCATGACTAATCTGAGTACTTAAATAGTTTTCTTTCAGAGGTACTAAGTTTCTTTTTAAAAACATTAATATTTTGTATTGGAGAGTGAGATACAGAGCTCTCGAAGGTGTCAGGAGATGTGAGCATTTCCTAACTAGCATGGACTAAACAGCATTTTTAAATCCAAAGAACACACCTGGTACTTGCTGTTTCAGATGGTTTGGTAAATTTTTTTTCTTATACCTCAGTTTTCCAAATGCATAGCACCGACCTATGTAAGTAAACTTTTCTAACGCATACCTAGAATTTAACTTTGTTTTCACGTTGAACTTGGTTTTGGGTCATATAAGTTCTCAAGATGAGAAAATAAAAACAAAATACATAAACCTTTCAACAGTGACCCTCAGAGTATACACTAAAAATAATTCTTATGCCAAGCAACTGCGAAAATGCCTTATTTTATGATAATAAAACAGGCAGAAAGGTTTTTTTCATTCTTTCTGTCAAACAGTTCTAACTTTATTAACTGTATCTAATACAATGGCTTAAGACCAAAGATAAGACACTGCATTAGCATAACAGCCAGGAATAAAAAATAGGAAGGAAAAAAAAGATATACAGAGCAAGGAACATAAAAGCACTTCAAACTTTATATGCAATATTATTTAATAGTCATGCAAGTAGAACATTATCCAAATTTCACATTCCTATTTCTTGTATCTGATAAGTCAAACTAGACAGTTCTCCTAGCAGAAATAAAAACTAATTTGACATCTACAACTCTGATTAAATCTTGCACAACATTTAGATTAGTAAATACAACGGGCGAAAAAAAACCTTTCAAGTTGAAAGCAACCAATAATACTAATGATAATCTATTCTTCCAGGTTCCCAGGTATATATACAGGAGCAAAGAATTATTACTACAACTACTTTATGAATTTTTAAAAAATCTCACTTAATAAGAAAAATACTTCCTTCACAGAAAAGGGAATTTTAAAATTATCAATTTATTTCAATTAAAAAAAAATCACTTAAAGCTCAAGATAATTTTTCATAAATAACAGAATACAAAGCAAATTTTACAATTAATAAGATTTCTTATGATACTTTTGAATTTAAGGCAAAACTGTTCCATTATGGATTAAAAAAAAATACAACTATTTTTCCATATACTGCATTGAGCTGTGTGTATGCAGGGGGATGCATCTTTGTCATCTATATAGGATTTATAAAACATCTGTCCCATTCAGATATTTTCACTGTAATAGCATTTGATAAAATAAATTTGACCTAATAAACTAGCCTCTTGTAAGGACCTATTATAATTAAAAGTTAAAGAGGATAACTGGTAAAGAATAAATCTATGTTAAGGAGGGAGAAGAAAACAGGCATTTGGAAATACTAGTCAAGTGCCAGGTACTTTATATTAAATATCTTTTTAAGTATCTCTCATGACACTAAACAAAAAATTTGAGGCCATCTTTATATCTTAAAATAAAGACAGGGGAGGAAAGAAGAGTCCTCACGAGAATCCAGAAAACTAGGTAATATTAGTATTAACAGATGAAGAAAACGAGGCCCAGAGAAGCTAGGCAATTTGTTCAAGGTCAGCATGTGGCAAATTACTCGGTGCGGTGGACCAAGATTAAATCCAATCCCTTCAATCCAAGCTTTTTGTTCTAAACCATGATGCTTCTTATAATCTAATATAGTCCTTGAAGCTTTAAAGAGTGTAACAGGGACTCTAAACCCTTAGGGAGGGATATATATACACATACATATATGTATATATTCATAATGTGTATATATACACGCCCACACACACCCCCACCCATACATGAATACAGGTACACATAGATGCAATTTTGCCCTTGCCATGAACTTTCTCTGTTACGCTCTTTCTAGTATGGCTTTAAGTCCCTGGGCCCACACGTATGGGAACCCTGGGAAGGGTCAGGAACCCTAGTCCAGAGGCACGATGGGTGCTCATCATGGACGGTGAAACACCTGGGGCTTGTGTGAGGCTCAAGAGCAGGTAACAAGCAAAAGTTTGTTCAGAGCAAGTCACGAGACATGTCAGTTCCCAAGGTAAGAAAGAAGGTCTACTGGAAAGGCCTGTTTAATTTATTGGAAATTCTTCAGAAAGCAAAGTTAACATCCTAATAAAATGATTATGAAAATTCAAGCACTGACTCAACAGAGTTATTACTACATAAAATGTTTAGAGTTGAAGTGAAATTGACTGTACTTTCCTCACATTCTGCCAAAAAGCTCTCAAATTTCATCTTTTTAAAACACTATCTACTAATGAAGCAAGGAGAAAAAGCTATTCGAAATAATGGCAAAAAATTCATTTGAATGAACAATTCTAGGTACACTACTAGTGATTTTAACTGGAGGCATTCAAAAGTGAGACACGCCATCCATATTGAGAACAATCAGTATTATTAACAAAGAGACAACAGCACCTGGGATTTTTAGCACAGGCTTAGAAATCCCTAGTGAAGAGGGGGGGGAAAAAAAAAAAAAGCCCTGGCAGCTACACTGACTTCATCTTCAAAGATTTGCTTACTAATCCAACCACATTAGTATCATAAATGATTAAAGAGTTACTAATAAAAATGAGTACAATTCAGCCCAACATCCCACACTGGATCCAAAAGTACCCCTCAGCATATCCAAAATGGAATCAAGTACTTAGAACAGCTCAGCAAGGTCTTGGGGGAGAAAAATCAATATATTTCCTGTGTATCGGTAGTTACTAACTGTATCCCACCCCCTCCTGCTGTACCTCAACTGAAGAGAAGCTAACAGAATCTTCTGAAATGTGAATTTTGGACAATAATTTCAAATTAAAAGAAAGCAAAGCAAGCTCTTTAAATCATTGCATCTGAGAAAGAGACAAAGGTGCAAACATAAAAGGAAGACACCACAGTCCACTAAAAAGGAGCCAAAAAATAATGCAGAAAAGTTGGCAAGAGTCAGTGATGGCCAATCACCTGCGATTTTCATCCAGCACATCCAAGATCTGCTGGTAAGCCCTACGAGTGGAAGACTGGATAAGCGACAAAATGCCACGAGCAGAGGAAAGATTAGCTCCGTCTTCAGGTAACATACGGGGAGGGCAAACCCGGACCTGCGGTGGCGATGGTGTCACACTGTTCACACAAGCACAGCAAATGAAGAGAAAAACACTCACGTCAGATTTTTGTAAAACCCCAGCTCAACATTTTCCCCAAACACCCATATTTTAAAAATTAGCTTAGTTTTCTTGCCCATTTCCCCCACCCTTCATTGTCCCCACAGAGTCAGGCCAAATAAGTTAATAAACATGTTAAATTGTTTCTGTGGTTTTTTTAAAACCCAGCTACCATGAAGCATCTGTAACTGCGTAGCTTTAAGCGTCAAGTTAAACAGACTGAATATGAAAGGACAACTTTAAAAGGGAAGAGAACTACCTCAGAGCAACTGCAGCCCCCGCCTCTGGAGAAACGTGAACCCAAGCCTCTAACAAACAACACGGCACTGCAACTTACAGATGATCAGAAGAGTAAGATAGGGAATTTCAGTAAACAGCTGTCAGGCAAAGTTTACATGCATAAAACGAAAGGGATTCCGTGAAAATGCCAATTTCAAATACTTCACAAAGACAATGAAGCAATTAGTTTATGCCGAGTAAATTTAAAGATGAATCAACGTTTCAGAAAGCTAACAAAAAGCATTTTGATTACTCAATTAAAGCATACATTCCCTGAATACAATGAAAAGGCAAGGATACTTCTTAAATTATCCAGATGGAGGTTAAATGATCATTTTTTGGTTTCTCAGTAACAATAACCTTGGTCATTCTTTTATATGTGAGTTGAAACTTACAATGTCTTTGGTTCCACTTACAGTTTCTCCTAAAAGCTAAGCACATTTCAAAGAAGTGATTTTACAGTTCTAATGTGGATTCTTATTTTCAGAGAACTGTCTAATTTTAGAGCATGATCAGCAATATGAGGTATTTAACTGATTTAAGGACTTGGCATCTGATTTGTTACAATAAGAGAACTATGGGATGTGGGCTCAATAATTTTCTCAGTGTCAGGGCAAGAACATCTTAGACTGAGCCTCATCCTTGCTCATCATATACAGAAGAGTGCAGGTGGAGCAGATAGTGAACAAGTGCAAGAGAAGATTGTTCTAATGAGATGGATGAAACTGGAGCCCATGATACAGAGTGAGTAAGCCAGAAAGATAAACACCAATGCAGTATACTAACGCATATATATGGAATTTAGAAAGATGGTAACGATAACCCTATATGCAAGACAGAAAAAGAGACACAGATGTATAGAACAGACTTTTGGACTCTATGGGAGAAGGCGAGGGTGGGATGATCTGAGAGAACAGCATTGAAACATGTATATTATCAAGTGTGAAACAGATCGCCAGTCCAGGTTGGATGTTGGGGCTGGTGCACTGGGATGACCCAGAGGGATGGGATGGGGAGGGAGGTGGGATGGGGGTTCAGGATGAGGAACACATGTAAATCCATGGCTGATTCATGTCAATGTATGGCAAAAACCATTACAATATTGTAAAGTAATTAGCCTCCAACTAATAAAAATAATTGGGAAAAAATAAAAATAAATTTAAAAAATTTAAAAAAGAGAAAAGATTGTACTTTGATCCGTGTAATTTTTTCTTACTTAATATTTTTGGGAACCACAAAATGAGTGGGATAATTTTTGAAAGGGTAACTGTCATCTAATATTATTCCCAGAGTCCCAGAAAGTTAAAAACGAAATCTTCTCCACAATTATGTGAATAACTTTCAATGTCTTGATGATCCAAAGCAAAAAGTACAAAATACATGAAAACCATGTTTTCCAGTAATCTGTCAGGGCTGATTCACCATATGAATGAGGCCTCATGGTGTCAAGATAAATGCAAGTTTTCAGATGCAAACTCATGGATGGTTACCTGAAACATCTGTCCACAGACTAGGAATCTTCTGGAATATATATAACTTATCAACAACAATAAATATCAACTGATCCATGGTACTCAGCAGAACCCAAACTGGGTATCCAAAAAGAGTAAAAGAAACAGTATATCTGGGACTCAAAGTCTAGGTACTAGGCTTGTACTCAACATTCTCTTCAGGCAGCATAGAGAATACCTGAAGTTCTTGCTCCTTCTAAGAAAACAGACTCAATTCATGTTAGAAAAGTGTCACCAGAGGCAGGAATAAAATGGCCAGTTCTTCATCAACATAAACAGGCATCCATCTGACACTGTTCTCGACAGCAACACCATCATACCTAGCTAAACTGACTTAATCAAGTTTTAAAAGACTATTCAGGACAGTATCTACTGACATAATTGAAGCTTTTGTCTTCATATTCTGGGGCTTACATTGAACACTGCATATACCAATTTGAAACAGTATATAAATGAGCTACCTATATAAAGTCTATAATGATCACTATTTAGAATTATAATATTAAGAGTAAAAATGCCAACAAACTGAATCCAAATCCATGAAAAAGCTTTGATGGATTTTTGCCCATCAAAATTCAAAAGGAAAGAAGGCTTCCTTGGAGAAAACTCACTTTGTCAGAAATAAGCAATAGGAATTGTTTATTTAAATTCTAAAAGTACAAGTGTTTCCTGTCCATACATGGGAAATCAGGTCATCAAGCATAAATTATTTTCAGATTAATTGCAAAGCATTCTTCAGATGGAATGCACGGAAGACTGAGTTTTAAAAAGTCTGTAAGATCACCTTCAATTCTAAGATTCTATGATCATATAAAATTGGAATATGGTATTAAATGGAAAAAAACCATCACAGTCCTCAATGGTAACTTAGTAAGAAAACATATTAACGTAGAAAGATAAAATTAAAATTAAGTCTTCACTAATGCTAGTAAAGATATTTCATCAAAGATTAACATCAAAATCATATTTGGATTTCAGGTTGTTTCTCAAAAGAAAACTTTTTCTCAAAAGTTTCAAAGATTAGTTAAGAAACTTAACTTTTCATAAACAATCTTTCATAAACAGCAAAATCAGAGTAGAAGTACTTCATACACTGATGACCAGTTTGGGCAGTATACGTACAGATTAAATGCCCTTAATGGTTAATCTATTTCTATCTACAGATGAACTGAATGACTAAAGCATAAAATGATCATAGCTACACTAATTAGAAGAAAGAGTCTAGTAATTCTTTCTTTTCAAAGCTTTAAGCAGTCTTGCGAGTCTCTTTAAAAATAAACAAATCTAAGAACAAAAAAAGAATAAGCCCCATGTTAGTGATAGGCCTGATGCTAGCTGGGATGCCCGGCCCTGGTGGCATTAACCGTGACAGCAAACAGTGCTTTCAGAGCTGAGTTTCATCTCTGCCCACCCATCCAAAGTGGAGTGACTTTGGTTTTTTGTTTTGACAGATGAACTCCTATGAAAAATAAGTAAACATATTGCAAAGGTACTGAGATTATTCAAGCAAATGTTACAGTATTAGTGATTTAATAAAAATGCATGTTGACGATAAATTCATCTTAGTAACGTTACAAAACAGCAAAATCTCAGCTTTACCTTTTTCTTTTATAAAAGGAAATTTTGAAGAATGTACTTATGTGTGTCATATTATTTCATTAGTAATAGCTCTTTCTCATGCCTATATGAACTCTTACTATGCGAGTGTTGAATAAACAACACTAGTCAATGTTAGAACTCAAATTTAAATGAAAATTGACTTGGCATAGCTATTATTATAACATAAGTCCAAAGTCAAACACCTCTTTTTTCCACGGGTTTTCATAGGAATAGTGTTTCTCAAACTGCGAGGATAATCTCTTTGATGAGGCTCCAGTCTTTTCCAAAAATATAGTAAAGATAAAACAGTAAGAAAGGGAAGAAAAAAATTTCACTGAATCACAAATTTTGCACCATTTCTCTTGAAATTTTAAATACAGATAAAGTTTTAATTTCTTGCCACTAGGTAATTTACTGGTTCCTAGAAGTATAAGAGAATCAGAATTAAGAGAGAAATCACCGGTTGTCAGAACGGTTTCTGGTACTTGAGAACTACACTAGCTGTTGAATCTTATACTGCATGCCAAAGTTTCCCCTCCCCTTAAGAGGCCAGTCATTCCCATCCCTTGCTGTATCACACACACAGAAAGAGTGGGTTTAATGATCTCACAATATTCTTCCAAAGCTTAATCTTAATATATGGAATTTAAAAAAAAACTTAAATGACTCATTAGACTCCTTTTCTCCTTCTGAGTGAAAATAAACAATAAAAGATAGTGTGCTAAAATTTTTTAAAGATTGAAACCACTGAATCTGATTGAACCGAATCCACAGAGAACTAATATGCCAATGAAAGCAAAATAAAGGAACTAGAAAGGATTTTTGGTATGAATTATTCCATTCTACTTTCACCATTATACTGCAAATCATACATAACTTCCTTAGCTGATCTAGCTTTTTTTTTTTTTAAACAAAGTATATGATAACAGCTTGAGAAATCCTGAAACAGAGGTACTTAAAAGCCAAACAGTAAGAGAATTAGGGCAGTACATGCCAATTACCTGGTGAAATATTAGTGTCACATTAAGCCTGCAAAATTAAAACAACTCCTAATTGTGAAAAGCAGAGCAGACAGATAAAAATCTTACGTGTACTCCGGTGCAGAAATCGGTGCCTGGAACCTTGAAATTTTATTTCTTGGGGCAGAATCTGATCTGTACCACCTTAAATAATAATTATGCTTCTTTTACATATTCAGCTTTTATAACACAAAGAAAAAAGCTAAATACGAATCTACTGATCATTTTTGTGTCAATAACAAGCCCTATTGTCTCTTTGAAAGTAAGTGAGAAAAAAAAAAAAAGAAAGTAAGTGAGAGAACAAGGTCAGCGCTCCTGCTCTTATACCCCTATGGACTTTTATTCCTAAATCCAAGGAATAAAATAAAGTGGAGGCAGGCAAAGGTTCACGCACAATGACACATAATCGGATCAGATCACAGAGAAAAGGCTGAAGTAGGTAAAGACAGGAAGAGTCCAATGATTACTTTGGCAGAGGTAAAATACAGCTGAACCATGTTAATAGCTTCTTCCTTACCACATTACCAGCATTAAATACATAATTTGCTCATTATATAAAAATTTGAAAGTTTATCAAATGTAGATTCTTAAACATGAATACAATTATAAATAATAAAATTAATAGCAGCAGAAGAAAGGGCAAGGTCACACTATCAACAAAAAGATGGTTATCAACAAAAACATGGTTAAGTATCTTACCATGGTAACATACATAACTACCGAAACAAAAAGTATGGTTAAGGAAGGTAAGCATTCTATTGCAAAAAACTGTATAGTTGAATATTCATGCTATTTTTACAACTGAAAATTAAAACATGAGATTCTGTTTCATTAAACATCTAGAATAGCAGTCCCCAACCTTTTTGGCACCAAAGACTGGTTTCATGGAACAAATTTTCCACAGACGGAGGGGCAGGGGCGGGGATTTTCAGGATGATTTAAGCACATTACATTTATTGTGCACTTTATTTCTATTTTGTGGCGATCTCAGGACATTCTGCCTTGACGCTAGGGTTAGTGTTTGTGCTCCTATGAGAATCTAACATCATCACCGATCTGACAGGAGGTGGAGCTCAGGCTGTAATGTGACCGATGGGAAGTGGCTGTAAATACAGATGAAACTTTGCAGGCTTGCTCACTTCCTGCTGTGTGGCCTGGTTCCTAACAGGCCACGGCCAAGTACTGGTTCCTGGCCTGGGGACTGGGGTACCCCTGATCTAGAAAATGCCTTTCAAGGGACTTAAAGAAACAAAGAACTCAAATATTAGCTAACTTTGTTCATCTTTTTTTTTGTTTGTTTTGTTTTTTTTTTGTTGTTCATCTTTTCTGAGGAACTTTCATCACTGGTAACTGCAAAAGTATCTATGAACTAGTCATTTACTCTAGCTCATGCTTCACAAGCCTGGTTTTTATGTATTACAGAGCAGAGCCGTTTCCTCTCTTGTCAACTGAACTTAGCTATCAGTAATATATACTTTGTGGGGGAAAAAATCAAAAGTGATGCTATAGTAAAATAGTCCTATTTTTATTTCATTATGGGAAATTTCAAAGTAATCATGGACTAAATAAAAAGCAATATCTTTATATAACAGGAAAGTTAATTAGAAACTTTTGGTGCCCTCAAAAATATTACAAATAGAAAATAACAGAAGCCTTTAGGTCTATGTTTAATCATTCTGAGAGGGTTCTAAACATCAAGAAGCTACCTTCACCATAAATTAGGTAGTCTTTTCACCACTTGTGTAACATATTTTAACACAGTCTAGAAAAAGGAATTCCATGGACTGGCTATCACTGCCAGCCATGGGCCTGCAGGAAAACATAAAATTATCACAAAAAAATTCATTATTAAAAATGGCTGAACCTTTCAGATAAGCCTTCCCTGAAGAAGACATATATTCTTTCAAACTTCCTATCTTCCTATATAATGCTTCAGAATAACTGTAACTACTTTAGGAGGCATTTCAAGATTCCCCAAGAAATGAAAACAGTTACAGTTCTCCTTTGCACCTAATGCAAAAAAAGAGAGACTCAATCCCCATCAAAGTCCCTCTTGCATCCCTATATTCTTT
The DNA here is from genome assembly GCF_019320065.1 of Cervus canadensis. Classification (NCBI taxonomy): domain Eukaryota; kingdom Metazoa; phylum Chordata; class Mammalia; order Artiodactyla; family Cervidae; genus Cervus; species Cervus canadensis. The sequence goes on from NC_057409.1 coordinate 19,698,848, forward strand.
AGTCAAGCCCAGGTTAAAACTTCACACAGTTTACTACAAATGGCATAATTGTACTGTGTGGTATTTTCCATGTAAGTTTAAATGTTTTGCTTTTTATCTAGATTTGCAAGCTGTGAGAGACATTATCACCCCCTGATTCTTTCTTAGTTCCCAGAGAGATTAACGTGATGTCTGACATCAAATCAGGTTCATGATAAATGATCTCACGAAAGTTGAAAATTTAATGAGGAAGAAACAGCAATTTATATAATTTAAATCACCAATGGCTCTGAGACTTAAAAAATTCTGACCAGTTTTTAAAGGGATATTTTATTTTAAAACACCAATCAATTTTAGTAAAACAACAAAAATCACTTGTCCAATTTAAAACATCTTATGGTAGGGATAGCTTTTAAGATCAGGGTATGATAACATAATCAAATGAGAAAGAAAGGTTTACACAAATAGTCCTTTAAACAATGTACTTAAATTTTTAGAAAATGAGAAGGATCTAAGAATTCTGTCACTCAGTAGGAAGAGAGCTAAAAAAATAATCCTGGAAAGCAAAAACAATGCCATTTGGTTATGCTATATTCTTTACCATGGCTCAATAGAAGCAGAGCCGACTAGTCCTTTTACAACCTAATCACAAATTAAGTAACCTGAAAATGAAGATGTTTCCTTAACAAAGTGTTTTTATGCTTTATTTTGTTTCTTTCCCCAAATTTAAGGTTATGAAGAGTACTACAAAAATACAAAACTGATGTAAACGTATTACATGATAAACTGCAAACACTATTAGAAGTAAATGACTTTTTTCTTCAGGTTCTTAGGTATAAAACATACACTTCATCCTTTTTTTCTTTTTAAATACTTGAGAGTAAGTAAATCATTTAGAAAAGGATGGGACAGGCAATGTATAGAGACAACTTATGAATGAGATACAATGCTTAGTGGTTCTACTCACATGGAATCAGTTTTGACCAGCTGTCCGTTTTGGCGAACAGCATTTTCACTCATAGAGCGTTCTCTTTTTAGCCGGCCAACTGCACGGATCTGTTAGGCACAAAGAAAGGGAAAGGAACAGAAAATATTCTTAGTAGTCTAGTAGTTGCTTAGCATCAAAAGGACCTTAATCTAAGGCTACTCACAAAATTAAGAAAGAACACAACCATGAATTGCTACTTGGTGTGTGTATTATATGCAGGGCATGTTAAGAAAAAAACCTCTGCTTACTATAATGCGGATAAACTTCGGAATGCTTATCTTCTTTATGAAAATAGTGACTTCCAGTTGCTTTTTAAGTCTCAATCTTACCTGGTACAATTATTAATATTTTTACTTATTATAATTATGCAATAAACTTATTCAGTTCAGTTCAGTTGCGTCCGACTCTTTGCGACCCCATGAACCACAGCACGCCAGGCCTCCCTGTCCATCACCAAGTCCAGAGTTTACCCAAACTCATGTCCATTGAGTCGGTGATGCCATCCAACCATCTCATTCTCTGTTGTCCCCTTCTTCTCCTGCCCTCAATCTTTCCCAGCATCAGTACTTACATTACTTACCAATAATTCACAACAGCTTTTAAAAGCACTTACACTATAGGAAATGGGATATATTTGTAAATATTACAAATAAGGTTTCTGAGGTTAAAACAAACTCAGATTAGATATTTGAAAACTAAAAAAATCTTACACGCTTAAAAGTTTTAGCATTCTAGAAATAGCTACAATCTTCCACCTTACATGCTCTTCTTACAAAATGTTATCATTGATCGCTTTCCATTAAAGAGATGGAATTAAAGGATGAATCTACGTTTCCTTCCCTTGAAATTAGGTGGGCTAGCGACTGCTACAGAGATGATAAATGTGACTTCTGAGGTTAAGTGAGAAACAACACTAAGGCTTCTGCTTTCTTTCCCTTTCATTGTTTGGAACAACAGCACCAAGACCCAAGCGGCCAGACAGAAAGGCCATGTACCGTTATGCCAGTCAACAATCCTGGCCGAGGTCTACACAATAGCTAGAATCAACTGACCTATGAGTGAGTAAGCCTTCAGATGACTACAGCCTCAAGCTGTTGAGTCATCCCGAGCCTTTGAGACTTCCTGGCCTAGGCCCAGATAATATACGACAAAAACAAGCTTTCCCCACTATGTTTGATGCAAATACCTCACCCAAAAAATCCATGAGCAAAATAAGCAATTTCTTTCTATTTCAAGCCACCAACTTTAGGGTGGTTTAATGGGCAGCAGGAGATAAGTGGGGCTTCCCTGGTGGCTTAGACAGTAAAGAATCTGCCTGCAATGTGGGAGCCCAGGTTCGATCCCTGGTTTGGGAAGATCCCCTGGAGAAGGAAATGGCAACCTACTCCAGTATTTTGCCTGGAGAATTCCATTGACAGAGGAGCCTGGCAAGCTACAGTCCATGGGAATCACAAAGAGTCAGACACGACTGAGTGACTAACACACATACGCACACAGGAGATAACAAACAATGGTAATCATGAACTTTTCTGCTTAAAAATATATTTTTTTTTTTACTGGAAACACCTGTGGCAACTTAATGGTTAAAAAAAAATTTAGATTTTATTGTAAATGACAACTGGTGTGTGAACCAACAGACTTGAAGATTAACATTCTCAAAAATGCAAACCCAGTATCCATTAATGCTGGTAAAAAAGACTTGGGACTAGATCACCAGGGTATAAGCACCATCAGAGCAGAAAAAATCCTGTATTTCATGCCAATAAAACTTAAAATCATACTAAGTGGCACATAACTTCAAAGTGTGGCTTAGATTTGGTTATGATTATGAACCACTTATCTATCTGAACAAAAGAAAAAAAAAAAACAGAAAAGGAGTTGGCTTGGAGCCTACTGCAAGAGTTCTTTACAGTTAAACCAAAAGTCAAAATCACTTGAAGGTATTTATATATAAAAACGAATCCTGGACAAATCAATGTCCATGAGGCCTTTGTTTACTGGTTCTCCAGATTTATTCAGATCTTATCTCTCCCTCAAGAATCTGCTCAGATTCCTTAGTATTTTCCCCTATAATGGTCCGTTTTATTTTTTTTTCGTATAATTTTGAAAAGTTATACTCTATAGTTATTACAGAATACTGACTATATTCCCTGCGTTGTACAATACATCCTGGTAGCCTATCTTACACCCAATAGTTTGTACCTCCCACTCCCCAATTCTTAATGCCGACCCCTCCACTAATAACCTCTAGTTTATTCTGTGTCTGTGAGTCTGCTGCTTTTCTGTTATGGTCACTAGTTTGTTGCATGTTTTAGATTCCCCATATAAGTAATATCATATAGTATTTGTCTTTCTCTGACTCATTTCACTTAGCCTTATACCCTTCAAGTCCATCCATGCTGATGTAAATGGCAAAATTTCATTCTTTTTATGGCTGAGTAGTATTCCATTGTATTTGTGTGTTTCTCTGTGTGTATCTCACATTTTCTTTATCCATTTATCTGTTGATAAGACACTTATTTCCATATTTTTTTGCCAGAGGATGCTAACTTTCATAACAATGATATTTGTACCTATTGATCTTTTAACATCAATTAGAACCATGTGCTAAACATACTATACATATTATTATACCTAATTCTCTCAATAATCTTATGTACTTGGCATTATTCTTTATTTTAGAGATGAGCCTTGCCTTGGAACAGTTAAACAACTAGATGAAAGCTATGTGGTTAGTAAGCAGCAAAGTAGGCCCTCAAAATTAAGACTAATTCTCAGGCTCAGTTTTTCGCTTCAGTGCTATACACTTTGGACATTTATCACATTTGACTAAATATCACAATTACTGCAGGAGTAAACCTCACACAGGCTTAGAATCTAGGTCTACTGAGGGAAATCTTGGTAAAAAATTTTCTATCACTCATCCTTAATCATTCAGAAAAAAGGGGGTGATTTACAAAAATGTAAGTGCCACTTATTTATTATTTTAAAATAAAATATTATTTTAATTAAAAAATGGTCACTCATGACAGTGCTCAGCTTGTTTTCAGGCTGGTTATTCACACCAAGCAGTGTCTAAAACAGTGGGATCATGAAGATCAGAAGGCAAACAAAACTAAAGGAATATCAAAGGGATGGTTTCTCTTCTGGCAGAATTCTCATTCCAAGACAGTATTATTCACAGCCGTCAGGGTCTTTCCCTCACTCAGACCACTGTGAAGGAAGCGTGTCTCGCTGCACTGTCTTACACAAAAGCTCAGAAGATGTCTGTTAAATACAGTCCTGCAAGCACCTCGGGCCTTTTCATCATGTGAAGACTCAAATTTGGTACTTTTCATCAAGCAAATATATGGAATGTCTAAACTGGCACCTCTAAGTGTATTATCTGAGTCACCTCAGCAAAAACTTCCAGCCTAAGAAAAGGCTATACCTAGTACCGGGAAACTGCACTCCTGTAGGTTATGTGCATGATGTACTCTCTTAGGAAGGACTATATGAAAGATGAAAGACAAAGGCAGTTTCATTATCAATAAAAACTTATCTTTGCATATTGTCTTTTATTAGAATCATGACAACACAGGAATTCAGGAATTAAAATGAAGTTGCAACTACAGAAATCACAGCAAAGGAATTTTACAAGACTGGCCCTAAATCAACAGCAAAGGCAAAATCTGAACTTTGCTACTAACATCTTTTTTTTTTTGCTACTAACATCTTATTAGTCCCTATACTGCCATATTTAGGTCAAAAGGGCTAGTAACCTTACAAAACACAATAACTCAGTAGAAACTTTGGAGCAAGCAAGAGAATAGGTAGTGTCAAGGGGAAAAAAGAGCTTTTGCCAACTGCCAGACAGCTTTTATAACAAAGTGATGTGTTAATTTTTTCCCATGCTAAACTTCCCCAAATTTTTGCTAAAAGTGACTCCTAGCCATAAAAGCTCTTCCTTCAAGATCCCATGATTGTTAATGCCTTCCACAAAACTGTCATTTTCCTGAAATATAATATTTAAATTAAAAAAAAAAAAGCACAGTATCTTATTCCGAGTATCTATAAACCAGAATTTATAGCAATCCATGGCCCATGCAGAAGGGTATCATTACGTATTGCTAATGACAGGATTTATAGGCTCTTGCCTCTTTAACTTTTGCAGTTGTCTATGTTATTTCCAGTTCAGATGCTGTTAAAGCTCCAGTACTTACTTCTTCGTTTTGAGGGGTTGGAGCAGGTCTTTCTAAATCCAGAAAATCTAGCGGCCTTTCACTCAGTGTAAGCACACGAGGTGGTGTTTTTAGAGCCAGAGGCTTAAAGGGAGTTGACTGTATAAGGTCAAGATCTGCTGGTCTTGAAAATGGAATGTCTTCATTATTTCCTGAGAGTAAAAACAATACAGAGAAGGGAGGTTTTTAAAAAGATACTGGTTTTATTCAAATGTATTTGCCACTACACACCCACCAGGAATAGCTAAAATTAAAAAGGCTAACAATACAAAGTGCTGGCAAGGATGCAGAGCAAATGGAGCTTTCATATGTCACTGATGGGAACATAGCAGGGTACAATCAATTTCAAAAATAGTTTGACAGCTGTTCATAAAGTTAAAAGTTAGAACTTATAATGTGATCTAGCAACTTGTTCCTAAGAGATATGAAAACATGTGTCTTCATAGCAGCTTTATTCTTAATAGCACTAAAAAAGGAACAACTCAAATGTCCACCAACAAGTGAATATATAAACTAATTGTGGTATATCCACACAGTGGGATATTAGAAATAAAATGGAAGAACAATCGATACAAGCAATAATATGGAAGACTCTCAAAAACTTAACACTACGCAAAAGAAGCCAGACCCAAGAGTATATAATATAGTGCTATCATTCTATTCATACAAAACTCTGGGAAAGATAAATCTGATCTCTGGTTATAAAAAGGAGATTATGGTTGCCTGGAATTGAGGGGTAAGAACTGAATAAAAAACCATTCGGGGTGGGATTATGAAAAGTTCTATATCTGGACTGTGGTAGAGGTTACACAGGAGTATACTTTTGTCAAAAATCATCAGGCTATACACTTAAAATTACACACATTTTATGTATGCAAATCATACTTCAATAATTAGCTGAACTATTAACAAATACTATTTGAAATTTCAGACTATGGTAATTAATAAACTTTTTGAAGAAAATGTAAAGCTGCACCTCTCAATCCCTTTTCTGTGTGCTCAGTTGCTCAGTCGTGTCCGACTCTTTGCGACTCCATGGACTACAGCCTGTCAGGCTCCTCTGTCCACAGAATTTTCCAGGCAACAATACTGGAGTGGGCCCCAATCCTTTTTCTAAATCTTTCGAAAACTTCCCAAAGTTTTCATAAAAATAGATAAAATAAAGGTTTATCAGACAACTTTATAAACAAATATAAAATACCTGCTACCACAATTCTCTCTGGAACTTGCATGATCACACTAGCGTTTGAAACTCCTTCTTGAAATCCTTGCTCCAGGTCAGCGTTTGGTGGTGCTACCTTTAATTTTTCCGGGACCCTCATTCGCTGACTAATACCTTCGGTGTATTCCATTTCATACTGAATTCGACTAATTTCCGCCATCTCAGCAGCAGTGGGAGAAGGAAAAGCGGCCCCACTCACTCTGTGGGCAAAAAATTTACAGAACGGGGTGAATGAGTGCTAAAATGCAGTCTTCTCTATGTAGTGAGTTAGAAGACAATACCTTTTAGAAAAAGCACAAGAAGACTTCTCGTTTGTGAGTACTGAACACATACAAAGGAAAAATACAAGATGGAAGAAAACGCTTTTCTCAACATAATACCATCCCACTTAGTTGAAGTTGCACCTTGAGGTTATTATTTAGGAGCAAATTTTTAAAATTTGTGTATAACTACAACATGAATATGCACATACATACACTCTCCTCCTCGTTGCATAAACAGATAGGCATGCTGCTTATAAATAAAAACTGCTGAAAATAAAACTCAAATAGAAATTTCCTAGTGAATTATTTGAAGGGAAGCTGCTAGGACTTTATAAAAATGAAATTAGAAACTGCTATCATGCATGGAAAAAATAAAACTTTTTTATGATGAAAATCAGATTCAGAAGGTAAATAACGTTAATTCTAAATTTACTAAAAGAGAAGCAACCCCCTGAGTTTCACAAAATACAAATTAAAACTTCTCTTACTGAATTTATACCTGATGACTGAGATGAAATTTTGAAAATCAAATAAAGAATATACATTAATAAATCCTTAATGTATGCATTCATTTTGAGGGACCATAGTGTGAAAAGTTCACACTATTCATCATTTGTACTGAATATCATATTTGCATGTATATTTTTAAAAAACATGACATGCCTTCAAAGGGAAAGGCAAAACATATGCACTGCAAAATCTTCTAATTAGAGAAGAATCCATGCTCCAAGGAAAGGCAGCAGAAAGGAAGTTGCCAGAGATAAAAAATGTTGATCAAAATGTAAAAGATGATTAGCCCGTGGGCAATCAGCTTTAAAGCCATTATGTCTCAAGCCTATAATACCAGCTCAACTGAATAAAACGTCACTGACCTTCCTAGTGATGTGTCATTGCTTGTTCTTTTACTCATTTTTAATACAGTAAATACACGTCTATAAAAGCTATTAAAATACTGCTACCCTGGAGTTGTTTACTTTACACAACAATTCCCCTACAGATCTGAACTTTTTTGAAGGTGTACATAACAACACGGACACTGCTTTTCCAGCTGTAAAAAAGAAAGAATAAAAATCAGTATTTCAACAATTCATTTCATATGAAAACTATGAATCAAAGTAAATATCTACTTAAAATTATTTTGGGATTTCAACCAAAACCAATCTTCAAATCTCTCCTAAAAAGAGTTCTTCTCTACCTCAAAAATGACAAGGGCCATTTTAGGCATAGTCACTAGACTATGATTTTGCAAACAGGGTCAAGAAAAGCTAATCAAACATATATGCAAATGGGAAGTCAGATTAGAAGAAAATATTTTGTCACAAAATTCCTCTAAGTATTATATTCTGAAGGGGGGGAAATCTTTTTCTTTTTTAGACTAAGTAAAAATGAAGAAATCACAAAGATAATGTAAAGGGCAGAAAGATGTATTTGTGGTAACTTAATATTTGATGTATAAGTAATGATTTCTTTAAAAGCAAATAACTTTGAAAGCTAAATTACACTAAGTTTTCAGTGAAAGATATTATATTTAAGTCAAGGTCAATAAAAATTAAAGACAATAAAAAAATTAAGGAGTATAAATTTAAGTCACAGTGGGGACATTTCTTAAAACTCCATGTCAGAGACACATCACACATCTCAAACTCCACGTCACTGACATGCTTTGGAGAGTTCTTAGAGGTTGGTTAAGGGGTTAAACCCTGACAATTGGTAATTATGACTTCTAACTTGCACCTTTTATTCTTTACCAAAATGTGTGAATTTTAAGGATCTGGCATGCAAATGGTTTAAAGACTAACACAACGGACCCAAAAGAGAAAATTTTTACTCACAAATGTGTACCAATTACTGCTTGCTCTTTGGCATTATCTGCTTCTGTGCTTCATATTAAATCCATTAACTTGCCTCAGTACTCACGTGCTGGATTTAGAGCCACTTTTGTCCCTGGGGGAGAAAAAAAACGGAGCTAACTGAAAAACTAGATGATACTGACATCAGAGATTCATTGCTGGAAATCCTCTGAATGATGAAAGCCACTAAAGATGCATAGCCTTACATTTAAAAAAACCACTAAAATAAATAAAGAAAAAAATGAACAAACTTCCCACCAATTTTAGGCCTGGAGACAGAGCCCTACAACCATTCACTAGTTAACGCAAGATAAAAGATTATTGTTTCTGATTTGAATTTAGAAAAACATAGCTGATGAAATATATATATGTTTAACAGAATCTTAATACTTAGGCATGTATGTGTGTATATATACATAAACAAATTAAGAAGAAACAAATGCACTGGCGAAATTTTCATCCAGCCACTTTCATTCAGTATTTATTTATTTATTTTTTTTTGTCATACATTGATATGAATCAGCCATAGATTTACACGTATTCCCCATCATTCAGTATTTAATTTCATTCATAACTTTAATTCAGTATTTAATTTGAACCAGTAACACATGCACATGGTACAAAGTACACAAGATGATACAGAACAATGAAGTGTCCCACTGATCCTATACTATGTAACAACTCAGATCCCCAGAGGTAGCCTCTCATCAATTTCTGTGCATCATTCTAAATAAGAAATGAGATACCCTTCTTATACTTACATATACATGTACCTGAAGCACAGTAAAAGCTTGTATTTGGAAATAACATTGAAAGAGACACTTCAAAAGGAGTACAGCCTTAAGACATTATAAACTGAAATTTTATAATAATAAACAAGGGATGCAAATTGCTAGAACAGTATCTCCCCAAAATGTGCTATTCTCCTCACTCCATTTACTACTTTTCAACCTTCGTATTAACTTTCCACTACTACATACCAGGGGTCTCAACGTTTCATTATACAGCAACATCTTTGCTTACAAGACTTTCTGAGTTTGTAAAGTATCATGGATTTAAATCACCAAAGATGGACACTGAAAAGACAACTTCTAGAAAAAGCCAAATTCTCCTGTAGCCAATCTGAACTACTTACAAGGTAGATTAAACTTTTCTACTAAGATTTAACATTTTACTATTCCAATTACTGGCTTTTCTGCTTAAGTAAATTAGATCAAAATCTCTTTTTTTCTCTCTCTCATTAGACTATGACATTTTTGGTAGTATCTTTCAGCAAAAAAGAAAATAAATTTCTCATCTGGAGTTAAGACATTAACTCCAGTTTTGTCACTTACAATCTATTAGGTACATGAGTCTCTGTGATATAACTAAAGAGACAAAATCCTTTAATGTACACATACAAAAACAGGTAACAAAAACATAACTCTTAAAAAACCCCTCACCTGCAAACCACCTAGTCAAGTCACATCCACTTTCTTGTGATGGAAAGTGTCCCCAATTTGGGGAATGAATCAAGCTTTACCTTCTCATTTTCTATATTAGAATGCTGGGATCGAAAGACACAGCCCAGGAAGTCACAGAAAGAACTTGGGTCAAATTGATTGTGGTTACAAAGATTTCTATAATTCCCCAAATACTAAAAAAAATGTCAGGTTGTTTGTCACTTATTGTGTGGACCTAGTTCAAGGCTTTTATACCGGTCACCCTATTTCAGTTCTCTTTTCAAGCATCTATACTTGAAGAATCCGTCTGCAATCTGGGAGCCCTGGGTTCGATTCCTGGGTTGGGAAGATCCCCTGGAGAAAGGAACGGGCTACTCACTCCAGTATTCTGGCCTGGTGAATTCCATGGACTAGTCCATGGGGTCGCAAAGAGTTGGACATGACTGATTGACTTTCACTTTCATATTTAAATAATGGGTGTATAAGAAAATCACAGCGTAGTAACCCAGGATTCATTTTTATTTTTAAAGAAAAGTCACTGAAAAGTTGGGAAAATACCAGTTAACGAATTTTAAAATAAGGCTATCAATCCACAGAAAACAAGTTTCAACACCACAAGGGAAGACAGTAACCGCTAAACTTTGTAATCATAAAATGCGGTAGCCCTATCAGACAGGAAGGGATAGAAAACACAATTTCCTTTGGGAAAAAAAACAAAAGAGCAAAACCAACTCACAAGTGCTTGCAACCAAAAAGATAGCAGGTCCTACACACAATTTAATTACACGGGCAGAGACTCCGAGGTACAACTAAATCGTTTCAATTCTCTCCGAAATCTATTTTCCTAAGGGTTTTTCCTTTGGGATCTCATTAGGTGATGCAATCAACACCGAAAGAAATGTTTTTTCCATCTAGGGAGAGAAAACATTTAAGATCCTTCAGTTAAAGTCTCTCTGTGGGGTGAGAGGCCTGTATACAACTGGTTCTATATTTGAAACAAAGGCGCTAAGGCTTTCTATCTTCTGCAACTAAAAGACGCCACCACTTTTGAAAGGGTTCTCCTCCCTCGAGAATGCCTCTCGTAGGAGGCAGCCAGGGGTTTTCTTCTACCACAGAAGGGGAACTCGTCCTGCAGACGAAGAAGGTCACACGCTGACGGAAGGTGAATCCGAGCTTTCTCCAGTTTCCAGCTCCTGGAAGGAAACGCTGGACCATCTCCCGACATCCACACCTGCAGCAAGGATGCTTCCTAATCAGCGCGACCAGGGGCCTCCCCGGGGCGCCTGGGCTTCCAACAAGGCCTTTCTTTTCCAACACGTCCCGCCTCCCCACACACAAAGTAAAAGCAAAAACAAACCAAAAACCACTTTCAAAGAGACAGGCGGCAGGTTCAAGGTCATACTGGAAGGTACCAGGACCTTGGCTGGGAAGCATGAGAGGAGACTACCACTCAAGCCTCGCTTGAAGCTCTCAGGACGCCCTTACGGTTTCCCACGCCAGAAACTATTTTCTACGTGGAAAACTCAATTTTTCGACCAAACGAAGGCACAGAACTAAAGCGGAAAAGGTTAGCCCCAGGACGATTGCAGCAGGGTGCGCGGCTCTCCCGTGCTTTCCTCAGACTCTAAAGGGGGGAGCAACGCCCCGAGGAGGAGGAAAGGTCAGGGTTGAAGCGGGGAGGCCACTGGGGAAGGCCAAGACTGCACCACGGACCGGCTGGCGTCCCAGCCGGTCCCTCCATCGCCGGAGGATCCGGGCCGCGGCGCTAGGCCCCGCATACGGCTCGGGCCCCGGGTCCCGGGTCGGGAAGACGTCAGCACTCACCCCTGGGCCCGCTGGAGGGTCCCCGGCGAGGGCCGCCGCCCGCCGGCTCCCGGGGTGCTCGGGTGGGCGGTCTCAGAGGCCGTTGGCCGAGCGCACGGAGGCGCCCGGGCAAATCACCGGCCGGAGACGCCCGCAGCGGGCGGGGAGAGAAAGAGAGACGCGAGAACGCCCGGGACTGGTCCCTTCCGGGAGCTGTAGTTGAGACAGGTTCGTGGTCATGTGACGCGAGGAAGGGCGGACGTAAGACCCAAGCAGAGGAGCGGGGCTGTGCGACGGCGATTCCGCGACATCTTTGTTGTGGGCAAAGTGCGCCCACCGCATCTCGTGTTTAAAAGGTAAACCTTCGGTAGCTAGTTAAATACTTAGATTTCAGGACTGTCCGCATCAAAATCAGGACTGGTGTGAGGCCTAATAATCTGCATATTTCGCTAGCTCTGCACGTGATTCTTAAACACTATACTCCAATTTTGACGATTTTCCAAGCCCTCTGTGTCGTCCTTAACCCTGACCTGCTTTACTAACCTGGTTTCACAGTAGTTAGAAACCCTGTTTAGTTTCCAAGAGATGTTTGCTGTCTAACCATTTAAAGTGAAAGTGAAGTCGCTCAGTCGTGTCCGATTCTTTGCGACCCCATAGACAGCAACCCACCAGGCTCCCCCATCCTTGGGATTCTCCAGGCAAGAACACTGGAGTGGGTTGCCATTTCCTTCTCCAATGCATGAAAGTGAAAAATGAAAGTGAAGTCGCTCAGTCGTGTCCGACTCTTCGCGACCCCATGGACTGCAGCCTACCAGGCTCCTCCGTCCATGGGATTTTCTCAAAAAACCTAAAGAGGGTAGTATTTATCTGAATGGTTAAATTGAGCCTGGTCTGAGGAGGCCTTGCAAATAGCTGAGAAAATAAGAAAAGTAAAAAGCAAAAGAAAAAAGGAAAGATATGCCCATCTGAACACGGAGTTCCAAAGAATAGCAAGGAGAGATAAGAAAGCCTTCCTAAGTGAACATGCAAAAAAATAGGGGAAAACAATAGAATGGGAAAGACTAGAGATCTCTTCAAAAAAATTAGAGATATCAAGGGAACATTTCATGCAAAGATGGGCACAATAAACGACAGAAACGGTATGGACCTAACGGAAGCAGAAGAGATTAAGAAGAGGTGGCAAGAATACACAGAAGAACTATACAAAAAAGATCTTAATGACCCGAATAACCACAATGGTGTGATCAGTCACCTAGAGTCAGACAGCCTGGAGTGCAAAGTCAAGTGGACCTTAGGAAGCACAACTGCAAACAAAGCTAGTGGAGGTGATGGAATTCCAGCTAAACTATTTCATATCCTAAAAGATGATGCTGTGAAAGTGTTGCACTTAATATGCCTGCAAATTTGGAAAATTCAGCAGTGGCCAAAGGACTGGAGAAGGTCAGTTTTCATTCCAGTCCCAAAGAACGAATGCCAAAGAGTGTTCAAACTACCACACAGTTGTACTCATTTCATGTGCTAGCAAGGTAATGCTCAACATCCTTCAAGCTAGGCTTCAATAGTATGTGAACTGAGAACTTCCAGATGTACACACTGGATTTAGAAAAGGCAGGAGTCAGAGATCAAATTGCCAACATCTGTTGGAACATAGAAAAAGCAAGAGAATTCTGGAAGAACATCTACTTCTGCCTCACTGACTACACTAAAGCCTTTGCGTGGATCACAACAAACTGGAAAATTCTTTAAGAGATGGGAATACTAGACTTCCTTACTGGCCTCCTGAGAAATCTGTATGCAGGTCAAGAAGCAACTGTTAGAACTGGACATGGAATAACAGACTGGTTCCAAATTGGGAAAGGAGTACATCAAGGCTGTATATTTTCACCCTGCTTTTTAAACTTACATGCAGAGTACATCATGTGAAATACCAGGCTGACTGAAGCACAAGCTGGAATCAAGATTGCTGGGAGAAATACCAATAACTTCAGATATGCAGATGACACCACACTTAATGGCAGAAAGTGAAGAGGAACTAAAGAGCCTCTTGAATGAAAGATGAGAGTGAAAAAAGCTGGCTTCAAACTCAACATTCAAAAATGAAGATGATGGTATCAGGTTCCATCACTTCATGGCAGAAGTGGAAACAGTGGAAGCAGTGCAAACAGTGAGAGACTTTTTTTTCTTGGGCTCCAATCTCACTGCAGATGGTGGCTGCAGCCATGAAATTAAAAAATGCTTGCTCCTTGGAAGAAAAGCTGTGACAAACCTAGATAGCATATTAAAAAGCAGAGACATCAGTTGGCCAACAAAGGTCCGTGTAGTCAAAGTTATGGTTTTTCCAGTAGTCATGTATGGATGTGAGACTTGGACTATAAAGAAAGCTGAGTGCTAAGTAATTGATGCTTTTGAACTGTGGTGCTGGAGCAGACTCTTGAGACTCCCTTGGACAGCAAGGAGATCAAACCAATCAATTCTAAAAGAAATCAACCCTGACTATTCATTGGAAGAACTGATGCTGAAGCCGAAGCTCCAATACTTTGGCCACCTGATGCGAAGAACCGGCTCATTGGAAAAGATCCTGATGCTGGGAAAGATTGAAGGTGGGAGGAGAAGGGGACAACAGATGAGGTGGTTGGATGGCATCACTGACTCAATGGACATGAGTTTGAGCAAACTCCAGGAGATGGTGAAGGACAGGGAAGGCTGGCGTGCTGTAGTCCTTGGGGTCGCAAAAAGTCAGACACGACTGACTGAATGATGTTGATGATGATTCAAAATCAGTTGCTTTTCCTTCTGTGTCTGGTTGTCTTTTAGTTTCCAGTAAGCAGAGCTGGGATAAGACTGAGGTGAAGGAGGCACACTGAGTGCTCCGCAAGTGCCCTGTCAGTGAGTTACAAGGAATCCCTTAGAGACTGATGAAGACTTTTCTTTCTAAACAGGCTTCTAAGTAGAGAGAATGGACTCAACACAGCATTCATTCCTCTGCTTGTAAAAGTAAGTTCATTAAAATGGATTAGTATACTTTTTGATCAAAATGTTCTCCAATTAGATTTTTTGGTCCAATTATGAAACTGTTTCTAAATATTTGGGTAACAATTTTCTTGGTTTTCTTGGAATTATTACCCAGCATCACCATTCATTCTATGTTTTCATATGATGATATCTTTATTGTCATTTGACACACCCCAAAATTCCTTACCTATGAGAGTTCAGATTTTTGTATATTAAAGGCATTCATCTTTACCACTTCTCTACCTTAGAAATTTTATGAATATTTTTCCTTGAATAGGGTGCATTATAAATGGGAAACATCAAAATATAAGATCCATAACTTCTGTAATTTATACCTTTTCCTCTTGATTTATGAAAACTCCTTAAATACCTCAATAGGAAATGCATAAAGATATGATTAGGTCTTTCACAGGAAAAAACAACTCTATTAATTAAGAAAAATAAAAACCCCAATACTAATTTAAAGTGCTAAATGTTCAGCCTTGATGATAATGAGCAAAATGTAAATTGAGACTGGCAAAACTGTGAAAGAACAGCAATGTCCAATATTGGTAAAAGCATAAGGAGATGAATGTTTTCATAACATTGTATTGATGCAACTAGAAATTCTAGCAATGTTTCTGGAGAACATGTATGTATTTGTATAAAAAATATATATATTTCAAAGGCCTAAGATTGCAATTCCTTTGATTTTTGCAGTTTTCCTCCTAGAGATTTATCCTGAGGAAACAATTGGACAAATATGAAATAAAATGTTCATAATACATCCATAATAAAACTAAACGTCAGCCAATTCATTGATTTATGTAGAGAAATCCATATAAATACTGATTAGTTCTTACCTATTGATTTGAAAAATATGTCCACAAGAAAAAAGTCTGAGATGATAATACCTTAATTTTTTTGGATGGGGGTGAGGGGTTAGATCATGGCAATTTTTATATAGTCTTCATAATTACTGTTATTTTTTACAGTGAACATATACTATTTTTACAATCCAAAAAAATTAATTTGTTTATATTTTGAAAAAAATAAGACCAGATATAAATTTTTCAATTTTATTCTTAGACAATACAACAACATAATATTTAAGGTGTAATTACAGAAATATTAGTACAACATTGTAATTCTGTCATGATATAATAATATAAAATATTCAATATATTTTAAATATATTTCATTTGGTTATAGAGTAAATATTAAATTAAGTTTAGTAGCAGTAAGTTGCACTGGATGCATAGAAAAATCTTTGTAAGTTAAATTAGCAATAAAATTCAAATTTAGAATCATTGTAATACTTTTATAAATAAGTTATTTAATAATGTTTATCTTGCAAAAACACCTCTGAGAAACCCATTATTTCAGCACACTGTGAAATTCCAAAGTTGAAGCCCCAGATTTAAAAGAACCAAGTTATTTACATTTTATCTACAAAGTTAAATCTTCATAACTTTATATACTACTGATGGGTATCTGGAAAGTAATGCTCATGAGCTGTGTTTCAATGCTCAGTCTTAGAAGGGGAACTGAGCCACTTTCAATATGGCTTCATTGGGATCTAATGTTTTAGCATCACTTGTCTTCCTCAGAAGTTAAACACTGATAATGGGACAAGAAAAGAGGGAGCCTGGGGACAAGCAGAGGCCAGTCATTTGCCATTAGCACCAATATAGGGCTTTAACTCATTAGTAAAATTAGATGACCTTGAGGTCACCTGTGATTTTGGACTTTAAAGAGAGGTATGGATGGAGCAATATTGGTTGGCCTTATTTATACAGACAGTGGTAACTGTCTGTAGAATAGTTTCTCGGATGTTTGCCTAGAACAGCTCTTCTCAATCAGAAATCACCTGGATAAGCTTGTTAAAATATGCATTTCTGGGCCTTTCCCCCAGAGTTTCTGATTCTAAATGTCTAGGCTAAGCATTTGCATTGATGGCAAGCACCCAGATGCTGCTGATGCTGCTGGTCCAGGGACCACACTTTGAGAATTGCTGACCTACAGAGGGTTTGTGTAGATCAGCTAACCTTATGCCATTATGGTACAATTAAGAAAGTTGGATATATTTAAAGCAAAAAAAAAAAAAAGTCTTAGTATAAGGTGAGTCTAAGCAAATAATCTAAGTAAAATGCACTTCTCAGCTTAAATGTAAAAATTGCTTGAAAGCAGTCACATGAGCAGTGAAGGATGCCAACCAAGGTCACAGTCTGTGCTTTCCTCTGGGGTCACACCTTCATTTACAAAGCAACTGAGGTTGAAGCAATAACCTGAATTTAAATATCAGCACCACCAACTCCACCTCGGTGGATTAAGAAGAACCTGCAGAGCTTTATCTCTGGACATCTGGTCTCTGAGATTCATCAAATAGTGCTACTATCAAGTATAAATGGTCTTTAAGGTTTTGTAGATTTTCATTTTCTTAACATTTTCAGACCTTGGCTTCTGTAATGCCTAGGAGAAGCTAGATGTCCTGGGCTTTCCCTGGGCATAAATATTATTTTTGAACCTTTATTGAGGCCTGGTGAATTATTCTGATGAAATATAAGAACAAAGAGAAAAAAGGAGGAAAAACAACTTAGACAAGTAGAATTCTTAACAGAAACAGTAAGTTACCTTCTCTGAGATATTGGATCAGAAACAAGTCTCTTTTCATCCTCTTAGAGTCTATAATTTAGTGCAGCGCCTGGGATATGACTTGGTGTTGAATAAAATCTTAAATTGAATTAGGTAAACTTGGGAATGTTATCAACACACTGAAAAGCAAGTTTTAAGACATACAACCACCAAACTATACAATTTGTACATCAAAATTTTTACACAGTGGACTCTTCAAATGGTTTATAAGAATATGTAATATCAAAAACATGTCTTTAACAAAGGAAGAATTATGTAGTTAACAAGGGAATACATCTCTGAACACCCAGGTTAAATGGAATATTTAGAGCAAATGAAAAATATTTTGAGCCTGATTAGCCAACAAATGCCTTCAGTTATTCCATGGGTTGCTGACCTGCTAGTTTATAAGGTATGCACCAACATTTATAGGGATGGGGATAAAGTGCACATCAAGGAATCTGTTATTTGTGTGGATGTAGTTAATTTATAAGGGCAAAAATTATATCTATTTGAATATAAGCAAGCTATATTGCTGTAGTAAAATGAATTCAATGGACAAACAAAAATGTCTTTTAAAAAATGTAAACCAAAACCATACAGTATTTCCAAGGCTATTATTATTCCGTTCAGGGCAACCCCCTTCTGGCCTTAGTCTTGGGTGTGTTTGAAAAAGCACTAGACAATCCATGAACCTCAATTCAATTCTGGTTTCCTTAGGTCTTAGATTACTCACCAGGTTTGAAAGTCCAGTTTATTCATGATGCTCTAATATCCCATTTCATCCCCTTCCCTACCCAGGATCTAAAGCTTTGGGAATCAGGTGATCAGGCAATCTAAAACAGAATTAGCCTCCCTGAGTCTCCAAGATTGGAATAGAAAGGGGGTGAATCCTGGGAATCCAGTGGACCAAATAGCTCTTCACTTGTAGTATCAAACTTTATACAATCACCATTTACTTAGTGCATGGGATAAAAGTGAAATACAAGATTTTGGTGATACTTTGTGAAAAGCTTAGTGCTTTGCATTAGGGAACTTGGACACAGTACAGATTTATAGACCAGTATCACAGAACCAACTTAAAAGAAGGCTTTGTTATGTGGGGAAACAAATAGAAACTTTGTACTGGTGTTCCAAGAGAGAAAGATACTTAAATAAGTGCATGTTCTGCAATATTACTTGGTTATTTAGGATGAAAAGTAACAGTTTTATTTTTTCTTTATTTCTTCATGGTCTCCTCTTCATGCACACTTGACAGCGACTTATTATGTTTTCTAACTCCCCAGCTTTCACAGTTGATGGAATGGGTTTTCTGAAATCAAAAGCAAAAAGAACACCAAAAATCTCATCAATTTATAGATAAAAGGGAAAAACTTCCTGGGTCTGAGTTTTGTTAATAAATATGGTAGCTCACTTAAACTTTATTTCAGGGAGGTATGTTTCTGAAAAGATACATGTGTCAACACTTTATCATTTTAGTTGTATTTAGCAGTAACTTATAAATGCAAACTTACAGATTTTTTTTTCTGAAAAAATACTCCTACCCTTTTAATTCTCTGTAATACTTAAAAGTCTTCCAACATGATAAATTAAAATCAGTAGATCATTTAATAGTTTTTTTTTTTTTTTTTTTGAGCCCACTGGTGGCTCAGACAGTAAGGAATCTGCCTGCAATGTAAGAGACCCAGGTTCAGTCCCTGCGTTGGGAAGATCCACTGGAGGAGGAAATAGCAACCTACTCCTGTATTCTTGCCTGGAAAATTCCATGGACAGAGGAGCCACAGTCCGTGGGCTACAGTCCATGGAGTCGCAAAGAGTCAGACATGACTGATCAACTAACACTTTCATTTTAGTAGTTTATTCAGTAGTCTGTAAATTCATATATCAATATTAAATATTTTTAACAATGACAAAAGTCATATTTTTTGGTCTTTTTTGGTAAAGTAGCACAAACCAGGGCTACTTGTTGACTCTAGACCACTTGTACACTGGGAGTGCCAAGCTAAACAGGATTTTATTGGCACAGGGAGATTTTTTTTTTAATGTGAGTACATCAGCACACAGGGAATGAAAATCTAACACAGGCAACCTTTGAATAGTTACACAGTTGAGTCATCAGATTAAACTTAACTTTGAATAGTTACCTGAACATTCTTTTGGGGTCTAATGAAGCCAACCAGAAACTGTAGGAATTTGAATAGTAGTTGCATGTTCCTCTTCCATGACATTCTATAAATGGACTGGCTCGGAATTCTTCCAGGCAGGAGCCGGGGGATGCGAGGGCTTGCCCAGCACCCTCCGAACCAGCACTTGTGAACTGTCACAAGAAAAGGATCCAAATAAGAATTCTGTGCATAGTGCTCACACTTTCAATGCTCTAATTTTTTTTTTCTTAATAGAAGACAAAAAAAAAAAAAAAGCATGCATCGAACTTCTTGTGCTTATTTACCCAAATTTACTATAACATTCCAGGTACCTTCCAAGTTGAAGGATAGTCATCAAAAATAATCTAAAAGCTGTTTATTTTGCCTAGAATGCTTTCTGCCCCCCAGGTCTGACTTGTTCTTTTTTTGTCATTCAGGGGCCTGCTCCACTAAGCTTTCCTTGACCTTATCCCTATCAAGTCTCTCCTCTTATCTTGCTTTATTTTCTCCATAGGACTGCTCACCATCTGAACTCGCTACATACTACCGTTGTTATGTTGTCTTCTCACTTATATCTCTACCACTATGAAAGAAGCTCCATGAGAGCGGGAACTTTGGTTCACTGCTGGTATCCTAGTGCCTAGAATGGTCATAGCACAGAGTAGGCATTCAATAAATATTTGTTGAATTAGTGATTGTGTAGAGAAGGGAGAATAAAGTATCATGAATGATGTTACACAAAATATGAATAATCACCAACCACATCTGTGCAGGTATCAAAATCACAAATGTCAATCCATAGATTTCTTCATTTAGTACTTGCATCTGGAGAATTTTTCTTTAAAAGGCTATTTCTCTTTTAGTTCCCATCTTCATAAGGAACTTCAAAGGGCCTTACTTAGAATATGTGGGTAATCTCTTTCTGAGAAGTCTGTTTTTTAAAATGCTCCATTATTTACAAAAACAAACAAACTTAAAGCATATTTGCAGATTTTCAAGCAAATATTCACAGCAGATTGTGCATGCTGATGTCTAACAATAGACCACATCTCACCCAGCCCAATGTCAGATTCCATGGATAATGTTTACTATGAATGTACTGTTCCTTTTCTCCTTACCATGATGAAAGAAAAGCCTTTCCAGAGAGAAATCCAGCCAGCAGGACAGGGGGGGATATCAGTGGTTTGGCTGTGAACAGCTATGGCAATTGCAGGACCTTCACAGACTGTGCATCTGTAACATGAAACAAAAAATACGGGTGCATCACCACTTTCTGCACCACGGTGTGCTGCCTTACATTCTGTGGCAAAGGAAGTGATTCACCTGTTGCCATCGTGAAACTAAGGGACTGGGATTTTACCTGCTAATATAAGGCTCCAGGGCCCTGCCAGTAATTGGAGCCATGTCCATTGGTATCATTGCTGGTGTTGACAGCCAGTATGAATAATCATTTCGAGATGCGAAATTACATACATCGTTGATATTGCAGAATAAGAATGGCATTGTGGTAAATCGCTGCAGGCAGCTGCCAAGTGTTCCTAATAAAACATCAGACTGGGTATCACTTTCAGTGAATTCCAATATTTTGATTATCATTACTAGATAGAAGCTAATTAAAACATAACGTGTGGCAAAAACTGGAGAAACACGACACAAAAGAGCTATTTGCAAAATGTGTGATTGAAAAGTTTTAATACTGATAGGAATTAAAGATCCAATAGGGACATAAATCTTCCTTCTTCCACCTTTAACACTTTCTGGGGCCCTTTCTAATTATCTAGAACTTGAGGACTAGCAGAGGTCATTGAGAAAATGTCTTTGCCTCAAAGTATCCCCAGTTCTTCATATGTATACGATGGCCAATAACCAGGCCAAGCTTTGGAAAAGATTTTACTTTTAAGCCTGAATAGCAGACAGGTTATTTAAGTGAAAATTGTTTTTTTTTAAATAAGACCAACTAGATTGGCTCCTTCTAGAGCTTACAATCCAGAATGAATATTAGACATGAGGCCAATGTCTTATTTACTCTCTTTAAAAAGTATTGATGAACTTATTTGCAGGGAAGGAATGGAGACACAGATGTAGAGACTTGTGGATACAGTAGGGAAGGGAGAGAGTGGGATGGATGGAGAAAGTAGCATCAATACAGATATATACTATCAGGTGTAAGATGGATAGCTGGTGAGAAATTGCTGTGGAGCAGCGCTCTGTGATGACCTGGAAAGATGGGATGGGGAGAGGGGAAGGAGGCAGGAGATGGGACGTATAATTATGGCTGCTTCACATTGTTGTATGGCAGAAACCAACACAACATTGTAAAAATTAAAAAACAAAAAATAAAAACAAAAGTGCTAAAGATATTTGGATTGTTTACACCTAACTTCAGAGGGAAGTACCCCATGCCATAAAAATGTATTGTCTGTATGTGGAACGAAGTAGATAGAAATTAAACAGGGGGCATTACCCAGGTCTTGTCCATGGGATTGTTCATTTCCTTGTACAAAGAGAAGAGAAAATCCACTGTAGAGTGGCTCTGTCCCTTCTGGACAGGAGGGGATCGCTGTGGTCTGGCTGTGCCGGGTGAAGACAAAGCCCCTCATCACTGTCCCTGCTGCTGGTGGTCCAGTGTCGCCAGGCCTCCCCTTCAAGCCCGGCAGGCCATCGGATCCAGGTGGTCCTTTAAAAAACACACTATACATGTGGCAACACAATACCTCAAACTTGGTTATCCAAAATACTAATTCAAATATTTACATATACTTATTAAGCGTCACAGAGAAGGCAATGGCAAGCCATTCCAGTACTCTTGCCTGGAAAATCCCATGGACAGAGGAGCCTGGTAGGCTGCGGTCCATGGGGTCGCTAAGAGTCGGACACGACTAAGCGACTTTACTTTCACATTGCACTTTCATGCATTGGAGAAGGAAATGGCAACCCACTCCAGTGTTCTTGCCAGGAGAATCCCAGGGACGGGGGAGCCTGGTGGGCTGCCGTCTATGGGGTCACACAGAGCCGGACACGACTGAAGCGACTTAGCAGCAGCAGCAGCATTAAGCCTCAACTACAGAAAGGAGTCCTAAAGAAGTATGGTTTATAAAATGGCCAAAGAACTTTCTTAAATGTTGACTATTTTATTACAGATGCCTCTTGTTATAAATATTTGTGTATATCTGATGATGAGTTTTTTGAGATCAGCTCTTCATCTCTATGTTGTCCTTTGGTGCCCGGCATCAAGACCATCTCTGTCTACTTGCTAGTAATTCTCAACACAGTTTGTGTTGTAGTATCCTTAATCTTGCTATGGCCCAATTTTGAAAGCCAGATGTGGCCAGTAAAGTTTTTAAATTCATATAATTATTATTAAAAGTTTTGTTTTTACCACTTTGAAAAACATACTTTGGTGAAAGTCAAATGATTAATAGTGTCTTAAAGTGCAGTCAGGACAGTACTAAATCATGAGCAATTGTGCCATTATTATTATTAGCTAGCATTATATTTGAATTTTTAAAGACAAATCTCTAATCTTTATACAGTTGTGTCATAGTAGATCTGGGCATATGTCAATGAATTGGGAAATCACATTTAGAATTTTTTCTTACTTTAACAAAGATTCAATCCTAAAAAATAAGATTTGGACATTTAGATATTTTCTAGAAGGGTGTTTTGAAACTTTTGCAGAAGGTAGACTTTGATTCAGGCATATCAAATTGACACATATAAGCTTATGTTCAGCCTGAAGTACTTAAAAGAGGCCCCTTTTCAGGACACACACATGAGTTGTTGAATTGTATTCAAGGGGATAGTTAGAAGATGGCTTTCCTGAATAATGATACTAAGTTGCTCTTCTGTTCATACCAAAGTAATATTTTTCCAACTATGCCTTAGTTGCCACTCTTTTTCTTTTCTTTGAAAAAACATGTGCAGTTCATATATTTCTGTTGTAAATTAGCTTAATAGTAAAAATTAAACTGAAGAGAATTTATAAGGTGATTTTGACTTTACAATAGCAAAATTTATATAAGTATGATAGTTTGCAAAGTCTATATCAATCTATGTGCTTTATTAACTCTGCCATGCTCTTATCTCATAAGATGCATGTGTATCAACAGGCCAATAAGTAAAACCCATTCTTAATTGAAGTCTTTAAACCTTAATCTTAAATAAGTAGATCATCACTTTCTACAGTAGGTATCAAAAATTAGGTGCCATGCTTAGAGGTAGATGTTATTAACTAAGTACATAGTATCAGCTTTTCTGAAAATAGAATTGGTGTTTCATTAGGTCTATGAGTCTATGAGCCTGCAGGTTAAAAATCAGGAGTACATTTGCCCAGTTAAGATATAGGAATAATGGTATATTCCAATAACTCTTGATTGTCTATTTCAAAAAGAATGTTTTGCCCCTGGCTTAGTCTTCTCTGCACAGCACACACTGAAATATTTAGAGTTCTCATAAGTTCAAACAAGTCTCCTTTCTCTCTATATACAGAGAATAGCTCTCCCTCAGTGAAGAAGAGCAGTCAGCTGTTTTGTTTTGTTTTACCTTGCTCTCCTTTAGAACCTTTGTTGCCTTTTTCTCCAGTTGGTCCAGGAGGTCCTGGTGGACCATCCTCCCCTGGTTTACCTTTTGGCCCACAGGGTCCTAAAGCAAAAAACCAACATTGTATTGAATGGTTCACATAGGATAAAAGGCAAGGTGGCCAACCATCCCATTTTAGCCAAGACTTCCCCAGTGTCAATAATAGAAGTCCTGCAAATAGAAGAGACCCTCATCCCTGGGCAGACTGGGACAACTGGTTATCCAATATGCTACAATCTACTTCCCAAGGGAGAGAAAAAAGACTAAAGAATGAACTAGGGGTATATGAAATACAGCATTTTAATACTGTGCTACCATTTAGATTAATGCTACTCCAGAATTCACTATGCCCTTGTATGATCAAAGTAATAAAATCTCTCATCTCTCAGGTGATTCAGGTGAACCTAGAACACAATTCCATCCAGAGGTCTATTACAATATGCTAGGCCAATAGAAAGGGGTTGGTTCAATTTCCATGCACCAATAATTTTAAAAGATTTCATAGTAGTAAGTACATTTGCATTTACTAATTTTCCAAGGGCTGTGCAAAGTGTTGGAAAGGTATAAATATTTTACATAGAACTCGGGTTTATTCAGGCAATCATTTAGAAATAGCTCTAAGACTGGCAGTTTTCAGAGAAGCCTTCATACTTTTACCTTAATAAAAAACAATCCTGAGTGCCCTATAGTGTATTTGCTCAACTTTATACTATAAACACCAGTTGTCAATAGGGTCAAAAGGTCTTTGATTTGCTGGTCTAGAGTAAAATAAGCTCAGTCTTTTGGCCACCTGATGCAAAGAGCTGACTCATTTGAAAAGACCCTGATGCTGGGAAAGATTAAAGGCAGGAGAAGAAGGGGATGACAGAGGATGAGATGGTTGATAGGCATCACTGACTCATTGGACATGAGTTTGAGTAAACTCCAGGAGTTGGTGATGGACAGGGAGGCCTGGCGTGCTGCAATCCATGGGGTTGCAAAGAGTCAGATATGACTGAGCGACTGAACTAAAATGACTGAAAGCTGATTATTAAAAACACTATAATGTATAACATTTTCTGTGAAGTTGTACTGTTTGTTTCCAAATCTCTTTACAAGAAGTTTGGTTCAACGACTTCCTAGTGATCCCACACCTGGATCTCCTGGTGGTCCCGGGGGCCCGGGTTCTCCTTGCATCCCTGGTTCTCCAGCAGAACCAGGTGGGCCTGGGCTTCCTGGAAGGGAGATGATTTTCACTGTGCCAGGCTCTCCACGTACACCTATTGGCATGAACAGAAGAGGATGATGGCTTTCCTTATGAGCTACTCTTTCTTCACTGAGAGCAATATGAAGGAAATAATATACTTACCAGGTGGTCCTTTTGGCCCAATTTGCCCTGGAGGTCCAGGTGGTCCTGGAAATCCTGAATTACCCTTCTCCCCTTAAAAAAAAAAAGGCAATGTCATTCCACATAGAACAATGGGTTTCCTAGCTCTTCAGATTGATTACTGTCTCTAAGGGGAGATTCTGGGATTGCTGACTGGAGGTTGTGAGCTGCATGACAAGGACTGCGACTTAGTTATATTCATGTGGGTTGTAGCATTTTATTTGGACCCAACTGGTCATGCGTAGTGTTTATTAAAAATGTATTCTAGAAGTACGCATTAAGTACTAGTATCTTAGCATTGAAGGGGAAGAGTTCTTACTTTTTAAGTTCAGAAACCAATTTAATATTTAAGGTAAAATATGAAGTGACATTAAATCTTATTTTAGCACTTCCTAGTGAGTTATATTGGTTGTCATAGTTATCTACTTTCTTGGCTTCTTACTCTGGCTTTACTAATAGCCCAAAGTTAGTTATATTAGGAACTCTCATGAGCTCATATGGAATATCTTGTTTGATTAAAACTATCAAAGTGGTAAGGTTTCTCTCTCAGTCTTTGACATGAATAAAAAGTTACCAAGAAACATTGGTTTGGAGAAACACTCTTTTTAAAAATCTTGACAAAATGTACATATCATATCTACATTGTTGCTGTTTAGTCCCTAAGTTATGTTTGACTGCCTGCGACCCCATGGACTGTAGCCCACCAGGCTCCTCTGTCCATGAGATTTTCCAGGCAAGAATACTGGAGTGGGTTGCTATAACATCTAATTACTTAGAACTTAATACTAAATATGATATTCATAGCAGAAATGTAATAAAACAATTATATTATCAAAAGTTAACTGGCAATCACACTATAAATTATCCACTTGATATCAGAACTTGAGGATACGTTAATATTTGCTTATATCTACCAGAAGATGCCTAATCTTTTGGGGAATAAAAATTTCCAAATAAAGAATTCAAACTCATTAGTGGTGTCAGATGATGGACAGTCTTATTCTGACATCTAAGAGAATAACTGAATGTGTTTCATGGAACATATTTCAAAAGAACTGGTTAATACTTCTTATTTTATGAATCTTCCTTGGCTTCGCAGGTTACGCCACTGGTAAAGAACCCAACTGCCAATGCAGGAGACATAAGAGACATGGGTTTGATCCCCGGGTCGGGGAGATCCCCTGGAGGAGGAAATGGCCACTCACTCCAGTATTCTTACCTGGAGAATCCCATGGACAGAAGAGCTTGGTGGGTTACAGTCCATGGGGTCGCAAAGAGTCGGACATGACTGAAGCAACCTAGCATGCACGCACATATGCCCTCGATCTACATCTAAATATTTCACCAGAATATTTCTTTCTTTGGTATAGCATTTCTATAATTTTTCAAGTCTTAGCTGTTCCTGTTCTGAGACTTGGAAGAGTGACAAATGGTCCACATCCTCTCCAGGCTGCCTGCCAGTGTTCACCCACCCAGCAGCTAGTGAGATTTCTCAGAATCTCTTGCTTTGGTTTCTCCTTAGTTATTTTGCTCTTTGAAGAGCCAGTGATTGAAAAACTGAAAAGGCTATCTTTGACCTCCACCTTGTCCTCCCTCAGAACTGAAAAAGTGTCTTTCATAGAAATGTGCTTTTGTTCACTTTGGTTAATACTAATTTAGCATCTATTTATAATATGATCATCAATTCCCTGCACACACAAAACAATCCCAGTGGATTCAACCTGCTAAGACAACACATCCAATATTTAAAATGTCATTTGAGGTCATACTACCATTATGGGGGATTTTCTGAACACATGAAGTTTAAATTTTATGTGTATGAATGTTTTAAACTTAAAACTCCAAATTATATTTCCCTGATTAAAAAACATAATATATGTGCCCCATAAAAAACCAAACACTTAAATATGCATATAAAAATTTACTTACACTTCCCCATGATCAGTTTGTGAATATTCTTTTAGATTTTTATCTTTTTAAAATTATCACACAGGCACAAAGTAAAATAAATCATTCAAAGCAACACTGCTGCTATTGATGTAGTTCCCCATTCTCTAGCCCAACACACATCAGTACACTCAAAGGTCACCACTTCAAACTATTTCTGTTTTAAGCTTTTCTAGTTTCCATCCTTAAGATATGGTTTAATTTTTTTTCATTTATTTTTATTAGTTGGAGGCTAATTACTTTACAATATTGTAGTGGTTTTTGTCATACATTGACATGAATTAGCCATGGATTTACATGTATTCCCCATCCC